>NC_057865.1:19696000-20018000 GCF_019393635.1 Dromiciops gliroides | reverse complement strand
TTCCAGTCAATACAAAGGTGTGGAGGTAGGAGATGGAGAAGGGGGGGGGGGGAGGAAATGCACAGATTGAAAAGGAACGCCTGTTCAGCCTATCCCTGCAAAGGTGCCAGACCTCAACATGCCCCCTCCCAACGCTGGCACCATCTCACCTTGCTGGGCTTGAGCACAGCCAGCTGGGGGGAGCCCGGGGGCGTCCAGTACAGCAGCTCCGAGGTGAAAGCCGCATTGGCGATCTGCATGCACTCCTCCAGCGTCTTCAGAAAGGTGTTGCAAGTCGACTTCAGCAGAGTGCCCACGTCAATGCCCTCCTACGGAAGAGCCATAGGGGGAGATGCCTTGACCTTGTCCGGGCAGGACAGGCGCCCTTTGGAAGATCTGGCGCTTTGGCCATGAGACAGACCCTCGACAGGCGGAAGCCGCCATTTTGTTGGGTGAAGCCGTGAGGTTTGAGCATGCTAAGTAGAAATGGCTCAATCTGGGGCTCCTGGTGGTCAGTCACCCTCCGTTCCAAGGCTGGGTTGTGACCTCTAACACGCCCACACATCAGGACGGAGCCCACAGCAACCACGTGGAGCCTGGGGCTGGCGGGCCTGAACAGGGAACTTGGCTCCTGACCTAAATCAAACCAAGGTCTGGGGGAGAAGCACTGAGAGTCAGAGATTTAGGGCTGGGGGGGGGGGGAATGAGGCGGGGGCCTTAGAGGTCTTCTAGGCCAAAGCCTTGCTGTACAGATGAGGAAGCTGAGAATCAGTCAGTCAGTCAATAAGCACTTCACTATGCTAAGAGAAGCAGCTGGGTGGTGCAGGTCAGGAAGACCCGAGTTCAAATCCAGTCTCAGACACTTAATAGCTTTGTCACCCTAGGCAAGTCACCTAACCTCGGTTGGCCCTGGTTTTCTCAGATGTAAAATGCAAATAATATGTGTCTCCCAGGGTTGTAGTGGGACTCAAATGAGATATTGTAAAGCACTTAGCATAGTAAGAGCTTAATAAATTCTCCCTCCCTCCCTTCCTTCCTATGGATACAAAGAAAGGCTAAAGGTAGCCCCAGCCCTCAGGGAGCTCACGATCTAACTGGAGACACCACCATCATTTGCAGGGAGGAGGCCCAAAGATTGAGTGGGATAAGGAAGAAAAGTCGGCTTCCTAGGGTTGTCCAAGGCACAACTGGCTGATGGGGAGAGGCGGGGGGCATGGCGGCAGGACCCCCACCCACTGCTGCTTCTTTTCCCAATGTTTTCAAACCCCCTTGAGTCGCATTATCTTTTTCCAAATGGGGTTTCTGCCCTTCAGCACAGATGTGAGCACGAGCCTGGCACGAGGCTTCCTATCAATTTACCCTGATGGGTGCTGTGTCTTAATGTCTAAATTAATGTACTTGTCCAGGCTGACTCTGCCTTTAATGGAGACAGGGTGCCCCATCCAGGGAAGGCAGCTTGGCTTGTGAGGGGTGTTAAAAGCCCAGGAGACAAGTCTGAGGATTATCCCTCATTTGGCACCTACATCATGTCCAAAACAAAGGGGCGCTGAATGACACTGATCAGTAAACACGGAGCCTGTGACCCGCTCTGATGCCAAGAGTACCCTCGGGGCTGTATTGCCTCCGAGTTTGGGGCTGAGCTCTTCCCCGCAGGAGCGGGTTGGGGCTTGCCCATCAGAGCTCAACGTAAGCAGCGAGTTCCGTGACAGAGAGTGAGTGGGTGATGCTCAGCTTTGGCAAGGCTGCTCCTCAGAGAAAAACCAGCCTGGGGAAGGTGGAGGAAACCCTTTAATGGACTGATTCTTGGGTCAAAAATCCAATATTCTCTGACTAGTTGGTCCCCGACAATCCTTGCTTCTGCTCACACAATCCTCCTCTCTCCCCACGCCTCTTAAACTCCTTCCCCACATTGAGGCCTGTTTTTAACATGTTTAGTGCCTCTCCTTGATGGGAACATGGCACCAGGCCCAACTCTCACTTTACAGATGAAACCAAAGCCCGAGACTTTCCCAGGATCAGACATTTAGTACTAGGGTGAAATTAGAACTCGGGTCTTGCTGACTCTAACTCCCATAGTCTCTCCACTGGGCTGTCAGATCTTCTCCCCCTGTGAAGGCGTGGCCCTTTAATGGCAAGGAAATAGACAAGGCCCTGGTTGATATTTAAGGTGGATCACGTGTGACCTGGCCCATATGAAATGGTTCATGAATGCTTTATCTATTTATTATTTATCTAGGCCCTGTGTATAGACAGTACCCAGCACATAGTAGATACTATGCAAATGCTAGTAATGATCATAACATTGTTTTACTATTACATTAACAGCCTACAATTATATTAATACTTATGTAGTCATCACTATCTGCTAATTAATGATATCTAATCATAAAAACCTATAATCACATATTGATAATAATAGTGATACTGGACTCCTGGATGATACTCTAACCTCTGGGGGTCTCCGCTTCCTTTCCTGTAAAACTCCCCCTGGCTGGGCCCCCTCAGAGGGAGGCTGTGATCGGCTGTTTTGAGGGAGGGGTTCCTGCACCTTGCATCCTGGCAGGTCATTCTCTTTTTTTTTTTTTTGGCAAGGCAATGGGGATTAAGTGACTTGCCCAGGGTCACACAGCTAGTAAGTGTCTGAGGCCGGATTTGAACTCAGTTCCTCCTGAATCCAGGGCCAGTGCTTTATCCACTGTGCCACCTAGCCGCCCCCTGGCAGGTTATTCTGAGGGGACACGCCTCCCTCCCAATGGCCAGAGAGGTCACCGTACCTTTGCATCCCCCACGCCAGCCACCGCCGTGGCTTCTTTTGTTCTGTTCACTTGCTGAACGAGGAGGTCACAGTACAGTCTGAGCTCAGACATCTTAGTCTTCAAGGTCTCCGTGTTCTCGGTGAACTCTAGTGAGGAGAAGCAGTCATGAGTCTGAGTGGAGCCCAGGCCAGACAAGGCACCCGAGCCCCACGGTGGCTTCTTAAGCCTTCACTTGTCTGTTTGCTGTCTGGATAAGTGAATTTCAATGGGATCGGCTCCTTGTGCACTCCTGGGCATCTTATGGCAAGCATTTAAAAACACTGTTCTGAGCAGGGGCTCCATCAGACTGCCCAAGAAGCCCAGGATGCCCCCCCGCCCCCCGCCAAATGCTTCCAGGTCAGTCGGTAAATAAGCAGCTGCTGGTGCCGGGGAGGGAGGAAGGGAGTCAGGAGAGGCCTCAGGAAGAAGGGGACTCTTGGACTGAGCTACAGATTCTAAGAAGCCGAGGAGGGATTGAGAGTTCTTTAAACGTGACCTGATTAAGTATCTACTGGGTGCAGGGCACCAGGCCAAGCTAGGACAAAAAGAAGACACGCTCTGCCCTCAAGAAGCTTGCCCCGCCCCCATGGTATTCAGCAGCAGCAGCCACCCCTGAGGAGAACAGGGGGAGCCCAGGGGGGGTGACCTGCAATCGCTCCTTCTGCAGGGGCACTGCCCTGAGCAGGCAGCAGTAACCAAGAGGACAGGTGACTTCTCAGGGGCTGGGGGCTGGTTGCCCCTCTGCGGTGCCTCGTCAGACCACGGACATAAAGCCGAGCTCTCCAGGGTCTGACTAGACAAGCCCTCCAGTGCTTTGATCTCGTGCTTCTGACACTTGGCACCGGCGCGACCTGGGCAAATGCTTAACCCCACCGGACCTCAGTTTTCTCATCTGTAAAATAGGAGAGCCGGACTAGAAGGCTTCCAAGGACTCTTCCGACCGAGATATCCCACTCCTCTAAGGGAGGTCAGGAAAGAGAGAAAGACCCCTCCCAGCCTTTGTTGATTTATATGGGGATTTGAGCAATGTGGGGCCTGAAAGGTGTGGCAGGAGGCCTTGGGGGTGGCCTCTCGGCTAGGGCAAGGAACAAAGGGCTGCTCAGCCACCCTGGGCCTCAGCTTCCCCACCACTCATTTGTGTGCCCTGACAACCACAGGGAAGGATCTTCAGTTACTTCCCACCCTATCATTAGCCACCTAGAACCAGCTCTGGAATGAAGACAAACATGTCCCAGGGAAGGCTGTTTCTGGGCTGGCTCCACCCCTCACGAATCAGGCCACCTCTCTCTGTGATTGGGTCAACTCGAGCAGGGCTGACTCCACAGTCACTGACAAACTCCACTCTTTCCCCAAGAGCAACATTCAAGCATTTATTAAGTGTCCACTGTATACCAGGCACCAGACTATGAACACAAAGAAAAAAAAACCAAACCGTTCTTACCCTCGAGAAGTTTACAGGGGGCAGGATGGGGACATGCCACATACACAGGTTAATCAAGACGAGACGGAAAGAAAGTAATTAGTGGGGTGGAATGCGGGGGAGATGGGGGAGGAAGCCGGGAGTCCTAGGAGGCAGAGGAGGGGAGAACGTGCATCCCAGGCCCTGGACACAGTGCCTGCAAAGGCACGGCAGCAGGGACATCATGAATGGGGAACACAATAGTCTGGTTCTCTGTAACACGGAGTGTGAGAGGAAGAAAAATGAAATAAATGTGCAAAGTTGGTCGGAGCCAGGTGGTGAAGGGCATTACATGTCACACAGAGAAGTTCATGATTCTCCCCACTAGAGGCAGCCACAGAGGCTTGTTGAGGAGGGGAATGGCTTCACCAGACCCGTGTATGGGGCTATCAGTCAAGGGGGCCTGCATGGATAATGAAGGATGTCCTCTCCAACGTGCTGAAAGCAGCTTCTAACATTACACTGCTGCCAGTCAAGCACCTGGGAACCCACAATGCAGAATCAGAAGGGGAAAACTATCCCCCTCCTCCATAAACTCGGGGCTACATTGTTGAGAGACATGACAAGCAAGCAGGGGAACCCAGAGACAAGAACAAAGCATGTCCAAGACCCCCAGACCCCACCTGGGCCCGGGGCTCACCTTTCTCCTTCTGGGCCCTGCTGTCCGTCAGGCAAGCCTTGGCTGATCCCAGGGCCACCAGCCACCTCTGTCTCTCAGCCACATTTCTGGCCTTCAGGTAGAAGTACTGCTCCCCAGGGATGATCAGGTCCATCCGGGTGTTATCTGCGGAATGAACTGAGAACCATGGGATGGGGGTCAGAGGATGACAAGGCCATTTTCCCTCAATGTGCTCCTGCCTCACTTAGCCTTGTGGGTAGGATCCTTAGTCTGGGAACTGGGGGGTGGGGCACTGGATCTGTTCACCAGATGGAACTGGACATTTTCCCATTTCTATTATCTATCTCTGTAACACTTGTCTCTCTTCTGAGAGCGGCCGACTCTGACTTAAAAAGAGGGGTTGTAAGAAGCAGAAGTTAAGCTCCCTGGGGGCAGACTGCCATTCTTTCATCTTCCTATCCCCAGCACGAGGTCTGCCCTTCATAGATGACCCCAGGTTTGGGTGAGTTGGCTTCCAGAGAGGGCGAGATTCTTAACTGGTTCAAGGGGCTCGAAGGTACCATGGTCAGCTCCTGTGAGGTGTTAAAATGGGATCTTAATGCCTTGGATCAGCCTCACCTTGAATTTCACAGACAGCCATTTGGATGCTTCCTTTGCAGCCCTTCCATGCGTCTTCAGGGGAGTCATAATATGATAATATCCCTCCACATAGAAGAAACCACCGAGGTTGCCAGCCTGCAATGAGAACCAAGAGTTTTCTGCTGTGCCGGCCCCTCCCTGTGTGGAGTGAGCCTTCCTCAGATGTCTGATATCTCACACATGAGCCCTGGGATGGGGGTGCTATCATTTTTCCCACTTACAGAGGAGGAAACTGAGTCTGAGAACTGAGAAGTGACTTGCTCAGGATCATTGGTGTTATCAAAGGCCAGATGTGAATAAACCTAGGCCTTCCACTGTCAGAGCCCACAGTTCTATCCACCCCACCAAAACAGATCAAAATGTAGTCCTTCTCTGATTTTAATATGCTGATGCATCAATAAAAATAAATATTAAACATGTATGATTTTCTAAGTCAACATGAGGGCCAAAGATTAGTGCTGTCTCTCTCACCCCATTTCCATTTGAGCCTGACATCACAATACTGGACAATCTTCCTGCCTCCCCTCACTTCACCTGACCTGGTGGAGGAGTCTTTTCAAACTTATCTACATTTTATAGATGAGGAAACTTGAAGCAAACAGGGGTTAAGTGACTTGCCCAGGATCATACATCTAGTAAGCGTCTGAGTCTGGATTTGAACTCGGGTCTTCCTGATTCCAGGGCAACAGCTCTGAGCACTAATGTTTATTGACTGACTGAAATATTTATTCTGGGTATGAGATGGGGGGTTTTAGAAGACAGCTGGAGGCACCTAATTGTTGATTAGGAAGAAGAGTGAGGGCTCCTGGGAAGGAAGAGAGGGCTTCCCTCTATTCTCAGGTCCTCAGGATATAGCTGAATAAAACAAAAATCCTAAATGTAAATTATATGTTAAAGGATACACACGTGCTAAGGTTCCTTTGTTCTAGAAGAAGCAGAGGACCACAACATGGGGTGATGTCATGACTTGCATTGAATTGGATTTAAGTGAGGGAGGGCTGTGCAAAGTCACCAGCCTTACTCTCTCCTCCGGAGCCATCTGGGTCCAGTGGCAAGATATAGATCAGGTGCTAAGAACAGAGGAGGGAAAGATACCAGGAGAGCCTGCCCACAAGCAGGCTACTGCAGGCACCTGTTACATATGCACACTCAATGCAAAGGGGTTTCAAGGTGGAGGTGATGCTAACATCTGGAGGGAGAAGGAAAAGAGGTGGGAGGATCCTACCAGGCTCAAGGGAGGAGGCAGAGCATTCCAGGCCTGGGGGGGGGGGGGCAAGACAGTGGAGGAGGGATGCAAGGGAAAGTAGGCCGGATTGTCTGTCAGGGAGTGGGTGAGGGGGAGGAATCTTAAGTAAGTCTGGGAGCAGCCAGATGGCCAAGAGCTTTAAATGTAAAACAGAGCTGTTCGCGGTATCCTTTCCTTAGCACAAGGGAAGGGGCCTCTGAGGGCATTACTGAGTGCACCAGGACTTTGGGGACAGCCAGCACTACAGCTCCTACATTTTATAGACAAGGACACTGAGGCCCCCAGGGAGGGGGGATAAATCTGCACATTAGACACTCCTCCCCGCCCCCCACCCCAGGCAGCTCGGGGATGGGAGAGTGGGAGCGGGCATTGACTGGGGCCAGGACCAAAAATCCAAGGGAAAGGCCAAGAGAGGAGGAAGATGAGGGATCCGGAATGGGGAGTAGGCAACGTGGGGTTGCCAGTGTGTGCGCCATGAGGCTAATGGTGTTCTTAAGAAACACAGGGAAATCTGGAGTGTTTGCGGGGAATCATGGAGGTGACCACTGGTCCGTGGGGGCTGACGGAGGCAGCCAGAGAGGGTGTGCAGAGAGGAGAGGGATCAGGGCTGGGCACAAGTGCACTGTGGGAAGGCCCGCTTCTCATTAAGCACCTGCTACAGGCCAGGCCCAGGGAAAGCAGGGACCTTACATTCTAATGAGAAGGCAATACGAAATAACTGGAGGAAACTCTTAGAGGAGCTGGGAGGAAGGGCAGGAAGGAGAAGGGAGCATCTGGGCTGTTTTGCAGGGAAGCCAGGGAAACTGAGGATGGACAGAATTACAGATGTAGGGGGGGAGGGGAGGAGTGCAGGCTGAGCCTCAGCAAGCATGAAAGGACATCTCCCAGGAGTTCAAAGCAAAGATCTCTGTCCCTTCTGAGGGAAGCCACAAAGCAAAGATCTCTGTCCCTTCTGAGGGAGACCACAAAGTTCCTGGAGGCCAGTGGCCCCAGGCACCATCTCCCACAAAGTCCCAAGGAGCAAACTGACCTCGGGCCATTTCCTGAAAGGCTTCGGGTTGAAAGAGAGTAGAATTCAAGGGGGCAGCACGGCCCCCAGGAGAGGGCCAGCAGCCCTGGGGAAGCTGCCCAAGACTCAGCACCAGGACCTGAGGCCTCAAAGACAATTCTATACAAATTCTAAATTCCACAGATCTTTCAGCACCCTCTCAAATTTGCCCTGAGCCCTTCCCAGAGTGGGTGGGCACTTCATAAAAGGCGAATCATCTCAGATTTCAATCCACACAAGTTGCCTAAGGCCCAGATCCTGAGTGTCTCTAACCAAGAGGAAACTGAGGCAAACAGGGTGAAGTGAACTTCCCAGGTCACATCGCTGGAACGTGTCTGAAGCCCGATTTGAACTCAGGATTCCCCCACTGGAGCCTCCACTGCCAGTCTCCGGCAATATGTTTTGAATGCTTAAGATGGGTGATGCTCGGGGCAGCTAGGTGGCGCAGTGGATAGAGCACCGGCCCTGGAGTCAGGAGTACCTGAGTTCAAATCTGGCCTCAGACACTTAACACACACTTACTAGCTGTGTGACCCTGGGCAAGTCACTTAACCCCAATTGCCTCACTAAAAAAAAAAAAGATGGGTGATGCTGAGGGATTGTGGTGCTTGGTTCTTGGCATCACCTCTGAGGAAGGACACAGACAAACATGATCAGGAGGGAGGGGGGCCAGCATGTTTAGTCTATGAAAGGCTTTTGAAAGGCAAGGGAGAGGATTCTTTCAGGCAAGTAAGGAAAAACCTCCTAGCGATAAGAGGGTCCAGAAGAGTGAATGTTCCATGAGAGGCGGACTCCAAGCAAGGCTGGGTGGCCACTTGTTGGGGATATTTTAGTTCTTGCTCTGGTTGAAGCCTCTGCGGCTCCTTCCTAATCTGTGGTTGCACGAAGGAAGGGCATTTGCAAAAACCCACAGCAACTGAATGAGCTTCTTTCCAGGCTGGGGCTGGTGGGAGCCCCTCAGATGTTACTATTTAATTCTACGGCGTTCTGCAAACATGGACTCGGAGACCTAGAAACATCTCTCCTTAAATGGTTCAGTGCCAGAGTTTCGGGGAACGGATCAAGGAGTAGCGAGGACCTGCCGAACCCTTTACTGGATTTCACTGCAGAAAGGATGGGCAGTACCGATGGGCATCAGGACACTGTGTACATCCAGCAACGGCTGGCACTGCATCAGTATGACAGCTCACACAAGGAAATTGGCAGAGGCCAGAGGGGCAGGCCACTGTGAGCCTGTTTCCTGGTTTAAGATTCATCTTCGGGTTCTGTGGACACGATACAACATTCAACACAAGAAGGCCGATGAAGAGCAGAGGGTCTGTCCTTGGGACACCTTCCTCTTTCTCTGGGGATTCGAGATGGCCAACATCCCAGCCTTGACAGTCCGGACGGTCTGACCAAGATTAGGGGGAAGCTCATTAGCCTCGACCAAACTACCACGGAGGGAAGCTACCAGTTACTTTTATAACTGGGGCCAGGGAAGGAGTTTCTAAAGCTGTCTTTGGAAATTCATAAGCAGACTCCCTCTCCAGAAGGCAGCTTGGCCTCCTGCCCAGGATCATTATTCCTGCCCATTCACTCTTTCTCTAGGTGCTGCCCACCGTTTAAAGATGGGCAAGAACTGAACAGGTAGAGAGGGTGTGGGAGAACAAAATGGTCTGATGGAGGAAGAGCACCGGAAGGACAGGGAGAATTCAGACGGACAGAGAGGAAAGAGGAACTCATTACTGGTAGGAAAAAAAAATATGAACAAGGACCAACTGGTCCCAATCTTTATCAATATTTTTTATTGTGTTGGCTGGAAGTTTTATGTTGGTGCTTAAATATTTACCTAGCTGGGAGTGACTGTTAAAGAGACCACTTGCGGGGCAGCTAGGTGGCGCAGTGGATAGAGCACCGGCCCTGAAGTCAGGAGGACCTGAGCTCAGATCCAGCCTCAGACACTTAACACTCACTAGCTGTGTGACCTTAGGCAAGTCACTTGACCCCAATTGCCTCACTTAAAAAAAAAAAAAAAAGAGACCACTTGTGCCTTTTAGTACCATTTCCAGTTTGATCACCCAAGGCACCTGAGTGGTTTGTAGCAGCTCCAACTCTGCACAGAGCCCTCCTGATCTGCACACACCCCTAAAGGGCTGCTCCCCGCTGACTCACCTTGGTACAGGGCCCATGCCTCTTCTAATCCACTTGAGCCTTCAGTTGTTCATAGAACTCACTTTCTCTAAAAGGTCTCAGTCACTAATACAACTGAGGTCCTAAAACATTTCTTTTTTTTTGGGGGGGGGTGAGGCAATTGGGGTTAAGCGACTTGCCCAGGGTCACACAGCAAGTAAGTAGCAAGTGTCTGAGGCCGGATCTGAACTCAGGTCCTCCTGAATCCAGGGCTGGCACTCTATCCACTGCACCGCCCAGCTGCCCCAACTTTTCTTTTTTTTTTTAAATCAACAAAAATCTGCCTTCTTTTTCTCCTACTTCCTCTTGTACCATTGCAAAAGACAGAAAAACAAAATCCCTGTTACAAACACGTAGTAAAGCAAAAAAAAAAAAAAATCCCATATTGCCATCTTCAAAAAAACCCTCAATCTGTATTCTGAGTCCTTCATCTCTCCATCAGGAGGTAGGTAGCATGTTTCAACATGAATCTTATTGAATTGTGCTTAGTTTCTACACTGATAAGAGTTGCTAAGTGTTTCAAAGTTGTTTACTTTTACAATATTGTTGTTACAGTGTAATTTATTCTCTTGGTTCTGCTCATTTCACTTTGCATCAGTTCATACATAGCTTCCCAGAGTTTTCTGAGACATCCCCTTCCTCATTTTTTATAGCACAACAGTACTCCATCATATTCATACACTATAATTTGTTCATCCATTCCCCAATTTATAGGTAAGCCCTTCAGTTCAGTTTTCAAGCATTTGCCAACACACACAAAAAATCTACTATAAATATTTATGTATTCTTAGTTGTTTGTTTTCTTAAGACTAATTTCTCCCTCAATCTATCCTTCTAATTTCCTCCTGTCCCTTCTCCCCTTTGCATTCTACTTCCGTATTGAGTGAAATGTATTTCTGTACCCAACTGTGTATATGTACATTCTTCCCTCTGTCAAAGGGTTCAGATGAGAACATGATTCAAGTGCCACCCACTCCCCCACACCCCTTCCTTCTTGTTTGTACAAACTTCTTGCACAACCTGATTATGTGAGATAATCTTCCCTAACCTTCCTTTTCCTCCCCCACCCCTAACCCCGGTACATTCCTCTCCCCCTCCCTTTCCATCCTTTTAAGATCATCAAAACATAACAGAGGGGCAGCTAGTTGGCGCAGTGGATAGAGCACCGGCCCTGGAGTCAGGAGGACCTGAGTTCAAATCCGGCCTCAGACACTTAATGCTAGCTGTGTGACCCTGGGCAAGTCACTTAATCCCAATTGCCTCACCAAGAAAAAAAAAAAAAAACCAAAACCAAAACCAAAACCAAAACCAAAAACAAAAAAACAGAACAGAACCACTCCCAGGACTTCTGTTCAACTGGACGCTATGATCCCAAAGCAGACATAGGTGCCATCTCCCTATATATGAACATAGGTGGTTTATCTTTGTTTAGTTCCTTATGTTTATTTTTTTAAAATGTTTCTCTTGATTCCAGGGTTTGTACTTTAAAGTTTCTATGCAGCTCAGGTATTTCCATCAGGAATACTTGGAAGTCTATTTAAAAATCCATTTTCCTCGCTCTAGTAGTATATTGTTTTTTACAAGTTATTCTTGGTTGTAATATATCCTTTACTTTCTAAGCTCTCCAATCCTTTAAAGTGAAGGGTGCCAAGTCTTGTATGATACTGACTGTGGCTTGGATTCTCTCTGGCTGCTTGCAGTATTTTTTTCAACATGGAAACTCTGGATTTTGGCTATAATGTTCCTGGGAATTTTCGTTTTTTAGTTTCTTTCAGAAAATGACTAGTAGATCTGTTCTATTTCTACTTTGTCTTTTGGTTCTAAGAGATCTAGGCAGTTTTCTTTTATGATTTCTCAAAATATATCTGTTGTAGACCAATATGTTTCACTTTGTCTCTTTCTGTGTAAGTCACCACCACATCCTATGATGTCTAAATTCAAGGTGTTCATTTTTTTCTCTTAGGAAAGTTCTTTTCTGAGTCATTCCCAGTGCTGACTCCAGAATGCTATTCTTTCCCTTCCTCTTTTCCAACCACCATGTGACACGCAAGCAGTCCCAACACATCCCTATCAGATGCTGCCCTCCATTTAACAAGGATGCCATTAAACAGTGTGATTGGTCCACCAAACTAGGGTATGACCAGCCAATACATTTTTCCTCCTGAGCTACAGCTAAAGATGAGACTGTAGGCATTGGCCCTTCCCTCAAGGAACTGACAATGGGGAAGATAAAGCAAATGGAAGACCTGTAGTAGGGTGGAAAGCATTGGTTTTGGAGTCAGAGGTCCTGGGTTTGAATTCTGCCTCTGCCAGATGACCTCTGGCATATCACCACTCTGATTCAGGCCCTCATCACCTCTTGCCTGGACTGCTAAAAAGCTTCCAATTGATCTCCTTGCCTCTAATCCATCCCTACCCAGCTACCAAATTGATATCCCTAAGCACAGGGCTGACCACATGCCTCCCCCCCCCCTTTTTTTTTTTGTTTTTTGGCAGGGCAATGGGGGTTAAGTGACTTGCCCAGGGTCACACAGCTAGTAAGTGTTAAGTGTCTGAGGCTGGATTTGAACTCAGGTACTCCTGAATCCAGGGCCAGCGCTTTAACCACTGTGCTACCTAGCTGCCCCCACATGCCTCCCCTTTTCAAGAATATTCAGTGGCTCTCTATTGTCTATTTTTTGGTTTGGTTTTGTTTTGGTTTTTTGGAGGGGCAATGAGGGTTAAGTGAATTGCCCAGGGTTGCACATCTAGTAAGTGTCAAGTGTCTGAGGCTGGATTTGAAAGAGGAGCTGGGAGGAAGGGCAGGAAGGAGAAGGGAGCATCTGGGTTGCTTTGCAGGGAAGCCAGGGAAACTGAGGAGGGACAGAATTACAGATGGGGGGGGGGCGGGGAGGGAGGAGTGCAGACTGAGCCTCAGCAAGCATGAAAGGACATCTCCCAGGAGTTCAAAGCAAAGATCTCTGTCCCTTCTGAGGGAGGCCACAAAGTTCCTGGAGGCCAGTGGCCCCAGGCACCATCTCCCACAAAGTCCCAAGGAGCAAACTGAGCTCGGGCCATTTCCTGAAAGGCTTCGGGTATTTGAACTCAGGTCCTCCTGAATCCAGGGCCAATGCTTTATCCGCTGTGCCACCTAGCTGCCCCTTATTGTCTGTACTATACAATACAAAGTCCTCTCTCTCTGGCATTTAAGCCTTAATGTCCGTTTTATAGGGACTCTGGCCTTGGACCCAGGTGGGCCTGATTCTAAGCTCATGCTCTTTCTGCGTGTGGTTGTCCGTGTCTCTACATTCTCTGCTCCAGGGCAAATGCCCTGGATTTCTTCGGTTCCATAGAGCTTTGGCCCTGGAGGATCGGATTTCATTTTCATCTCCACTCCCTCCCTTACTCACAAGCCCCAACTCTGCAGAGGAGGGATCAGAGTCACAAGGAATGCCCCCCCCCCAAGGGGAATTCCAGGAAGCCCCTTGACAACATCCACTCAGGCTGCTTCTCCCTAACGACCTCCAGGAGGCAGAGACAGCCTGTCTATCCACATCGGGCCAGCCTGAACTGCTGGAAAGTTTTTCTTGAGCCTCCATTGGCCTCCTTGTAACTTTCACCTACTGGGCCTAGTTCTGCCCTCTGGGGCCAAGCTGACTGAGCCTGTTCTTTCTTCTCTTGGACACCACTTCAAACAGCTGAGGATGGTTATAGCAGCCTCCCTTCCTGCCCCCTACCCTTTAAGTCCTTTTTTCTCTAAACACCCTCTGGACACCTTTAACCCAACACTACACGACACATTTCCAAGTCCCCAGATCCTCTGGGTCACCCTCCCCAGAATGAGCTCCAGCTTATCCTCTTGAACTGAAGACAATCAATCAATGGGCAACATTTATTAAGCCCCTACTGTTTGCCGGTGCCGGAAAACACTCTAGAGGTGGCCTAACCAGTATAAGTGCCCTCACTCTGGGCATGCTTCTGTTTAGGTAGAATACACTTGTATCGATACAGCTTTCTTGGCTCTTCTGTCCCAGCATCAGGGACAAGTCTCAGCTCTGTCCATAAGCAGCTGCTTGGCTTTGAGAGAGCCACTGACTCCTCTGGGCTACTCATATGAATGAATGATACAGCAACAGCCAGAAACCCTCTGTCACCTTTGCTCCCGTGTTCCTACTGCTCGGAGGTTACTGGGGGAAAAGAAAAGGCTGACGTCTCCCAAAATATTCTGAGAAGCAGCATCCGCAGCAGCAAGCCTAACTGGAAATAACCCATGTGGGCTGTGATTCAGAAACAGCTGAACGTGTAGTGGAGAAGGAGGGCAAGGGAGCATATCGTGAATCAAAAGGAAGGAAGAATACAGAAAACAGAGAGAAGGAAGGTCGTGGAGATTTGGATGAAGCAGCTCAGAGCAAAGATGGCCAAATGATTATAGCATATGACAAGTGATCACATTGTTTTCTTTTTTTCAAGTTTTTTTTTTTTTCCTCCTTGCAGGGCAATGAGGGTTAAGTGACTTGCCCAGGGTCACAGAGCAAGTGTCAAGTGTCTGAGGCCGGATTTGAACTCAGGTTCTCCTGAATCCAGGTCCACTGCTTTTTCAACTGCGCCACCTAGCTGCCCCACTTTGTTTTCTTATTATTTACTATAATATGTTATAAATTATTACACAAATATTATCAAATGTAAATAATATGTGTGCAGCAGCAGCAATGGCAGGATCAAGAAATATATACAGAAAAAGAAAAAAAAGAAAATTCAAAAGGAGGCATGGGAATAGAGAGAAGTTTGTCCCTACTTTTCAGAAGCTAAATTATATTTTTGCAAATTCTCCAACCCCCCAAAAGTATTTACTTGGCACAATAAAAAAGGGAGAAGGGACTTCTGCATTTGAAATGGCTGGATATTTGTTTTTTAAGGGATAAGGTGTCCAGGAGGGGCAACCAGGATTCTAAAATGCACAGTCTGCCATATGTGACATGACTGGATGAAACAGGTGTTTTAGGCTGGAGAAGGCTAGGGAAATGATGGGCAGCTTCAGGTATGTGAAGAGCTAGGATGCCAAAGAATGAACCCTTCCCCTGCTGGTCCCCAGGGGGCAGGAGCCCTCTGGTATCAACAGCAGCAGTCCCAAAGAAGCCCACCACAGTCCCTGCCTACTTGAGACCTTGGGCAAATTCCTTCGCTTCTCTAAAAAGGGGAATGATTGGGTCCAGCTTCCAGGATTAATGTGAGGCTAATGTCATGCCTCATGGCAAACAGAAATTGGTATCATGGTGGGTGCCCTTCTCAAGGCTTTCCCCAAGCACCTGAACGTCCAATGGTGGCATGGACTCAGACCCTCTTGGTGGCTTGCCTCCCATGCCAGGGCCAGCCAATCAACCAATGGTGCCTCTCATCTCCCTAAGGCCCATACCACACAAGTATCCCCTGACAGGGTTCCCTGGGCTGCCAACAAGCATAACACAAATACAGGCAAGGAGTGTGATTCAGTGGAAGGAGAGACAGATGGCTCTAGGGGCAGAGGACCTGGGTTCAAATCCTGCTTCTGATGTTTGCCATCAGTGTGACCTGGAGCGAGTCACCTGGATCTCTGAGCCAAAGGACTTTCATCTATTCAACAAGGAAGGCTGAGCCCTGTGAGATCCCTTGTATCTCTAAACTATCAAGGTTTTATCGGTTATTTTCAGGATAGGAGAAGGATGGAGGAAGGCTGAGAGATCATTTCTGTAACATCTGCCCTGCTACACGGTCACCACACCTTCTCTAAAACGGATTATCCAAGGAGGACCAAAGAGACAGATGCTGGGCACATGGCTGCACTGCTGGTGGAGCTGAGGAGCGGGACAGCCATTCTGGGAAGCCATTTGGACCCGTGCTCTCCCGCTGCCTCAAAACCCCAGAGCCTCTGCTTTGTCCTCGCCAGGACCTCCAAACTCTTCACTATGGATCTGTGTTCTATACTTGGACCTGGGCCCTTAAGGAGTGACTCTGTCATCCCACCCCCACCATGCGATAAACTCCTTATCACCTCTGGGAGCACAGAGGAAATCCTCTTTAGATGTCCAAGTCCTTCTCAACCTTTCCAGTCTCATTAGGCCTTCCACTTCTCCACACATTGGGCTCCTTACTGTGCATCTCCCGACTCCAGGCATTTGCATTAGCTGTTTCCTCTGCCTAGAATTCTCTACCTCCTGCCTGCCTTCTTTCCTTCCCTCCCTCCCTCTTTTCCTCCTTCCTTCCTTACTTCCTTCCTTCCCTCCTTCCTCCCTTTTCCTCCTTCCTTCCTCCCCCCTTAATTACCTTCAGTATATCCCTTCTAGATCTTTTAGTACATAATTGTGCATTGTTTCCCCCATTAAGACTGTAAGCTCCCTGAGGGCAGGGGCTGGTTTTGTTTTGTTTTTTGCTTTCCTTGGTTCCCTCCTGGTCAGTACAATGCTTGGCACAGAAGAGTTACTTCATAGATGATTTCTGCCTGCCTGCCTAAGCTCAGAACGTCACTAAACCATGCACACCCTTGGGCCCAGCAATACCACTCTGAGGCCTGTAGCCCCAAAGAGAGCAGCTCTCTTGGTTGCGGCAAAGAGAAGGAAACCCAGTAAGAGGGCACCATGGGGAGTGGCTGAGCTAAGTATGGCACGCGAAAGGACAGTTTCAGGGGAAATTTGGAAGACTCCGTGAAACGATACAAAGTCAAGTCATCAGAAGCAGGCAAAGAATCCGTAAAATAAAAATAAGAAACTGGGCAATGCTAAAATCCAGTGGCCTGAATGAAGGTGAAGTAGCTGCTCATCTCCTGTCAAGAGGGGATGGAATTCAAATGCAGGAGGAGATGTGAATCTCTGGACATGGCCAACGAGAGGATCTGCTTTGCTGATTTGTTATGAAGGTGGCATTCTCCATTTTGGGGAGAGCTGTTGTTGTTATTGTCCTATTTTATGTGTGTGTGTGTGAATATGGAAAGGGGGGAGAATAAATGATTGTTAATTGGTGGGGGGGGGAAGGGGGGGATGCAGAGGAGAGCTCTTAACCTAGAGTCAGGAAGATCTGAATTCAAATCTTGCCTCAAACAATTACTATCTATATGGCTGTAGGCAAGTCACCTAATGTCCCTGCCTTAGTTTCCCCATCTGTAAAATGAAAGGGTTGGATTCGATGATGACTACGCGCTACATCTCTAAGGCTGATTTCCTCAGTGAGAGAGAAAGGACCTGGACTCCAATTCTAAATGTGAAGGAGGAAAAAAAGAACTTCTCTATCCAGCTAGGTGAGGATGACGTCCAATGAGAATTCCGCAAGCCCAGGAAGGGAGAAGGCTGGCCAAGATGTGGGAGAGGCTGCAAGCTGCCCCATAGCTCCTGGCCCAGCTGTCCTGACGGCTGTCCCCTCCCCCGGCAGCTTTTCCTCCCTCATCATTCCTAAGCATTCTTTCACTTACTCTTTTTAGAAACAGCAAAATTGAAGAGCATTAGCTCCAGAGAGCCTTCTGGAGACAGGCTGCTTTTTCAGGTCTTCTGACCTGAAGGCATCTCCTAAGGACGATACCACTTGGGGACTGATAGGAAACACAGTAAAGGGAGAACCAATGCTTTGACACCAAATGATTGCCATTATGAGATAGAAATGAGGAAGAGGAAGAAGAGAGAGGAAGGGGAGGAAGGGGAGGAAAAAGGGGAGGAGGAAGAGGAGAGGAAGGGGAGGAGGAAGAAAAGGAGGAGGAGGATCATCTCTCAAGGTTCATACAGCAGCTACTGTAAATATTGGTCCTTCTCTTTTCAGGGTTGACTCACCCACCTTACGCCCACTGACGGAGATGCTGTCCAAGGTCTTTTAAACTGGGGAGCCTAAGTCAAGCATTTCCAGGCTGCTGGGATACAATGCACAGACCTGGGTGAGGGAAGCTGCATGGCAGCGGGTCTAGTGGACCACATGCTGTCTTTGGAGTCTGAGGACCTGGGATCAAATTCTGCTTTTACCACTTTACTAGCTGGGCCTCTTGGCTTTCTCCTTTGTAAAATAAGAGGGCTGAAGGCAGTCTTGCCTAGCTCTAAATCCCATACCAGCTGGGTGACCCTGGACAAGTCATTTAACTTCTGCCTGCTTCAGTTTCCCCATCTATAAAATGGGGATAATAAGAGCACCTACCTCCCAGAGCTGTTGTGAGGATCAAATGAGATAGGAATTGTAAAGTGCTCAGCAGAACCTGGCACTTAGTAAGTACCATATAAATATTAGTGATGATGATGATAATTTACCATTGCCTTTCCTTAGGCAACTTAAAAAACTACAGGTCACATTATTTCTTTTCTTTTCCTTTTCCCTCTCTTTCTTTTTTTTTTTTTTTTTGCGGGGCAATGAGGGTTAAGTGACTTGCCCAGGGTCACACAGCTAGTAAGTTGTCAAGTGTCTGAGGTCAGATTTGAACACAGGTCCTCCTGAATCCAGAACCAGTGCTTTATCCACTGTGCCACCTAGCTGCCCCCACATTATTTCTTTAAAATGAGACTTACCTGCAAACTTGTAGATGGTAGAAATGATCAAACTTGGCATTTTAGCATCAAGATATTCTCTCTTACTCAAAGATGGAAAACCCTCATGACAAGAAATGTTAATAAGGGTCTTATCGCTGGCAAGCCTTGCCATTCAATGGATTATTTATATAAATCCCAACTAATCAATTCAGCCTGCTCCTGACCAGGGGGCCCCTGCTGCCTCTTTTGCCCAGAGACCCCTAGGAAAGGTCCAGGGTGGCCGGCAAAAAGCATTGACAAAGAGGGGACAGGGATGATGAAACGCAATTCACCCAACGTTTTCAAGCCTCTTGCTGTGTGCCAGGCATCATGCTAGGCAGGAACCGGGGTTACAGGGTACAAAGCCCAAATGGTCCCTGCCCTCAAGGAGTTAACATTCTACAGGCTAATATTTGGTGGTGGTAGTGGTGGTAATGATGACAATCTACATGCATATACTGTTGCAAATTGTCAGATATACATCATTTCATTTGATCCTCATGATGATCTTGGGAGGCAGGTACCAAACCACATGCATTATTATCATTCCCATTTTACAGCTGATGAAACAGATTCATAGGAGTTAGGTGACCTACCCGGGGTCACACATCTAAGAAGTGGGGGACATGGAACTCAAATGCAGGTCTCCTGACTCCAAGGGCAACACTCAATCCACTCAGAAAAATGGAATGCAAAGGGGAGGGGGGGGGGGGCCGGGGTAGAGAGAGAAAGAGAGAGAGGCAGGGTAGCTAGGTGGTGCAGTGGATAGAGCACCGGCCCTGGAGTCAGGAGGACCTGAGTTTAAATCCGGCCTCAGACACTTAACACTTACTAACTGTGTGACCCTGGGCAAGTCACTTAACCCCAATTGCCTCACCAAAAAAAAAAAAAAAAAGAGGTGACAGCTGGAATGTTTGGTTGGACTGCAGCCATGAAGGAGAGTAAGATGCAAGAAGACAGGAAAGATAGGAGGAGCCCAGGTTATGGGAAGCTTTAGAATATCAAACATAGGAGTTTACTTCATCCAAGAGGGTGACAATGTCAGACCCAAACTTTAGGAAAGTCACTTTGAGAATGGACTGGAGTGGGGAGAAGACACAAGGGATGTGAGAGACTATTTACTGCATTGGTCTGAGGGAGAGGACTGAGCTAGGGTGATGGTTGGGTGAGTGTCGAGAAAAGGATATATATCCAAGAGATGGGGAGAAAGAAATTACAAAATTTGGCAACCTGTGACCCTGGCCAAGTCACTTAACACTGCTTGCCTCAATTTCCTCATCTGTAAAATGAGCTGGAGAAGGAAATGGCAAAGCACTCCAAGTATCTTTGCCAAGAAAACCCCAAATGGGGTCATGCAGAGCCAGACATGATTGAAAGGACTCAACATCAGAGATTGCCTCACCAAAAAAAAGAGAGAGAGAGAGAGGAGAGAGAGAGGGAGGCGAGAGTGGGGGAGGGGTGGAGAGGAAAGGAAGGGAGAAAGAGAAAGGAGAGGAAGGGAGGGGAAAAGAGATGGGGGAGTAGAAATAAAAGGAAGGGAGGGCAGGGGAGAGGAAAAGAGAAGGTGGGGAAAGAGAGGAAAGGAAAAGAGAAGGAGGGAGGGGAGGGAAAAAGAGAAAGGAATGAAGGGAGAAGAAAAGAGAAAGGATGGGAGAGGAAAGGAGGGAAGAAGAGAAGGAAAAGAAGGGGAAGGTGGGTTGGGGGGTGGGGAGAAAAGAGAAAGGAAGGGGAAGAGAAGCTGAAGGGAGGGGAAAACAGGAAAGCTAAACAACCCACCAAGGGCTGCCTTGGCAATCCCACTCACCAGCACAAGAATCACAGACGCTGGAACTACCAGGACTTCCAACGACCATTCTGTCCACCCCCCTGCCTCCAGACCCAGACGAGGCTGGGGCTCCTCCTGGGGCTCAGAGGGCTGCTCTCATCCATCCCTGTCTAAGGTCTCCAAGGAAGCCATCAATCATTGTGGCACCACCACAGAGGGACAGATCCCTGGGTGTCCCCAGGCACTGCGAACTCTAATTGTGCCTGGGGAACATCCCAGATTCCATATCTTCTGCAAGAACTGGGAAGGCCATGAGAGGAGAGATGCTCAGCCATCTTAACAACCCACTCCCCAAATCATGTTTCACTGAACTTTAAATCTTGGTGAACTGTCCTGGAAAACTAAGGCAATATTCCCTTCATGAAGGGCAATGGGGACCTCACTGTCTAATATAAACCAATATCCCTAAAATGCAACAGCACCATGCAGGGGAAAGAACTCTGGGTTTGGAGTCAAAGGTCCTGGGTTCAAATCCCAGCTCTGGGTGACCTTGGCTGAATCACTTAATCCTCCTGGGCTCTGGGTTTCTTTATCTGTAAAATAGGATGGGCCAGCAAGTGTGGCATGGTGAAGAGCACCCTCCATTGGTTTCCCCAGATAGAGGACCAAGGTTCAAATCCTAGCTCTGTCACTTTCCTTCCATGGCAATGGGTAAGTTCCGGGGCTGGCCTAGATGGTCGCTGAAATGTCAAGAAACCCACTTAAGTTCTGACTCAATTTGGGGACGGGGTGTGAGAACAGACCCAGTCCCCCATTCACAGGGAAGGGTGAGCTTGCTGTGGCAAGAGACACCGAGCCGGCTCAGTGAATCACACCCAAGGCCAACAATTAAGCCAAAACTGACAGCGGGCACTCCCAGGGTGACCTGGAGACCAGCAGGGAGAAGCAGGTCCATGCATCGGGAAGGAATGTGGAGATCCTATCCCTGGGAAGCCGGCACACCCCCGAACCACTGAGCAGCCTCTCCCTGACACCAAAGGCAGCTGGTGTCCTGAAATTCTACAGCAAATCCTATTTCTGTTCGAGTTTTTTCTAGCAAGTGAGACCAAGACCAGAACGAGAAAGCCAGATTTCTCTGAGGCTGATCTGAGAGGAGACAAGGGGCTGTTAGGTCACCACCACAGTGTATGGGTGATGGAGCTAGCCAGGAATGCCGTCCTTGTCCAGCAGAGAGTGTTCCTTTGGGTTAGTCAGGGCCTTTGTGGTGCTGATATGGATGTAGATGTCAGGATAGACTCACAAAAAATGTGACCTCCAACCCCAATGACCACAATAATTCAGAACACAGGGACTGGGACTTGGAAGGCCTGGGTTCCAATTCCAACTCAGCTACTTAGTACCAGCATCACCGTCAGAAAGTCACTCCACCGTCCCCAGCCTCAGTTTCCTCAAACATAAGCAATCTAAATCCTTTCCAGCCTTCAATCTGGGTCCCTGGGATGACAAGTCACCCAGTAAGGGCAGTGTGGCAGGGCAGAAAGACACGAGGTCCTACTCGAGACAATATGTGACCTTGAGCTAAACAGTATCTGGGCCTCAGTTTCCCCATCTGTATGTTATGAGCCCAGAGTACCCCAGAAGTTCTCTGGGGTACATCAAAGAACCTTCTCCTTGAGAAACTAAACCAAAGGACAGACAAGCCTAGAGAGATAAATGGAACCAGATCTGACTGAGCTAGCTCCAAGACCCCCACCCTTCATTCTAGTCTCCCTCAACCCTGGGTCGATAAGATTAGGTGTGGCTGCTTCCTTTGTGTCCTGAGGAGATGGCTTGGGATCTGCAGCCACCCCTCACCCAACTCCTCCAGCCACCACCCGTGGGGGATAGTCCTCCACCCCTCACCCAATTCCCCCAGTCACCACCAGTGGGGGATAGTCCTTCCTCACTAAGGGAACTTTCCAGTCAGATGGTCACCCCCATCAGTCCTCTATAAAAGTACCCACCAGTCTTCTGCTCTAGGAGATTGGTATCTCAGAGCCACGCTCTGTGTCATGCCTTCTCCCCATGAGAAGTCCAAGGACTTCTTTCATGGTTTCCCGTCCCTTCCCCTTCCTCTAAATAAACTACCATCTTATTCTAACTGCTTTTGTGTGCAAGAGGGTGTAATTCTTTAAAGAGGAATTCCTAAGGACCCCAAACCCCTTATCCCATTCTCCCCATGACATTTATAAACGAGGGGAAGGGGAGGGGCCAGGCTGTGGTCAGAGGTCCTGGGTTGAGAATCCTGGCCTTCGCGTCAACTCCCTGTATGACCTTGGGCAATTCACTTCCTTGTCTAAGAAGCTCCCAGCCTGAGTCACCTCAGGCTTTCTGACCTGACCTCCCCGGCCTGGGTGCCTCATCTATAAAACGAGGGGGAGGGACTCGCTGGACCTGTCTAGGGCTCAGTTTCCTCATTCATAAAGGAAGAAGCTGGACACTGATAACCCCTTCCCTTCCGGATCTAAAACTAAGGCCAGAGGACCCCTGCCAACGCCCCTCCCGGCCCTAAATCGATGACCCTATGACCGTGTAACCCCTCAGGTCCCTTCCAGATCTAAGTCTGAGGCTCGATGACCAGGGGACCCCGCCCCACCCCCCAAGGTCCCTGACCCGGGGCAGACCCCTTCAAGTGCCAGGCCTCAGTTTCCCCTGCCTCGGCTCCCAGAGGCCCCGCCTGCCCCCGGCGGGGTCCGTCGGCCTTCGTTGGTCAAAGTCACGGGAAACCCCGCCCCCCGCCGCGGGGGGCTCGCCACTCACCGCTCAGGTAGTTGGTCCACTTGTAGAGCACCCCCTCCATGGTGCCGGACTCCCGGGGCCCATCCACCCGCTGCCGCCGCCGCCGCTCTCAGGCGCCCCGCAGCAGCCGCCGCCGCCGCCGCTGCCCCGGGCCACAAGGACTCCCGAGAGGCCGCAGGGCCATCGCCCGCCTGGAGCGGCCCGCACGGCAAGGAGGGCGTGGGCCGGGCCGGAGCCGGGGCCGGGGCCGCCCTTGGGAGCCGGGTTGCGGGGCTGCCCGGGCTCCCTCCCGAACGCTCCGAGCGGGGCAAATCGGCACAGCGCGTGGCCCGGCCCGGTCCGGCGGCCAATGAGCGCGCGCCGCGCGCGGGACAATGTATCAATGTTCCAAAAGTGTAGCGAGTTCCCGGGCGAGCCCGGCCGCCTGCGGCGTCCGCGGAGGCAGCAGCGGCAGCAGCGGCGGCGGCAGCGGCAGTAGCAGCGACAGAAGCAGCAGTAGCAGCAGCTCCAGCTCCGACTCCGGCTCCGGCTCCGGCTCCGGCTCCAGCTCCGGCCGCTGCCGCCGCCGGCCGGCTCCCTGCAACCTGGGGAGGCCGGCCCAGGACTGAGCACGCTCGCACATGCCCAGTGCAGCCTCCCGGCCCGGCGCCGCTGCCGGGAGCTGCGCGATCCACTTCGGGTTTTCGTCCCGACTCGGCCCGTGGCAGGAGGGGGCTAGCGGAGGTACGGCCTGCCAACCTCCTCTGGGCGGGCGATCCGCCTGGCAGTGCCCGAGGAACAAGCAGGCGCGCACATCAGCTCACCTGAGGAGCGGGCATCAACCCGTCTCCTGAGGTGCGGCCCCTACGGGGACCCTTGGGGGCCGGGGAGGGGGGGGGGGGAAGAGGGGAGGCTGATCTTGCAGACAACCGGCCACATTGAGAGACGCTTTAAAGTTAGCCAAGCTCTGCGAGCACGTGGCCGCACCCCCATTTTCAGGATCTCATAGACCGAAGGCTCTTCGGAAGTCATCCCCGGGGCTTCTAGATGCGGACCTGGGAGAGACCATCCCGGCAAACCCCTCATCTTACAGATGAGGCCCCGGAAGCCCCAGGACGTGGCCCATTAGCAGAACGGTATTCCAACCTAGTTCCTCCGGGCTTCAAAAACAAACAAGTCCCCACTAGTGCGAACAAGGAATTCTGTGAAACGACACTAGGAATTCGAAATTACAATTATGTGAACATTGCGCCTCAGCCCAATAGTGACAATTCGTTTATGCAAAAGTTTCCTGGATTAGGATTTGGGGGGAACCTGAGAGACAGTCGAGTCCCACCGCCTCATTTGCAAAAAACAAAAACCCCGAGCCCCGGAAAAAACGTGAAAAAAGTGCTTGCTGTCTTTAGGGTCAGTCTTTCCTTTCTTAGTTGTCCCCTTCGGTGACCTTGGACAAGTCCCTTAACTTTAGCAATCTTCTCCGTAAAATGACAGTGTTGGACCAGCTAATTTTGAGGTCTTTTTCCGGCTCTGAAATTTTGATTTGCATGGCTCCTAAGTGTTCGGACAGCGAGGACGACATTTATCTTAAAATCCTCTCTTAAGAAAAGCAGGCTCAGTTTGCCCCAGTTTATCCGGGAGAGTAGCAACCATCATATTAATTAATCCAGAACACTTAGTACATTTAAATGCCTGTTATTTCTATAGATAAGGAACGTAAACGGGGGGGGGGGGGGGGGGGGGGAGAGGGAGGCGTAGATAGAACACTGGAAGGGAAAGAAAGAACTTTGAGTTTGGGGTCAAAGATGAATGATCCGTAGGAAGAAAATAAGCCCATATTATGTTATCTGTACAGTGTGCCACATCTAATGCTTTTGCCTGAAAGTTCGCAGAGAGTTACAAACTGTAATTAGACAAGCCTCTTTGAACCGCAGGGTTTTTTCAATCTGTAAAATGATCAGGTAAGTTTCTACACTCCTTCCCACACCTCCCCCCCCCCAATAAAAAAATAAACAATAAAAACCATGACTCTATCATAAGACGGATGTGCATCTGGGTTTGGACAAATTTCTCCCTTAAGAACACTGCAACTATTTCCCTCCAACTTACAATTAGAGAGAGCATCCGGCACCTCTCTACCTCTTAAGGTTGGTGTGAAGTTCAAATGATGGGATCTTTCGATATAAAATGCTTTGTGAAATTAAAATTGCTAAATGAAGTCAGTGATGATGACAAGGATGTTGGAAGGCAGGAATTGCCTCCCTTTTGTCTTGGAATCCACAGCACCACGGCTGGCATATAGCGTTCTTACTCTTGTTGTTCAGTCCTATCAGGCTCTTTGTGACCCGGATGTACCACAGCACACTGTTCTGGTGTCATATCTGTTAGCATTTTAATACTGTCCTGGGGTTTTCTTGGCAAAGATCCTGCAGTGGTTGGCCATTTCCTCCTTTCGGCAGGTCACCTTTTGTTAGAACTCTCCACTATGACCTGTCCATCCTGGGTAGCTAGCTGCACAGCCTAGCTCATAGTTTCCTTGAACTCCCAAAGCCCCTCCACCATAACAAAGCAGTGACCCAGGAGGGGCATATAGTAGACACTATAAATGCTTTATTATTCTTTACCATCAGCACCATTACTCTACTTAGAGTAGCAGTTTGTCAGAAATCTAGAGTATTTTTTGGAAAATTTGTATATTTAATTTTTTCATTTTATACACACATATATACACACACATACATACCTTCATACATTCTTTTTTTTTTTAATGTTGAGTTCCAAATTCTCTCCTTCCCCTGCCCCGTGTTTGAGAAGGGAAGCAATTTAATATACTTGGGCTGCTAGGTGTCCAAGTGCATAGAGTGCTGGGCCTAGAGTAGGAAGACTCATTTTCCTGAGTTAAATCTGGCCTAAGACTCTTACTAGCTGTATGACCCTGGGCAAGTCACTTCACCTTGTTTGCCTCAGTTTCTTCATCTCTCAAATGAGATGGAGAAGAGAATTGCAAACCACTGCAGTATCTTTGCCAAAAAGACATCAAAAAGAGTTGGCCATGATTGAACAACAAGAACATACTTGTCCACTAAAGCAAAATATATTTCCATGTTAGCCATGTTGAGAAAGGAAACAGACCAAAAGGAAAATGAGAATGTAAAAAAAAATTTTTTTTAAAGGATTCTTTGATCTGCATGTAGACTCCAAAGGTTCTTTCTCTGGATAGCTTTTTCATAAGTCCTTCAGAGTTGCCTAGGATCACTGCATTTCTGAGAATACCTGTCATTCACAGCTGATCATCCTTCAAAATTGAGTCAATGTGTACAATGTTCTCTCTGTTCTGCTCATTACACTTAGCACCATTTCATGTTTTCTGAAAGCATCCTGCTGGTCATTTCTTATGACACAATAGTTCTCCTTCACAATCATATGCCACAATTCGTTCAGCCATTCCCTAATTGGTTTCCAGGTATTTGCCATCACACACACACACTCTATTATAAATATATTTTTTTTACATATATGTCCTTTTACTTCGATCTCTTTGAGGTACAGACCTTGTAATGGTATTGCTGAATCAAAGGGTATGCATAACTTTATGGCCCTTGGGACATAGTTCCAAATTACTCTCCAGGATGGGTGGATCAGTTCACAACTCAACCAACAATGCATACTATCCCGATTTTCCCACATCTCCTCCAACATTTTAGACAGAGTATTTTGACCCTGTTCCTCAGCCCTCCCTTCCTCAGCATCAATTCCATGACTTTGGTTAATTAGACGGAGATCTGTCTGAGCCCTCAGACTTTTGGTTGGGGCCCTCCCTCCTGCCTCCCTTCTTCCAGCCCAGCCCATTCCTCGAAAATCCGGAGCCCAGGAATCTCGGGTTGCATACTTCCTTACATCCATTCCCAGGGCTGGACGAGTGAGCATGCTCCAAAAAGCCAGCGCCGGCTTGCGTTGCCAAGCAGCGCATCCCATGGATATGCTACGTTCTGTAGGAGGTGGTCTCATTTGAATAGGCTGTACTCATTGGTCACTGCAGTAGAAGGCTCGTGAGAGGGACGGGAGCAGGAGCCAATGAGCGGCCGCTATCCCGAGGCCGCCCCAAGCGAGAAGAGCCATCCTAAACGCTTGCTGAATTTAACCCTAAGGTACCCTGTCTGCGTCTGCAAAGTTGTTTGCGGGGAACCGAGCGTGCCACGTCTACTAAGACCGGGAGCCATGAACTTGGCCGGGAGCAGAGCTCCCCCCAGTCCTTAAACCGCGTCCACTTCGGCAAAGCAGGCATTGATTTCATGTAGTCGGGTAGGTTTCCCCCAGAGCGGCTCGCTTTGGAAGGACGCCTGTGCTGCCGGCCGGGGCATCATGAGACTGGACCTGTGGCCAGCCCTGCTGGCCGTGCTGCTGGCCCTGGGCAGGGGGGGCGCTGATCCCGGAACCCGAGGTGAAGATCGAGGTGCTGCAGAAGCCTTTCATCTGCCATCGGAAGACCAAAGGCGGCGATATGATGCTGGTGCATTACGAAGGTTACTTAGAGAGGGACGGATCCTTGTTTCATTCCACGTAAGTGATGGGGCGGGAAAGGTGTCCAGGTAACCGGGCACGCCCGCATGGACCACAGGGTGAGTGGTCCTGACCTCTTGGCTGGTGAAAACTCACGCGTGGAAAACTCGCCAAGCACTTATTAAGCTCCCACGCTGCTTCGGGCACTGGGGATAGATCGGATGGAGACGGGACCCGGGGTTTCATAAGCACAGAACTCCCGCGGGAGGAATCTCCCACTACCTTCTCTGCAAGATATGGTCTAGGGCACGCTACAAGCCCGAGTGACTGGCTCGGAGTGACACAGAGACAGTAGAGCCCAAGTTTCTGCCTCAGAGGCCAGCAGAGCACACTAGAGCTAGAGGAAAAGATGAGGCACGGGTCCTTTGCCCGCAAGAAGCTTAGACTCTAGAAAAGCGAACACGTATATGTGTTTATTAAGGCTTTGTCAAATACTTAACATAGATTATCTCATTTGGTTTTCACAACACTACTCTGAGGAAGGTGCTGCTATTGTTCCCATTTTGCTTATAAGGAAACCGAGGCCGGAGGGATTCAACAACTTGTCCAAGCTTTCAGTTGATAAAATCTGAGACAGAGTTTCTTCAGAATCTTTCTAACTCCAAGTCCAGCCCTCTTTTCACATCGCTTTCGAATATACATATTGAACTTATCTGATTGTTTCTTATTTATCTACCCTTGATTTCGAATCCAGAACTCTTCTTTCTCTCCTCCCCCCTCTCCACCTCCCCCTCCCCCCAGGTCTACTAACCCATGCTGCTTCTGATTATTGGCTATTAATAATCTGAATAATCTGCTGCTTTGTCTTGTAGATAAATAAAAAGGATGGTCAAAAGGCATCATCTCAATAGGAGCTACAATTGCAGGATATGATCCAAGCCCTCATAATGAAGCAGAGAAATGGGTATATTGACGTTAACTTTCCTTGTTTGGTCCAGTCCTTAGGTAGCAGGGTCCAGGGGAGAACCCAGGTCTCTTGGCTCCCGGCCACTTATTTTATTTTATCTCTCCCCCTCTCTCCCTGCTCCTCAGTTCTGGATGCCTTGCTAATAAATCTGATTTGTAGTTAAAATTCATCCCCATGCCTCAGAAGGAATCAGAGGAGCTGAGTTTCAATCCCCACTCTCTCCTTTAGTACCTCTGTGACTTTGGGCAAGTCACTTGAACTCTGGGCTCGGTTTCCTCTGTCAAGGGAAGGGGGCTGCTGGACTTGGTGACTAACAAGATCCTTCCCTTCTCTCTCTGTATCTATGTCCCTGTGACCCTCTTCTGTGCTTCAGGAGCAAAGTATGCAGGAATTTCCTTGGCTTTTAAAAGATAAGTGAGAATGTTCCACTCCTGTTCTGTTTTGACCAATCTATCCAGGGCCAGCTGTATGTCATACTTGAACAGTTCTGGGGAGATAGAGAAATGAGAGGCAGCCAGTGAATCAGTAAGCATTTATCGGGGGAGTAGAAATCAATCAACCAATCAATAAGCATTTCTGAAGTGCCAACTATGTGCCAGGCACTCTACTAAGCCCTGAGGACACTAAGAAAGACAGAACCAATCACTGACCTCAAAGATGGGAGAGAAAACTTGGAAATAACTGGGTATGTACAAGACACATGCAGAGTAGATGGAAGGTAACCTTTGAGGGGATGGTTCTAATAAAAATGGGTATGAGACCCATGTGGGATTTGTTTTGCTTGACTTTGCATACTTGTTGCAAAGATTTTGTTTCTTTTTTGTTCCCATTAGAAGCAGGTAGGAGGGAGAGAAAATAAATGGTTGTTAACTGACAAAATTTTAAAGAGTACCCCAGACCTCAGGGCCCAAGTAGAATTCTGGAGACAGTGGCTGGCTTTTCTACCAGGGTTCTTACTTTCTCTTTCTCCATGACAGACAGTTCTACAATAGCAGAAGACTTGGGGTTGCGACACTCAGAATTCTGAACCATGCTCCCCTCTCTGCACCAGCTCTTTGCTTTCCAGATACCATACTTGTATGTGTTTGTTGGCAGAAGATGCATGTATATGTGCAGTCAGTCCCTCGTGTCTGATGAGCCTTTGTCTCTCACTTTCCTCCACAGGCTCCCCCATTTTCTCTTTCCTCTCAAAGCTGTTCCCAAGTACCTCTTGCTCTTGCTGTAGACGGCCTCATTCTGTGACACTTTCCTAAAGGAGAATGAGCAGCCATTCTCCATGTGATGAAGTCGTCTTAAGGGTGGGGATTGGGGGAGGGAAGAGAGCAGCTTTCACAAAAGGTAAAAGGAAGGAGCTGCCTCATGGGACGAGTGGAGAGATGGGGTAGCGGGAATCAATTCAGTGAAGCCAGGAGGCACTTGGTAACTGTAATTCTCTCCATCTTCTTTTCCTTAGCCACAAACACAACAATGGCCAGCCCATCTGGTTTACTCTTGGCATCCTGGAGGCTCTTAAAGGTTGGGACCGAGGTCTGAAGGGCATGTGTGTGGGGGAGAAGAGGAAGCTCACCATCCCCCCTGCCCTCGGGTATGGAAAAGAAGGGAAAGGTAATTTTGCTTGTTGTTTCTTCTTCCTTCTCCTGTCAGTCAAACTCAAATCTTTCCGCTTTGGTTTGAAGAGGTAGACTAGAATCTTATCATCACCACGATCATCATCTTGTTATGAATATGAATGATATTATCGTCCTTAACATTAATATAACAGTTATAGTTGATAACATTACTAATACTTCATAACATTACCAACATTATTATTGTTGGTAGTAGTAACAATAATAGATACTGGACCTGTGATTTCATTGGTGTAATGAACTGCCAGATGAGAAAACTTTCTCTACCACTGTACGCTGGCACCTTCTCTCTATATATATTGTAGTCGTAGAGAGTTGTCCGAGGCAATGGAGAAGTTAAGTGACTTGCCCTGACATGTGTCAGAAGTGGGACTCCAACCCAGCTCAATAACCGCTGCACTGTAGCTTCAGGTAATAATAGCTGATGTTTATATCATGCCTTGGGGTTTACAAGACATTTTACATAAAACATTAGGACTGGATAGGTCCTCAGGCTATTTAATCCAAACCCCTCATTTTACAGAGGATGGAAGTGAGGAGCACTTATAGTATGCATTTAGCATAGTACTTAGCACAGAGTAGGTGCTTAATAAATATAGATGGATTGATTGATGAAGGGATCATTAACTTAGAGCTGGAAGGGAGTGTAGTAGTCATTTCATCTAAGCCCTTTTGTTGGTCAGATGAGGAAACTGGGCCCCACCCATCAGGGCTCAGGTCCCTTCCCTCTCAGTCATGCCTGGCCCTTGGCCTCCATCAGGCTTCTGTGGGCATTTGGACTCCAGAGGAGACTAGATTGGAAATGCTCTCCAGGTGACCATCCCTCACAGTGACTGGGTAAGGAATGTGCTCTAAGTATTAACTTCCTTGTACAGATCTGGGGGTTGAGTTTCAAATATGTGGCCTGTTAAGTCACAAAGCTGGTGTTTTATGCCCTTCTTCATGCCTCTGCAGTGAAGACTGGGTTAGAACAATGCAGAGTTTTCTGAATGAGTTCTGATGGGTGTGGCTTCATTTTTTAAAAAATTACTTCTCAGGACTCAGATTTAGGACTTTAATTCTCAGTATCAGTGTGTTCAGCATGAATATGAAAACTGATTCCAATTTCAGTTCTGCCTCCGACACATCCTGCCTGTGGGACCCTGGAAAATCTTCATTAGTAGAGGGAATCTCCACACCAGGAGTTCCTCTCCACACCAATAATATCGCGATTAGACCCCAAAAAAGAAAAATGTTAATATTATTATTCCTTTGTCTTCCTCTTCTCTCTCCCATCCACATGCCTTACCCCTAACTTCTTTGTCCTTTAGTTAATTCCTCAACAATCCTTCTATGAGTGGTTTATTCACTCATTTTTTCTTACTATATTTTCTCACACTCAGATACCCCCCTCCCCAAATTTTTCACTTTACAACAAAACCTTCCCTCTGCTATGTCCACCTTCCCTTCCCTTAATTCATTGCTAAGACCTTCCCATTTCAATACATTCTGTTTCTTTTCCAGGTATGCTGGCTTTGATCCCTTCTAAGGATTTCACAGTTGTATTCCTGAAAAGGGAGTTGCTAAGCTCAGCCTCTTCTGACTAAAGTCAAAATAGTCTTGTTTCTATAGTTGGATTAAAACCTGGAAAAGAAAATCAGTCACCTAGAAAATGTATATGTTAGAGTTCAGACTGGTTTTAGGGATAATTGTGTGTATGATTAATGCTTCTTTAACTCACAGCCTAAGCCATCTCTCTCTCTCTCTCTCTCCTCTGCCCTTAACAGTGTCCACTATTTAACAAATCTCTGCCTAACTCTACTTCCCTTCCATGAAACTGATGGCAGTGAAACTAATATACCTAACACTGGATTAACAGAGACTCTTTTAGCCCAGGGGGTGCACACCTTCTTTGGAAATCGACTGTGGTTGTGGAAAAGCTGGTCCTGCCCCCTCGCCCCTGATCTGGAATAGCTTTGAGTTGACAGTGTAAGTGTTGTTCTTGTAGGGACTCACAACTCTCCTTGTGGTCATCTGCTAGGGGAAAAATGCTTGGAAAGGTTTGCCCCAAACTTTCAGATTAAACATATTTGGAAGAGGGGGTTCATTTTTCCCAGGAAGCTTTGGGGGAGTGCCAGAAAAAATGCTCAGAAATGTTTACCCCCAAATTTTCAGATGAAACAGGGAAATATTTGTGAAAAGGGGTTCATTCTTCTTGGGAAGCTTGGGGGGGGGCTCCAAGCAACTAGCAGAGACCCTCAATTTCTTGCAGTTCATATCTTTCCTCTTTTTTTCTTTTACTACTGATTCATCTCCATTTCCCAGGAAGTTTCTTGAGTTATATAGCTTTTACAATGGTTTCTAGCTGGAGGAGTAATTCTCTGTTAGATTAGAAAGGGAAACTGAGGCCGAGAGCAGTTAAATGACTTGTCTGAGGTCTCACAGACAGCAAGCAGCCCAGTCTGGATTTGAAACCAGGTCCTTGGGTTCCACTACACCAGGGGTGTCAGACTCACAATCAGCCTGCACAACTCTCTGGGGAGGCCAGAACCAGATTAAAATGTCACTAAGAAATGTGTAACAAAAAAATTAAGAACACACTACAACATAAATGATGTAATTCGTGGATCTGCTTCTGTTTGAGTCCGATACCAGCAGACGTTCCATATGTTGAGATTGCTGGACCCCATCTGCATTGTTTTCTCTCTCTTTGGAAATTCTCATCTTCTTTGTGTTGTTGTTTTTTTTAAAGTAGGGCATCCCTAGACCCACATTTCCTTATGAAATAGAAATATGGCCAGGTGTCTCCTGCTCTGTGGAAAGTTCTACCATGTTTTATAGGCACCATGGACATTCAGTGGTTTTGGTCTCTTTGGCCTCATTTGACAGTTGACCATTCCATGGGATTGCTAGTAAATTAGATAAGCACTGAAGCACTTACTCAGTGCCAAGTACTGGGGCTGTTTCACATGATGGTGTTGACCCCTGATTGTAGCATAATGGAGAAAGTACCAATTCTGGAGTCAGGGGTCCTGGGTTCAAATCCCATATCCAACCCTGGTTAGCTGTATGGCCTTCTCTCTCTTGGCCTAAGTTTCCTTATGTGTGAAAAATGAGGATTGAACTAAACAGACTCTAAGCTCCCATCCATTTCTGGAGCTTTCTAAATATGGTCTGCATGATGTGGCTTTATTCTTTGAAAAATAAAACTAGTAAAAATTTTAATAATTTTTTTCTTTCTTTCTTTTTTTTTGGTGAGGGAATTGGGGTTAAGTGACTTGCCCAGAGTCACACAACTAGTAAGTGTCAAGTGTCTGAGGCTGGGTTTGAACTCAGTTGCTCCTGAATCCAGGGCCGGTGCTTTATCCACTATGCCACCTAGATAGATGCCCCCAATTTTTTTCTTTTTTAACTTTCTTTCATTTTTTTTCTTTTAATCAAGTTTTCTTGTACAAAATGACAATAATTTTTTTTCTAACAAAATTAAGGGCATCAGACACACTAGTATTCAAGCACAAATACAAAAAAGAAGAAAAAGCCCAAGCCAACGAGTGGATTTTTAAAACTGTCATTTTGGGCCATGCCTCATCTTGTCTTCTCCCTCACTTTAGATGAAAAGGAGCTGTTTGTAGAGACTTTAGAGCTATAGGCATTAGAGTATAAGCTCCCTGAGGCCAGGGGCTATCTTTCTTTTTTCTCACTTGTATCCCCACCACTTAACACAGTGCCTGGCTCATAGTAGGAACTTAATAAATGATATGGATTCATTTGTTGGCCCTAAAACTAGGTTGGTCTTGTTCCAGGGCCCCACAGCTTGTGTGTATCTCAAGTGGAAATTAAACTCCACTCGTGTGTCCTTCTGCTTCTCAACCGACCATGACACAGCACCTTTAAAATGAGCAAAGCCCTTTCTATATGTCACCTATTTTGATCCTCACAAACATGGGGGAGGGGGTAAGCGCTTACAGTAATCACAGAAGAGAAACTGAGGCCAAGAGGGGCCAAGTGACTTGCCCAGAGGCACCAGCTATGTAAGCTATGAAGAGTTGGAGGTGGGATTCGAACCTACAACTTGCTGGCTCCGTATTCAGGCCTCTCTTAGGGTAATATAGGATTAAAGGGCTTTGGGTACTTGGTTCTGGTTGAGTAGAGCTAACTTTCATCAGTTTATTTAATAATAGGAGGGAAATCTCCCCTGAGAACTTAGCCCAGTTGCACAAATGAGATTTCCCTTTTCATTCATTTTGTTCATTTTTAGCTCTGTGCCAGGCAAAAGCATTTTAGTCTCTCAATGATGGGATGTGGGTGTGTGTGTGGGAGGGTGGGGGGTAGGAAGCAGACCCTGCTCCCTGCTGCTGATGAAGGTAAGCTCACAGCCTTGACTAGAAGGGATGACCTCAGACCCATCTGCCACTCACTATGCAGTACATTTGCCCCCACCCTCCAGGTTTAATTAAGGGTGTATTTTGTCTAGATTCATAAATCTGTTTCGAAAGGTAAGCTGTTTCAATAAAAGCTTCTTTTTTCTTCACCCCCAACCCCACCTCGGCAGGTAAGATTCCCCCTGAGAGTACACTCATATTCAACATCGATCTCCTGGAAATTCGAAATGGACCAAGATCCCACGAGTCATTCCAAGAGATGGATCTCGATGACGACTGGAAACTGTCCAAACAGGAGGTGAGGTCAAGCAGGTGGCCGTTGCTTGGTTCAATGCCGACTATGCTAAGTCTAGCACCGATACTGTGCGCTTCTTGTGAGGGAGAGGCCCACAGGCTGCCAAAGCAAAGGTGAACCAGCCTGGGCCAGAAGTGGGGCAGGCTGGAGCTTATGTGCTGATCACTACTGGGATCAGACTAATAATGACCATTGTGCTTCCAGCCTGAACAGGGACAGGAAGACCCAATCTCCCATCACCGCCCCCCTCCAACACTCCCCGAGAACAAAAAACTGAGGTGATCATTTCCTCTGTCAAAAATATGGTGTAGAGGGCAGCTAGGTGGTGCAGTGGATAGAGCACTGGCCCTGGAGTCAGGAGGACCTGAGTTCAAATCCGGCCTCAGATACTTGACACTTACTAGCTGTGTGACCCTGGGCAAGTCACTTAACCCCCATTGCCCCACTAAATAAATAAATAAATAAAATATATGTATATATATGTATATGTATATGTGTGTGTATACATGTGTATATATGTACATGTGTGTATGTATATATATGTATGTGTATATATGTGTATATGTGTGTGTATACATATATATACATATCTACATATATATATATATATATCTACATATATATATATATATATATCTCACATAGTTAGTTCCAAAGATCTGCAACTTCCTTGAGGTGGGCGCACCCTCCTCTGATGCAGATTGTATCAACAAAGTGATATATCCACCAAAATATACTTTGTAATAATCAGGCTGCTAGATTTAGTAAGTCAAATGCGGGGGAAAGGATTCCCCTTTAGTAAACAGGAAGTGTTATAAAAATGAATAGTATTTTGATTATATGTTATTTAAACCTCCGTTTCTAAAATAGGCATGCAGGTGGGGTAATGGGTAAGATGGGCTTGAAGAAATCAAACACTTCTGAGTTCAAATCCAGCCTTAGATGTTTAATAGCTTAGTGGCCCTGGGCAAATCACTTAACATCAGTCTGCCTCAGTTTCCTCTACCATAAAATGGGAATAAAATGATAGCACTTCTCTCTCAGGGTTATTGTGAGGATTAAATGAGATAACATCACTAGAGTTCTTTGTCAACCTTAAAGTGTTATGGACACGCTAGCTATCATCATCGTAATGGATGGTGATGATAACCTGAAATGTCGGTGCTATAGATCAATAATTCCCAAGTCATGGAACCAATTTCCTCAAGCATCATGATTCTTTCTTTTGCAGGTTAAAGTCTATTTGAAGAAAGAGTTTGAAAAACATGGGGCAGTGGTCAATGACAGTCACCATGATGACTTGGTGGAAGACATCTTTGACAAAGAAGACGAGGACAAAGATGGCTTTATATCTGCAAGGGAATTTACGTACAAACACGATGAGTTGTAGAGAAACATCCCTCTGGCCCAGCCTATGGAGGGCGACCAGAATTTTTGAGCCTTATTTTCTAGCAATGTTGATTCTGTCTGTTAAGTTGGTATTTATTCATAGCAAAGAAGTAATTGTCTCCTGCTGTGTGTCTCGGAATCTTAAAAGGAATCATTTGAGCACGAATGCTAACTGCCCCTTTCTCCCTAATGAGCTGTGGACCTAGGGGATGGAGGATACTTTGTTGTAGAATCATAGATTTAGAGTCGGAAGCCCATATGGTCTGACCCTCCTATTATGTGGATGAGGAAAGTGACACCCTTAGACGGGAAGTGTCTTCCCCAAGGTCACCTGGGGCCTCTGACTCCATCTCCCAGTTTTCCCAGCACACCCCAATCCCTTGTCTTTGAGCATGTGAGTCTCTCTCGTACCTGCAGCCTGACATTTAACTAACTTGCTCATAATTTTAAATATGGTGGCTGTAAACACTCCTCAGCATCAGATTTAATGCAATCACAAACCACACAGTTCTCTCTCTACCACCCACCATTTTCTGGAAGTTAGCTGCATTCTATTGGGAAAAGCCTAAGGCTGTCTCTTTTCATGGTGCGATGAAACAGCCTGATTTTTTGATTTTTGAATCGTTGGCATGTGAAGCACTGAGGAAAATGTTTATTCAGATTTATTTGTTCCAGTTGTTGCTTTAGTTAAGAAAAATGTGAGTAGCTCAAATGGTTAATGATACAGAATAAAAACAATAAATGGGTGTGCATTGTAAAGGAACAACCTGCCCTCAGGAAGCTTACATTTTATTGGGTGTGGGATGACATGAACACATACATAAATACAAAATAGAGACAAAGTAATTGGGGGGAGGGAAGGCCCAGGCAGCTGGGGAGGGGATCAGGAAAGGCTTCCTGTCAGAGGTGTCACCAGAGCTGAGTTCTGAAAAAAGCTGGAGATTCTGGGCAAGACTTAAGTGGCAAACTACTATGTGGTTCTAGTACTTAGTACATTTGTGACTGGGGCAAAATGGTGGAAGGGGAGGAGTGTAGTAGGCAGTTTTCCCCCCATTATGTATGCTTACCTGAGCATAGCAGATACATTGCATTTATCAAACAGTCAGGAAGTGAATCTAAATATAATATCATGTCACAAGTAGAAAGTCTTAGTACTGGAACCAACAAGCCAGTGATGGCTTGAACCCCTGACCAAAGACAAAGGGAAGATAAATTTGAGACCAAGTCTTTGAGCAAAAACAGCCATTAAAGGAAGAGAAGATCTGGTGCTTGGTAATAATACTATGAGTATTCATTGGAAGAGAATGTTGACAACAAGAAGCTGCTATGAATTCAGTGACACATTTAACGTGAATTTATATTGTATTAATTACAAGAGCCCCTACACATATTTTGAAAAACAGCAGAACAAGTATGTACAAGGCACTATTCACAAAAGCTCAGAAACCATTGAGGCCAACCCATAATGGAACAAGAATCCCTCTCTACAACATACCTAAGAAGAAGCCACTACTTGAAGACCTTCACCACCTATCAAGGCAACCCATGATACCCCTGGATAGCTCTAATTGTTGGGAAGTTTTTCCTTCTACCAAGGCTAAATTTGTATCTCTGCAGAGTCTACCCATTGCCATTGGTCAGATACTTAAGGATCCCCATCCTAGTCCATTTCTTCCCTCACTCCCACTTCCTTTGCTTTTCTGGGACTAATTGGAAGCCCTTCTTCATCCTGATTGCTCTCCTGTGGACACTTCCCCATCCTAGGCAACTAGGTGGTATACTGTATAGAGCTCAAGATTTGAGGATTAGGAGAGACCTGAATTCATATCCTGCCTCAGTCACTAGCTGTGTGACCTTGGGCGAGTCACTTAACCTTTGTCTGCCTCAGTTTCCTCACCTGCAAAATTGGAATAATAATAGCACCTACCTCCCAGGGAGGATCAGATGAGGCAACATGATAATAATAGGTATAATCATTTAATATTATTTAATAAAAATAATATTAAATGATAATAGAATTATATAATAATTTATATAGCCCTCTGTAAAGCATTTATGAATATTTCATTTGATATGTAAAGTGCTTTGCAAAAGTTAAAGTTCAATGACATTCCTTGGGTATACTTGCTTGTGGTGTCTTGTATACAGTAAGCACTTAAGAAATAAATACTTGGGGCGGCTAGGTGGTACAGTAGATAAAGTATCAGCCCTGGATTCAGGAAGACCTGAGTTCAAATTTGGCCTCAGACACTTGACACCTACTAGCTGTGTGACCTTGGGCAAGTCACTTACCCCTCATTGCCCCACCAAAGAAAAAAAGAAATACTTGTTCATTTGAACTTGTTGGGTGAGCAGGTGGGTGGGGCCCAAAATAAGAAGCCGCTCTGTTTGAAGAGAAGAATCCTAAGGATAGCCTAAATCCAACCCTCAATCCTCCTTGTGGGTGTTGGCAGAAATTCCCTTTCAGCCACATGCCCTTCCAACTTCTCACTCACCTCCAGCTTTTTTTTAAGAGTTGGAAGATTAAATACAAAATCTTACATTCCTACCTACTCAGAGATGATCAGAGATGCTAGTGATGCTACAGATTTGGTGAGCCAGCGGGGGATCATTCTTTTCTGATGCAGGAGATTTTTCTTTTGCCTCCTCCTTTCTGTAGCCCAGAGGGAGGCTTTTAAAATCAAAACATTTCATTACCTCCCACCCCCACCTAAGAAAAGTTGTGAACCATGACAGAGACAGCTCTGTGGGTGGGTGAGAGGAGAGCAGCTGGCCTCCGGGGGTCCTCTCTATTCATTCTTTCCAATTGTGAAGAGGAGAATTTTGATCGAAAGGCACAAGCCTTGCTTAACTCTCAGAGCATGGGAGACCTTGCATTCAACAGAAATACAAGGTGCCATCCACAGCCAAACAGAAATGCTTCTAAAAGTTAGGTGGTCATTTGGACCAGCCATTGCTCCCAACTGCCTATGTGGACTCTCCATCAATAACTGCCCTGCCAGGAGATGAGTGGTAAGGCACTCTTGGGGAACAGAAAGGCTATCTTCAGTCAGAGTTGGAGAGGCCTGTCAGGAAGAATATCGCCTTGCTGGGACTGGCTGCAGAGCCCACTAGTCCTACTCCGAGATGCGTAAACTGAGACCAGGGAGGCGTAGGGGTTCCAACCAGGGACCAGTCAATAATGGGGAAATTACAAACCCTTACATATTCCCTGTTTGTTTCCTGGCTGAGCCAAGATCCTGAGTCCAGAGTTTCTGCATGCCCTTCTGACAATGAGATGGACATATCCAAGATCATCCTATGGAAAATGGTGCCTGGTCTGCCTTCCTCAAGAAAGGACTCAAACTTTCCCAGAACTCCTTGCTTTGGGCCAGTCTCATGTCTGGGGTGAGGGTAGGGATTCTGAGATTTGGGAGAGCAGCCAGCTTGGCTTGGTAGATTTTTCAAAAACTATTCTCAAGAACAACAAGGTGAGCTGGCCCCCCTCAGGTGCCTATACTGATGTTTCCTAGTGTTGTTTTTAATGGGGAAAGAGTGGCATTAAGGGCTTTCTCTGCAAAAATGAGGGAATTTAAAAAATATATTTTCTTCAACCCTACCTCGCTGCCCCGCCTCATGCTATACTGCATTAAACCTTCCTTTAAAAGCATCCTTTCTGATGCTTTTGTTAGTTGGAGGGACTTCCACATGAAATCCATTGGGGGAAAAGGCATCTTTTCCAATTATCCAGACAAGCATTTGAACATAAGGGATTTTTTGGGTCCCTACTCTGTAGATGAGAATGAAATCTGAACTGTCCATGAATAAATTCTCATTATAGCTTTAAAAAAAAAAATTGTGGGGCAATGAGGGTTAAATGACTTGCCCAAGGTCACACAGCTGGTAAGTATCAAGTATCCGAGGACTATTTTGAACTCAGGTCCTCCTGAATCCAAGGCCAGTGCTTTATCCACTGCGCCACCTAGCTGCTCCCTCATTATAGCTTTAAAGCAGCTAAAACTAGAGTAAGTTGGTCTTTCAATGTTTTTAGTGTTATCTTTTTTAAAAAGACATAACTTGCTGATATATGGAAGTGTGTCTGCTCTGTCTCTCATTAAAAGCAAACTGATGACTTTCTGTGAGGCTGTCAGGTAGGACAGATAGAGGGCTGGATTTAGAGGCAGGAAGACCCAGGCACCCACAATCGATGTGAACCCTGTACTATCCTCTCTGAAACACTGGGTTAGGTTTTGAGGAGGATTCTTTTCATCATTGTCATTGTCGTCATTATCTAGTTTTCTTTTTTGTTCTGTTGAGTTCAGATAGAAAAAAGCATGGGATGGGTCATATCCAGCTTTGGATTTATGCTTAATGTTCTGCTGTGCAGGTAGACAAAATGTTATATGTAATTGAATAAAAATATTGGGATACGAGCTTATCTTCTGCAGGATCACCAAAAGCATTTTTGGGACAAGCCCAGTAGCAGATAAAAGGATGACGACGATAATGGATACTCCCTCCTGTTTCCAGTATGTTCCCTGTGGATTTCTTCTGCTAAATCAAATTCTGTAGAGCTTGGATACCGTGAGTGCTTGGTAGTTGGGGATTTCCATTAAAAATGTTTTTAAAATAATAATTGATGTATATGTAGAATTACATATAGCTTTTTCTCTCAATTTTGAGTCCATTTAAAATTAAATGTATTTATTTTTTACTCTTCTTATGTATCTTTTTGAAAGTCTGCTGCTACCTTGAAATTAGTAGAGTTTTAAAAGCTTTAAAAGCAGATGTTCTTAACCCAGGATCCATGAATTTGGTGGGTTTTTATACTATTGTGATAAATGTATTTTAGTTTAACTAGTTTCCTTTGTAATCTGATGCATCTTATTTTATCAGATTATTAGAAGGGACCCATAGGCTTCACCTGATTGTCCAATGGTTCCATAACACAGACAAAGGTCCTGCTCCTGCTTTAGAGTGCTTTACAGTCTAGTCACCCATGTTTTCACGTTGCGTTTAAGGTAATAGGTTGTAAGTGAAATTGTCACAGAAGTTCTAAAACATCAAGCTGAAAATGCTTACGTTTTTATAGCCTTAATGAAGGTCATCCAAAGAGATTGGAGTGGGTTGTTACTATATGAAAGAATAACAGCATTTGAAATCTGCTCAAGTAGGTGGTCTGTGGACCCTTTCTGTTCCTTCATCAATTCTTCACATCCTTGCTGCACCAATAATGCCTACAGCCTAAAAAGGGTGGGCTTACGTGAGTCTGAGCGGAGCAATTACTTACACAGTGATCTAAGTGCCTATGAGAGACCTCAACTGTAAATCCTTTTGTGTGATGTTCAAGAAATGACATGAAATGCTTGCTAAGAATGTTTTAGTATAAAAATATAGAATCCAGTAGGCAGCTCCCTTGGTCCCTGGACTTCATAGAATATATTCCTCTTGGGAATTGTGGGGGGTTTACAAGTCCTTTTCCACTTGAGAGCCTGGAATACCTACTTTGGATAAAGAGACCTCTCTTCTAAGCAAATGAATGCTGAGAAGCAGTTCTGAGGTCTGTGACAAGTTCAGACTCTTAGGGAAGAGCATCTCTGTCCTCCCCCACCCCCACAGAGAAAGTACCCTTGGAGACTGGGGTGGGGGGTGGGCAGGCTGCACTCATTTCCAATTTCCTTTAATACCTTTAATTGCTTCATTGTGTCTGTCTTGGCAGAGTCTTGTTTGATGACAATATAGCCTTGAACCCCTAGCCTTCACCCCTGTTATCAGGAGAGTAGGATGCTAAGGCAACTGCCACTGCTTTCTCCAGAAGGATGATATGTTCTGGAAGCTTTAGCCTTTCATAGTTTTGTATTTTATTTACTGTTTAGATTTATTTTTGTTGCCGAGAAATTGTTCTCAGTTTTAGCTATCATCTCGACACTGTGCACCGTTCCCCACATTTGGGATCTGGGTCACTAGTCATTTTTCTTGGGAGTTCAAAGAGCTGTTTTATGAGTTGAAATGGAAGAGGAAGGTTGCATGGTGAATTGGAAAGGCAGAACCTGGTAAATGACCATGAGTTAAATCTGGCACCACAGACAACGTGTGTGGCCTTTATTGTGACTATTAATGGGCTGGGAGAGGTCAGGTCAATAGGATGAGATGACAGATTGCTAAGTAAAGAACATTGTGCTTGAGATATTAATCAATTAATCAGCAAGCCTTTAGTAACCACATGTGATGTGCCAGGCATTCTGCTAACGTGCTGGAGATGCAAAATCAAATGTGAAATTATTCTTGGTCTCACGGAGTTTGAACTCTACTTACCCATAGACCTACATGTATCCATATACACATGTACATACACATGAATTACACACACATTTACATATGACACACATATCAGGGCAGCCAGGTGATGCATTATGCTGGGCCTGGAATCAGGAAGATCTGAGTTCAAATTTAGCCTCAAACGCTTACCAGCTGTGTGACCCCAGGCAAGTCAGTCACTTAACCCTGTTTACCTCAATTTTTTCATCTATAAAATGAGCTGGAGAAGGAAATAGCAAAACACTTCAGTATCTCTGCCAAAAAAAACCCCTAATGGGGTCACAAAGAGTCAGACAGGACTAAAACTAGCCTGAACAACAAAAATACACACAAATGTACATATATATATATATATATATATATATATATATATTGTAACGATTGGAATAACGCCACCTGCTGGATGCTTACTGTAGAAGAGTTCTGCCCATGAAGGGAAGGTCTTTGAGGGCAAGACCAGGAGTCAGGAAGTGACGCGGGCTAGTGGGAGGAGGAAGGAAGAGACTGGTGCTCAGTCTCGCTCTCTTTTTTCCTCTGGACTCTGGCGGAGAAGGGAGCTAGAAATGTGCTCTCCCTTTAATAGATAGAAATTTAGGCCTTTTTCTCTCTCTTTACCAAATTCTTATTCTCCTTAATAAATGCTTAAAAGTCTAACTCTTGCTAAAGCTTATAATTTATTGGCGACCACTCATTAGATATTTTAGACAGTTTAGCTAGAATTTTAGCCCTTAACAGATGGCTGACCACGAAGAGGAAAGCTAACCCTCAGTCTTCTGATCTTCTGGTTGGGTAAGAAATTTCCCCCACGCTCTCCCTTTAACTGCTAAGTACTGGTGTACTGGCTGTGTTTTCCCTTTAAATTTTTTCAAATGGACCTTTTAAACTCCCTAATTACCCTATTTTTGATTTTAGTCTGTTTAACCAGACAAATGGGAGATAAGATCATGTTAATGCTTTGTTTTTGTGGATTTTCTATTTTTCTTTTTATTTTTGTTAAAAGAGCCAGCAACTTACTCACACAAGGAAATATCTCTCGCTCTCCCAACCATGCTTTTTCAGAGAAACCTGAAGAGATTCAGGCAGCTTTCCCCAGTTCTAACACTAATTGTTGCTCTAATTTTGCATGCCTGGAGGCAATGACCCACCCTCTAGAAGCTTTTAATCCCCTAGCACCTGGAGGCAAAGTGGGGGAAGAGGAATCCAGGCCTGAGTTCAAAATTCTGATTCAAATTGCGCTGGTCCCTCCCCTCCTCTCCAAACCCCACCCTCTACTCCTCCCATGGCCAAGCCCATTGCTTCCTCTGCCTGGGAAGTCCAGAGAACTGATGCGCATGCTCAACTTTCTCTAACTACATTTGCAGCTTCAGGCTCAACTCTTCCCCAGCCTGGCTGTGCTTCTGAGACAACCTTAGAAAGCCCTTTAAATTCCAGATATGCTTGTTTTGTTCATAATTTTGCTAACCTGCTTTTGTCTTTAATTAGTAATCTTATAAAGCATTTGTATGGTGAAAAGCCCGACAGACAATATAGAGGGGTTAAAGAAGAAAAACTTAAGCTGAATAAGAATGACAATCAACATAGTTCAAGACTCTGCTTCTTTTGCCATGGAAGGGTATATATTTTACAGAAATGTAGAAGTCAGCAGCAAGGTATTGATATGAGTATTGGGGATTTTAGATATCAGAATCAAAAGTGTTCTGAATTCACTCAGAGTAATAATGTCAGTTCAGAGGTTACATAGGATTTCTATGCTATTACACATACATTTTGAAATTAATGGTATGGGTTTATTTTCGTAGAGATTTTCATGCATTTGAGATTGTGTTTTATACTTAGTTTCTAAAACAAAGAGAATATTTGTAAAAGCTTTTTATAGTCATGTGGTCCAGTTTATATTTTATAATACTCTTATTGATATTAAGTTCATATTCATTTAGATTTCCCTAGTTTGAATTTCATTGTCTTTTATTGTTCCACGTGTATCTTCTTCTATTCATTCATCTATCTAATTTTGAAACATGGTTTTGATTTCATAATACAATGTTAATTCTAGGAGTATTGTGCTCCCATATTCTGAGTTGTTTGTTTTTGTTATTTTTTCTCAACTGATTATTTGATCAAACTCTTTAAAGCATTTCCCTGGCAAATTGGTTGCCATGGCAAGTATAAATTGATTCTAGAAGTATTATTTTTGATAAGCATATTCAAAAAAAAAAAGAGGGGAACATTTGTAAAAGTTTTCTTTTTTCAAAAAAAAGTTTTCTTTGAGATTCTGTTGTGCTTTAACTTGTATTTAAATATGTTCAGATTTTTCAAAAAAGTAATTGTATACTAAGTAAAAAAAAGGTATTATTTGAAATTGTTGCATAATTATATATTATATTCTGAGTCAAGATGTATTCACATTTTTTGCAATCATTTATTATCCTCAATTTTTAAATCCATATGAGACTTGGATTATGGGAACTTATCATTTAAGACATTAATTGCCTTTATTCTGAGTTATCAGATGCCAGTTGGCCAAGATGCCATCCAATCACAAGAGGAATACATGCAAAGAGCAGACATTGAACTGTTACATGAGGGGAGACATGCATGAAGTTAAGGTATGGCCGAGGGAACGGCTTTTGACAAATGTTGAGGTTGGATTCTCTTGGTTTAATATTTTATTTTATTTTTCCCCACAATATTGTACAGATGGCTGGAAGTATTGATCCCACCCATCTCACTTCTACACCTGGCTTCTATGCTCCCTCCTATATGCCTGATGCCATGGACCATCTCAATCCCATGCATCTGATTAAGTCTGACTCAGTTTCTTCCAATATGTTCGGTGGCATGGACATATATTCCATCCACCTATTTTAAGCCTGGCATACTGTATGGGCAGTACATATTGCTCAAGTGTGGGAATGCTCATATCCCATCATTTCTCTGTTCTTTTATGGTAACCCCCATAATTATCTCAGGTGTCATGATAAATAACAGTGTTGAATTTGGCCTTGACACCTGTTACCAATTATATTAGATTTTCTAATTTCTCATAACGGCATGAGGATAATTAGGCAGATGATGCAAAAAGTGATGAAACAAAGATAAAAATTATTTTAAAAAATTAATATCACAGCAATTGTCTTCTCAATTACCCTCCATAAGGGGGGACTATAGTAATAATATAATTTTAAAGAATGGTTCAATTTTTGTTTTATTATATGTTTCATGTGTAACAACTAAGATTCTGAATTCCCTTAGACATGTTTTTGAGAACTTTCATTGTTTGATTTGATTATTGACAAAGCTATTTTAAAGTTGTGTTAAGCTCGATTTTGTAGGAAATTTTCCTGGCTGATTACCAGCATCCACACATCAACCCCTGAAAAGACTTCCATTCCACGACTACACCTAGAGGACATCTGAGAAAAGACTTTCAGAGATTTTAAATGAACAGTTTTGATTTGTTGTTGTTATTGGTTTTTTCTCTTTCTGTTATAATATACACCATCTGTAACATGTATTCTCTGCAGAGGCCCTCCCTTTGCAAGACTAATGTCAAAGCGTCGGTTCATGAGGACAAAAAATCGCCCCTCTGGACAAAACTTTCCTCTCTTCCTTTTCTATATTGTTGTTCACATATTATTAGTTAGCAATAGTTATTATATTCTTTTTACTGTTCCGTCAAGGAAACATTTTGTTTCTTGAGGAACAACAGGGGGGACTGTAACGATTGGAATAACGCCACCTGCTGGATACTTACTGTAGAAGAGTTCTGCCCATGAAGGGAAGGTCTTTGAGGGCAAGACCAGGAGTCAGGAAGTGACGCGGGCTAGTGGGAGGAGGAAGGAAGAGACTGGCGCTCAGTCTCGCTCTCTTTTTTCCTCTGGACTCTGGTGGAGAAGGGAGCTAGAAATGTGCTCTCCCTTTAATAGATAGAAATCTAGGCCTTTTTCTCTCTCTTTACCAAATTCTTATTCTCCTTAATAAATGCTTAAAAGTCTAACTCTTGCTAAAGCTTATAATTTATTGGCGACCACTCATTAGATATTTTAGACAGTTTAGCTAGAATTTTAGCCCTTAACAATATATAAACACATCTACATATATACACAGCCAAAGACATAACCATAGCCATAGCCAAAGCCACAGACACAGACACAGACATAGACATATATACAAGTACGTACAGTCTGATACGATGGAGTTTTGGAAAGATGGCATCTGTGGATTTCAGTACAAACTTCCTGGAACTTCTATATAACTTATACTGCAACTTAAGCTGAATCTTAGATAATTTGGGGAGAGTAACCTATACAATGGAAGCATTGATGAAAAAAAATTGGCAAGAATCATAGAGAAAGTGAAAGTGTTAAGGGGTTGCTACAAGGTGGGAAAAGAATAGATTCATAATCACAAAACCATATATCCTTCACAGCACAAATTCTCAAACTTTTTGGATTCAAATTTCAAACTCTAATGTTTTGTTTTTGTTTTTGTTTTTGGTGAGGCAATTGGGGTTAAGTGACTTGCCCAGAGTCACACAGCTGGTAAGTATCGAATGTCTGAGGTCAGATTTGAACTCAAGTCCTCCTGAATCCAGGGCTGGTGCTTTATCCGCTGTACCACCTAGCCGCCCCCTAAAATGTTTTAGGGACCCCTCCATAGGAGTTTTGTCTATGTAGTCTATCTATTAATATGGGCCAAATTGCATATTAAAGTATGTATTTACCAAATGGATATTTGATTACATTTTGATATTTATCAAATTACATATTACAAATTAAAATGTCTTAGTGTTTTGATGAAAATAGTTTTGACCTCATGGACCCCTGCCCTGGTTACCCCTGAGCACACTTTGAGAACCTCTGCTTCGTGCTATTAAAAAGAGTAACCCAAAGGAGTGATGTTAGGGACTCAAAGAAAGAAATTTACCTAAGAAAAGGAAGGTGGCTTTTTAGACTCATATATTTTCAGGAACTTAAGGAAAACCCTAAAAATGGTCAAATGATGAATTCACAGGATCGTAGATTTGAAGCTGGAAAGGACCTCAAAGGCCATGTAATCAAACCCTTCATTTTACAGATGAGAAAACTGAGGCCAAGAAAAATGAAGTGACTTGTGCAAGGGCCAGCTAGCAGAAAGTTGCAGGCCTGGGATTTGAACCCAGATCCTCTGATTTCAATCCCAACACTTTTTACCCTGTTTTTTCCTGTTCTCCTCAGGTATTTGAGGCCTTCCCTCATTTCCTCAAATGACTTTTATAAATTTTGTGCTTATTTATGTATATTCCCCCCCCCCCTGCCAATGCAAGCTCCTCAAGAGCAGACATTATTATTTATTCTTTCCTTTGCATTCCCAGCACCGAGTAAAATGCCTGGCCCATAGAAGCTACTTATTGAACTGAACTAGATTGCCCCACTCTGCCTCTTCATTTAGCCTCGGACTTGCTGAATTCTGCTCCAAAACAGAGGCACGCTCCTTTGCCAGGCGGGAGAGAGTGTGTGCTTTTTGCATAGCAGGACCTTCCTTTTTATTTTTTTTCACTTGTAATATTTTTTTTTTATGTTTTTGGTTTGAATCCCTTTGAGTACATAATCTTTCCCATAATACCTTATGGGTCCTCCTTTATGGCATGTATTACTCTCTGTTTTCTCTTTTGTATCATCATCTATTAAGAAGATTAAGTGGTGGACTAAAATTAATTGATTCTTTCTCTGGCATTAAGACTTAGCTCTAAATCAATTCCACTTCTCTGATTCCCTCTTAATACTTGACGACCTCGACAGTAACAGGTCTATGGCTCATTGTCTTCTCCTCCCCCTTCTCCCGAAGTCTAAGCTGTCTTAATGATTTTGAATGGCTTGTGTGCCTTAGCCCCTTTTATGAAGATCGACAGTGGGGCCATCCAAGAAGGCAACAATCTCTTTGATAGAAAGAGAATTTCTGTGGCTCCTTATTACAAATGAGCATCGTGGTTAAAGTCTCTGGACCTGGAAGGGACAATAGGGATCATCTGGGCCAATGTCCCCATTTTACAGTTGAGGGCCAGGCTGGGGAAAGCATTTGTCCACAGGAACCCATTTCTCTGAGATGTATTCCACTCTCCCAGGCTGCCTTTCTAATTCCAGCCCAACCAACAAGGTGGCCCCTTGGATTCTCACATTTGGTCCTGAAAACACGCTGCCACCAAATGGGCACAGTGGGTAGTGGACTTTGAGTCGGGAAGATGTGCCTTCAAATTCAGCCTCAGACACTTGGTGAGCAAATCACTTCGCATCTGTCCGCCTTGGTTTCCACATAAGTAACAGGGGGAATGAGAAGAGTTACTTCTCAGGGTTGTTATGAGAATGAAACAAGATATTTGTAAAGCGTTTTGCAAACCTCCAGGTAGTATATAAATGCTAGCAATGGTTATTGTGTTTCTTCTTTAAAATTTATGTGAACTCAAGAGTAACACTACTCCTCTACTACTACTACCATCACCACCACCACTACTACTACTACCACTACCACTACCACTACTACTACCACCACCACCACTACTACTACTATTACCACCACCACTGCCGCCACTACTACTACTGTAAGATTTGCACAATATCTTACTTACATTATCTCACAGCAACCTTCTGAGGTCATGCTCCAGGTGGTTTTATCCCCATTTAACAGATGAGGAAAATGGGGCTCAGAGATTGGGTAATTTGTCCAAGATCACACAAGCAGTAAGTGCTAGAGACAAGATTTGAACTCAGCATCTCCTGCCTCCAAGTCCAGTCCTGGAAGCTGGAAGAGACCTCCAAGAAAAGGTCATGGACCTTTTCAGGCACAAGAATTCCATCTGCAATATACTGTCCATGGTCATCACACAGTCTTTCCTTAAAGACCTCCAGTGAAGGGAAGCCAATGTCTCCCAAGCCCATTCCTTTTTGTGTTGGTTTTAACGGTTAGGAAGTTTTTCCTTGTGTCAAGCCTAAGTTTGCATTTTTGAAACTTGAATCCAACACACCTTTAAACATCTCCAAAGTCCTTGAATGTCAGATTACTCCAAATGACCAATGAATCAAAAAGGCATTTCTCTTCCCCATCCTCCCCCCTCCCTCCTTTCCTTCTACCCTCTGTGAGCCATTTGGTTGCCTTTGTTGGCCTCCTTTCTCATGCGTCTCTATCAAAGGGGCAGCTGGGTGCCCCCACCCACCCAGTGGGTGGAGAGCCCTGGCCCTGGAGTCAGGAGGACCAAATCTCACCTCGGATACTTACTAGCTGTGTGATCCTGGGCAAGTCACTTAACCCTGATTGCCTCAAACACCTGGGGCCCCCTCTAGTCATTCCGATGTCTATCTTGCCACTGGATCCAGATGGCTCTGGAGGAGAGTGAGGCTGGTGACTTTGCACAGCCCTCCCTCACTTAATCCAATTCACTGCAAGTCATGACATTACCCTAATGTCACGGTCCTCTTTGAGAACGAAGGACAAACGACAACTCGAGTGGATTAAACTCCTCTCCTCTTCCCCTGCAGCTTCCCATTGCTTCTGTTTCTGCCCTTCAGGCCAAGAAGAGCAGAGCTAATCCCTCTTTTTCACAATAGTCCTTCCAGTACTTGAAAACTGTCCCATCTCCCTAAAGTCTTTCCTTTTCTAGCCCAAACCTCCCTGATTTCTTCAATGAATCCTCATGCAGTGAGAGCTTGAGGCCCCTGCCCTCCCCATTGCCCTCCCTGGCTGCCCTCCGCATGATAAAGGTCCTTCCAAAGATGTGGCCTTCGGGCACATTGCCTTGTACAAATCCCAGCAGATACGCTGATGGGTGGGCTTGCCAACAGCCCATGACTGTACTCTGACCAAAGACAGCTTTCTCTTTTGAAAGCAGGGGCAGTGAGGCGGCTCTGGATGCTAAAACTGGGGACTGAGGGAGACGTTTAGTTTAGAGAAGGAAGTGAGGCCGGAAGCCCCTTTTCGGGCCTCTTCAGTTTCTTTTCGCACCAATCGTCGTGGTCTCTCTTCATTCAGAACAAGTCTCCATTCTGTTTTCCTGTGGCCACAGACCCAGCTCCCTTCCAAATTGACTCATTGTAAACCAGTGACCTTGAGGTGAAAATCTCTGTATGGCAGCTGCCACTCAAACTCTCCAGTGAATCCCAGGGACGTCCAGCTGCCGGCTCTTTGTCCAACAACTGCTTACCATGCAGAAAAAATAACATTCGTTCCGAAAGCTTAGACTATATCATTCTTGTGTTTTGGTTTTGAAATGTACTGAGATCTTCCCCTCTCCCTCTTTTTAACTAATTCAAAATGAAATCTGAGCCACTCGAATGCAAAGGATTTTCTCAAGAATTGAGTTTGTAAGTCTGTCCTTGTTTATTTAGCCTCCAAATAATCCAAGATAGTAGGAATACACCATACTAGCTTTTAACTCAAAATGTAATTTTAAATTATTTTTTAAAACATACGTTCAAAGGATTTGATCTTCTCTTTCTACAATCAAGACTGACCTATGGAGTGTGAATTTTAAAAATAACAAAAATAGACAATAACCCCTATTGTTCTTTTGCCTCATTAGCTAGCAGTTGAATAGCTCGGTGATTCGTAAATGGGATTTATGTATGTTCTGAAGACCTGTTGCTGTGGCAACCAAGTTCAGAGAACTAACCTCTCCGTGAGTGTCAGGAGATTATTCCAGATGACTAATGAATCTAGAAGAGGATTTCTTCCCCTCTCCCTTTTCCCTCACTCCCACCCTCCATGAGCCTTTTGGATGCTTTCACTGGGGCATCTTTCTCCTGGGCTTCTATTTAAGGGTCACGCAGGTGGATTAAACATCCGGAAGATGCAAAATGGTGTGACAGTCTACCTCTCTACTTCCCTGAGATGGAAATGTAGCATTCCCATCATGGTGTCTTCAGGTCCCTCGCTTGAGACTTACCCAGTGGCAGCTTGTTTTTCTCCTGGTATTTTCAGGTATTTACTGAATTAACGAGCTGAAAGCAGCTCTATTTACAACATTTTAAAATCCATTTCCAAAATCACGTACAGGCACCTTGAGATCATGGCTGGCACATAGTAAGTGTTTAGTAAATGTTTGTGGACTCTGGCTAGAGCTGCAAACTAGTTTGATTTAACATTTCTGGAAGACAATTTGAAATTATGGGAGAAAAATCGCTAAGAATGTTCATCCCCGGGGGTAGCTTGGTGGCGCAGTGGATAAAGCACCAGCCCTGGATTCAGGAGGACCTGAGTTCAAATGCTGCCTCAGACACTTGACACTAACTAGCTGTGTGACCCTGGGCAAGTCACTTAACCCTCATTGCCCCACCCCAAAAAATGTTCATCCCCTTTGACCCAGTGGTCCTGTTTCTAGGCATTTACCCTATGGAAGTCAAAGACAGATGTCAACTTATAGAAAATGTTCACAGTGGCATTTTGTGGTGGGTAAAAGCAAAACAAAACTGGAGAGATAGTGGGTGCTCATCAATTAACAAATTGTGATATGCTGTGTAAATACAAATTGGTGCAAGCTTAATCCTGCACTAAGAGTGAGTTTTGGGACACCTTGTATAATGGAATAAATACTGACTTGTAACACAGGCTAGTGAATAGAGCTCTGAATTTGGAATTAGGAAGATCAAGATATTTCCTTGCTATGCACCCCTGGAACAAGTCACTTCATCTCCCTGGGCCTCAGTTTCCTCACCTGTAAAATCAAAAGGTTGGACTAGAGCCTAGCTTTTTTATTTTTGGTGAGGCAATTAGGGTTAAGTGACTTGCCCAGGGTCACACAGCTAGTAAGTGTCCAGTGTCTGAGGTCGGATTTGAACTCAGGTCCTCCTGAATCCAGGGCCGGTGCTCTATTCACTGCACCACCTAGCTGCCCCAAGCCTAGCTTCTTAAACTGTGGGTTGAAACCCCTATGTGGAGTCATATAACTGAATGTGTAGATCACAAAAAATGTGGCAAAAGAAAAAGGTTATGTGTACCCATTTTATATACCTATATGCCTGGGGTTGTGTAAAAATTTCTCTGGCAAAAAGTTGAGAAGCCCTGGACCAGAGCCCCACTGAGGTCTCTCCCAGCTCTAAACCTGTGATCCTTTATGGGGAATTCAGAGAAACTCGGGAAAATAGGAATGAACCGAGGCAGAGTGAAGAAAGCACACAGCAACTCCAATAAGGCAAATGGAAAATGACCCTGCCCCAAAGGCAGGAGAACTCAGAAGTGGGATTGAGCTGGTCCAGGAGGAGAGAAGACTCTGTAAATGGGTGAGGGATTCCCAGGATGGAATGCCATATATCTGCTGTCAGATGAGGTCACTGCTTGGCTGGGGTGGGCCGGTTCTAGATTGGAAAATGACTCGAGTTGAAACAAACCAACCCAAAGCATCATTAAAACTTTTATTTTTAAATAAATGTTCGCGTTTTTATTTTTGATGATTACAACTTATTTTTGTTTTTGTTTTGTTTTTTTAGTGAGGCAATTGGGGTTAAGTGACTTGCCCAGGGTCACACAGCTAGTAAGTGTGTGTTAAGTGTCTGAGGCCGGATTTGAACTCAGGTACTCCTGACTCCAGGGCCGGTGCTCTATCCACTGCGCCACCTAGCTGCCCCGATTACAACTTATTTTTAAAAATGCAGTGAGTTGTAAGTCCTTGGCACAATCCAGGTATTAACCCTTTTACGAAAGACATTTTTCAGTCCCCCAGATGATAGCCCTCCCCCTGCCCCCATAACTCCTTTGTATTTATTTTGCCTATTTATGTTGTGACACCCTGGAGGACATTTTTGTCCTTGCATCTCTAGGCACAGTGCCTCAGATACAGGTAGGGGCTTCATAAACACTAGTCGAATTGCATTGGATTTAGATTATAGATATAGGTGATCCCAGAAGTCTTAGTGCAGTTTAAAGTGGTTAGACTTTGGGGACGTTCTGAATATTCATTATAAAGTTTTGTTTTGTTTTTAATAAGGTTCAGCCTGTGCCTGTATTCAAGTTAAAAAAGGCAGGACTTAAGACTGTAATGTCTGTCCCCCATTCCTGAAATGCTCTCCTCCTTAACTGGCGCCTCTTAGAATCTCTGACTGCCTTCAAGATACAACTCAAAGGGCCACTTTTTGCAAATGTTCCCATTCGATTTCGTCCCCCTAAGGTAGCTGTTAGTGCTATTCTCCCTAAGGCAGCTTATCTTGTAGGTATCTTTTTGTGTATAGGTTGTCAGAGTGCTTAATATAGGCTTATTCTAGGGCCCCAATATCTGTGGAGTACTAAGGGCAGCTAGATGACTTCCTGGATAGACTGCTGGGCCTTAAGGCAGGAAGAACTGAGTTCAAATCCAACCTTGGACATTTGCTAGCTGTGTGACCTTGAGCAAGTCACTTAACCTCCAGTATCTTTGCCAAGAAAACTCCAAGGACAGTATTGGCGTAATAGGCTCAGGAAGAGCAGGACTTGACTGAATAACAACCAACAATCACCTGGGGCAATGATCCCATCATCTTCTGGACAACAGTGGTGGCCTCAGACCCATAGCCAGGCACTCACTGGGTTTATCATGTACCTCATGCTCACACCATCCCTTTCCCCTTCATTTGTTCCATTGGCCAAATGAATTTTCCACCTTTGGGCTACATTTAAAATTGATAAAAGTCCTTGAGAGTAATGGAAATTAGGAACTATGATCAGGAAAGTAGTTCTGGGGCCTCTTGTGCCCCCTCCAGGATTTAACATTTAACCATCAGGCATTTAAGTTCCCTAAGTAAATAGCATTCTCACACCACTGATTCTAAATTAGGCCAGAGATATTCCCATAGTGACTTTCCCAGATTACAGAGAGGATTCTACTAAGTGTCTCTTCATGACAGTGCATATAAATGCCAAAGACGGGAATGAAGATTTCTCATTTTTAATTCCTTTTGTTTCTTTCACTTTTTTTTTAACATACGAAGAGAAAATGCAGAGAAATACAGGTTTATGGAGCTGCAGAGGGGTGGAACCTGGGGCTTCTTTGCCTAGGGTATGCAATGGAAAAGAACAATAGATTTGGGCTTGGAGAAGCTGGGTTCGAGTTCAAGCACAATTGCCTCTACTTCTCTGAGCCTCAATGTCCTCTTCTGTAAAAGGAGAGAATTGAATGAGTGACCTCTAGAGCCTCAGAAGCTCTCAACATCCGGAAAAAGTAGATAACCACTGGGCTGTGATTAGAAACAAAACAATCACCAGGCATTTCTTGCATTTGAGATGAGGATGACAAACACCACCCCCACCCCGCCTTCAAGCAACACAGAGAGGAGCCCACATTTGCAGGCTGGTGGAGACAGGTGGATAGAAGCCAGATAGACAGCAAGGGGTTGGGGGCAGGGGAGTTTTCCCTGGCCCATTCTCTGTTAATTTTCTGTTTTAATTAATTCTTGCTAACTAGGTGCTAAATTCTCTTGTTTATGTGCTTCTGAGGACTGAAAGTGCTATCAACACCCTCTGATTAGGTCCTGCCCTGGACAAAACCCTAGTTGTCCCACCCCGGGTATAGTTCTGCCTGGTGTGTGGGGGGGGGAAGGGGGGGATTGTTTTCCTTCCCTCAAACATTTGGGCTGAAGTCTTTCCTCATTATCATTCCCTCCCATTAGCTTGGACTGTTATAGGATGGTAGATTTAGAAATGGAAGAGACCTCAGGGGTAATCTGGTCCAACTCCCTAATTTTATAGGATCAAAATAGCACCTACTTCCTAGGGCTGTTGTGAGGATCAAATGAGATCACATTTGTAAAGCCCTTAGCCCAATGTTTGGCACACAGTAGGCACTTAATAAGTGCTTGTTCCCTTCCTTTGGCCTTTTATAGATGAGGAAATGTGCCCGGAGAGAGTTGTCTTCTAAGATCATGCAGGGAATTAGTGGTAGAGTCAGGATTTGAACCCAGGTACTCTGATTCCAAGGGTGTATACATCTTCATATGTCCATTGCCAAGCCCTCCCAGTTAGGACCAGGGAAAGGAAGTGTGCAGGTGAGAAGGGGCCCCCCTAGTGGCCATGAATTATGATTCCAATAAAATGTTTTAAATTCAGCACTTTCCTGTCTCTAACTTCAATGCTCCAAATTTAGCACCCCCTGCATGTCTTAAGAATTAGAAGAACCTGTGACCTTGGATGACTCACTCCATGACTTAGTTTTCTCATAAGTCAAAAGAAAGGACTGGATGAGAAGTTCTCCAAGCTTCCTCCTAGCTCTAACATTTGAAGTTTTAGGAATGTAATTTGGACATCTCTCTGACTTTATGTCACAGATAAGAGATAAGGAAGGCACAGTGTCTTGACTGCTGCAGACTCTTAACAAATGTTCATTTTAGCCGACATCTGACAGGTGGCAATAGACTTCTTAAAAGTCACAGTTTCCCCAGTGAATATTGTCCTAAGTGTTTTAGGTTGGGTGCATAAAAACAAACCAACCAACCCAAAGCCCAAAACCAATGAGCTCTGGAACCTTCACAAGCCAAGGAATAGAATGATGGTACTCAGAGAGTGAGTCATCTATTTTCCTATCCATTATTGCTCTGGCTCCAAGAGGCCCAGAATACCTGAAACATGTCTACAGCCAAAGAAACCTCAAAGACAAATTAATGAAGCCTTTTAACCTAGGGATCACTGGGGGTGTGCTAGGACTTAGAGCCAGAAGGGACTCTCGATATCATTCCATGTCCTTGGTCTGTTATGATCCATTCTCCACACATCTGCCCAATGGATGCTCCTCAAACACAAATGGGACTGTGCCTCTTCCTAGCTCAAGTGGCTTTTAATGACCTCAAAAAGGAAGCATCAGGGGCAGCTAGGTGGCGAAGTGGACAGAGCACCGGCCCTGGAGTCAGGAGGACCTGAATTCAAATCCAGCCTCAGACACTTGACACTTACTAGCTGTGTGACCCTGGGCAAGTCACTTAACCCCAACTGCCTCACTAAAACAAAAACAAAAAACCCAAACAAACAAAAAAAGGAAGCATCAACTCCCCAGGCTAGCTTTCAAGCCCCTCCACAATCTGACTCTTACCTAAGCGTCCTGTCTTATTTCCTATTACTCCATTCATCCCCATTTATCCTCTCTCTCTCTCTCTCTCTCTCTCTCTCTCTCTCTCTCTCTCTTTCCCCCCTCCCCCTCCCCACTCCCATGTTCTCCATTCTAGTGCTCCCCAAAGGGAGCCTGACGATTGCATGGATTGCCTAGAATGCTCCTTCTCTCCTTAGGGAATTCTTCACTTTCTTCAAAGCACAGCTCTTGACTACCTCTTTCAGAATGTCTTCTTCTATCCCCTCCAAACTGGAAAGTGCTGGAATTGGAGTTGAGGGCCTGTGTTCAAAAACTACCATGCAAGTCAAATGTGACCTCAGGCACATCATTTCTACTCTTTGGGCCTTGAATTTTCATTGGCAAAATAAGGGGGTTACCCAGGTGACTTTTGAGGTCCCTTCTAGACCTAAATCTATGATCCTACTTTGTAATTTCTTGCCTATAGTTTACATAGATGCCCCCTTATGCCCCGCCTCTGAATACTACAGAGTCCGTAGAATGTAAGTTACTTAAAGTCAGGCTTTCTGTCGCCAGTGCCAAGAACATATTTAGGGTCTTGTGCTGTGGTTGGGGGTGGTCTTTTTCTGCCTAGTTTCTGGAACTATAGCAGGGCTTAATGACTAAAGTTGAATGACAATCTATTTTGGGCAGCTTGCTCTTCCTCTTAAGTCTATAATAAATTGGGCAATAGCTTTCAAAGGTTCCTTGCTTGTCGTTTTCCTCCCTCCCTCCCGCATTCCAACGCCATTAAAAATGCTTCAGAGTTCTTTTATTTTTCTGCAAATGTATCACTGGTCTTTCTCTTGCTTCCACCTCCACAGCCAATGGAAAAAAAGCAAAAAAGAAACAGAAAGAAACAAAACCTTGCATAGTGAGGGACACCGGATTCCCACGATAGCCACCTCCTAAAACAATGTTGTTCATTCTACTCTAGAAACAGAATTTGAACCTAATCCTTCTTGTTCCTATTGTACCACCCTACGGGAAACCGAGGACCAGCGAGTGTAAGAAATTTGCCCAAGGTCATACAAGGAATCAATAGCAGAGGTAGGATTGGAATTCAAGTCCTCTGACTCCAAACCTATTTCTCTTTGTACCATCCCTAATGTGCTTAGTTAGGTCGAGACGGAAAAAGTCTTGCACCGACCCTGCCGCAGTCCCTCGGAGCAACAGGGTCCAGGGAAAGGAATTCAGGAGGAGCTCTCACTTTCAGAGCCCTCGTGAAGGTCAGAGCAACAGGCCCAGGGTTACTGGGGAGGGGGGGGCTGGGGGCGATGCCCGCGAGGGAGGCACTGCCCAGGCCGGATGGGGAGCCAGAGCACGTCACTTTAGGGGACTGCATCGCTGGCATCCACACGGGGAGCAAACACCCGAGGGGGCCGCTTTGTGCCCGGACCCGCCCCGGCTGCCGCAGCTCTCTCCGACTTGGTGCTCCTCCCTCCCCGCCCCCTCCCCCTCCCCTCCCCTCCTGGCACCCCGGCGCACTGCCACCGCTGCTCGCTAGGCTGGCCGCTGACGGACGCTGGGGCCACCGTGCTGTCCCCAGCTCCTGCAGCCTCCGCCTCGGCTGGGAGGGGCCCCAGCTGTCTGGGGACCGGGGCGGGGGGGGGTCCCTGGTCACGTGGGCCAGGGCCAGCTGTTACCTGTGGGTGGGGGGTGGTGAGAGAGCAGCCAGGGGGGCGGGGAAGTACCCGCAGCCGCTCGGGCAGTTTCTGCTACAGCCACTGCAGCCCCGGCTGCCGCAGCAGCAGCAGCCACAGGAGCAGCATCCTTAACAGCAGAAGCATCCGCCGCCGCCTCCGCGGTGCCGAGACAGAACAAGCCAGGGAGAGCGCGAGCGCCCAGCCAGGTGAGCCGGCTGCGCGGCCGCGGCCGCCCTCCGTGCTGGGCATCTCGCAGGGGCTGCTGCCTGCCGGGCACTGAGCAGTCAGAGGCACCTGCCGGGTTTGCCCTGAGCTAGAGCCCGGGGCGGCCCCTTCGCCCGGGGTTCTCCTCCCCCACCCCATCCTTTCCCCCAGGCTTTGGTCCTCAGTCACGGTCACGCCCGGACTGCCGTGGCAGTATGGCTGGGTATGCAAGCTGCAGCCCGGCTAGACCCTAGAGGGGGAGAGAGGTCAGCCAACCAACCAAGCAGGGGCCCTGGGCCCTTCTTCAGCCCCGCTGCCCCTCCCCCCACTTCGTCTCCTTTCTTTCCAAGGCAGTTTCCCAAGTTGCCTCCTTGCGGGTGCCTGGGCAATTGTCGCTCTGTGTGCGAGCGGTCCATCCTTCCCTGCTGCTCCTCTCGCATCCCTCCTGCCCTCCTCGCCCGCCCCATTGTCCTGCGGAGTGGTTTGCGGGAGAGGGCTCCCCTTTGCCCCCCACCTTTCCACCCCCGGTTTGGCCTTACAGAAACAGGCTGTCCGGCCATTCTCTTTCCCTTTCCCGAGAGTTCCCGTACCTGTCTGGAGGACTCTAACATGGCTGCCTAGACTCGCCTTACAGACCTCCCGCCCGTGCCCTTGGCCCGGCTGCCGCATGCTGGCCTTCAGATGCTCAGCCTCCCACTGGAGTGTATTTAATGACCCCAGAGGCCGTTCCTGCGTCTATACCCCTGCCCCGGCCCCCTAGCTGGGTTGTCGCATAGAGAGTGGGCAGCAGACATTCCTTCCCCTTCGCTTCACCTTGGGGAAGAGGGGCGCCTAGAAGGGCTGGCCCTGGGGCCCTGTTGCATGTTTGCACTTGAGTGAATGGAGGAGACTCATTCACTGCCTTGTCTTTTCGTCTGAGATTCTAGCGGTCGTTTAGGAGCTTCCTGGGCCGCCTCTGCCTCCCTGGAGGGTGGTGTTGGCTGCCCTTCAAAGCCTAAGGAAAGAAAGAAGAAAAAGTTTGGTGTTTCGTGATTTTGAAAATGTGAAAGCAGTCACACTTGGAGATAGGGCGAACATCGGTCACACCTACGTGCCTTTGAATGCTCTTGTCACTAGGGCAAAGCTGAATTGGGATTGAATCTGGCAAGGCTTCTGCACATATTTAGATTTTTCCGTTTTAAATACCTGAGCTTCACAACGGCCTCAGGAAACCTTTGCGCCTCACATTTGCTGCTGTGAATATGGTGACTGCCTCTGCCTACCCTGCCCAGATGATGCAGCATTTTGGGAAGAAATCTGTCTTAACAATTCAAAATGGCAGCATGCTAAATCAGTTGTGTGTGTGTGTGTGTGTGTGTGTTTTAAAGAGAAAAGCCCAGTTCAACATCAATATATTTTCCATATGGTATTAAGCTTCTGATGGAAAAATCAATAGCTACCCAAGGGATTCTTGCCGTATTCAGCAGGGAAGTCAGAGACTGCTTCTTGCAATGAAGCTCAGATTTTAGGAGAGAGACAGGTTTGAGGTAGGATGTTAAGTGTATGTAGCCCAGTGGTTAGAGAGTTGGATTTGGAGTCTGTTAGACCAAATTCAAATCCATCCTCAGACACCGAGGGACTCCTAGAATGTCACCTAACCACTCTAAGACTCAGTTTCTTCACTTGTAAAATGGGATAATAAGAGCACCTACCTCTCAGCCTCTGTTTCTTTTCATTTGGAAAAGGGGGCTAACAGTATCAGCTACCTCACAGGGCTGAGGCAAGGATCAAATGAAATAACATGTAACAACTGTTTAGAGATATAAATGCTCATACTGAAGTAGATGAAGAGACAGCTTCTGAGGTAGGAAGCTGTGTTTGAACCTTATATCTGACACATCCTGGCTGAAGGATCAACCTCTTAGGGTGCTAGGCAGCTTGGAGAGTTAGAGAGTAGTTGTTGGGCTACATTTGTAGAGATAGTTTCTTCATTAAGAGATCCCCACACTGATAATGAGAGAGAGAGAGAGAGACAGAGAGACAGACAGAGACAGAGACAGAGACAAACAGAGACAGAGATGATAGGTAGACAAGGGGATCAGAAGATCTGTATAGGAAATTTTTTTTTAACCTTCCATTTTGGCTCTCTTGAGCAATGTTCAGAATGCCTTCCTCCCTGCCTCAAAATCCTTGTACCTCCTTTGGAGCACAGTTTAGGCACAGGGGCCTTTCCTGATCCTCTTCCCTATTTCCCTCTTGAAATTGTCTAACATTGTCTCTGTAAAAGTGTTGTATGCCCCCTCCTGCAGAATATAAGATCCTTGAAGGCAGGGCTGGTTTGGTTTTTGCCTTTGTGTCATCATCAATAGCATGATGCCTGGCTCCTAGAAGGAGCTTTAAAATATTTGAATTAAATTGTATTTTAGGATGGTCCCCCCCACCATGGAGTTTAATCTTTCATCTGTGTATTCAAGGAAGCCTACTATGTGCTAGGCATTGTGCCAGTTCCTGCCCTCAAGGAGCTTTCATTTTATCAACCAGAAATAACTCCTACACAGAGAAGTAAATATAAATGAATACAAAGTAAAGGCAAAGTCATTTTGGTGGTGCCGAGGTAAGAAGGGAACTCACAACTACAGAAATCATGGGAGACCCCTTGTAGGAGGTGGCATTTGAGCTGAGCCTTGGAGGAAGTGAGGGAATCTAAGAGGTGTCATTTGGGGAGGGAAGAAGAGACATTTTGAGATTTCGTTTTTAAAAACAAAATGGGGCTTGCAAAATCTTGAGTAAAAGATCTTTTTCTGAGAAACTCAACGGGAGTCATAATGTTCTGTCTCTTCATCTAAAGCAAGACAAAACCAAAAGGTAAATGCCATACACAACCCAGCAGACTTTACTGTGGTTTTGAGGCAGCCTTGGTGAGGTGGGTAATTGATTCATTTTGGGGGGAGCCTGAATTTTTCACGCCTAATTTGAGTCAAATGGTTTACAAGTTGCCACAGGAAAATTAAACCGGGGCTAAGACCCAAGAGGAAACAGAACAAGGGACACATTTCTGTTTGGCTGTTTGATGTGGCTCTGGAGATGGCATTTGGAACCCAGTGAGGCAGGAGGGACATTTCTGAGAGAGGGAAGCTGAAGAGGATGGACACTGGGAAAAAGATGCTGGGAGGAAGAGAGGGGTAAATGGGAGGGCTTGTGCCTGATGGCTTTGAACCTTTTGATGAAGGAAGATTTGAATTCAATGACTGTGAGGGCTGGAGTATAAGTGAATGGAGAGGAGCTGAGGGGCAAGGGAGTCGTGAAAATTGAGTTGGAAGACACGAGTCCAACTGGTCCTTGAATGAAGGGGTCATACCTGAGCAGGGGCCTTCCCTTGAAGGTTTGCAGTAAGGTGGGCCAATGGCTTGTACTGCATTTTGGGATAAGGATGGTTTTTAGGATGTTTTTCTTTATATTACATCTAAATTTGCCCTTCTGTCCCATGTACCCATTGCTCCTGTTTCTGTCCTTTGGGGCCAAGTAGAATACAGCCCCTTGGATAGCTGATGAGCTATCATACGAAAGGGAGCTAAAAGGTCATCTAGTCCAATGTCCTGAAGTGGCAATTCACCATCTTGGTTGCCTTTTCCACCAGTAAATGCCTTGCCCACAATGTGGTGTCCAAGATTCAGGATAATGTTTGACAGGGACTGTCAAGCAGGATTTCTGGATGGTGTTCTGGACCAGGTCAGAGTTGGAGAGCATCCCTACTCAGTGATGGGTACCATGAGCTAGGCAAGAGTGGAGGAAGCACATGGGGTGGGGGAGATCCCGATGTAGCAATTGGTGGGCTTGTCAAAAGACTTTCACAGTGGCACAATCCATTGTGCTAAAAAGAACCATACCAAAGAGACTGGTCACGGCATTCAGAGCATCAAAAGGGACTCATTAGCTCTTTGGAAAACTTTCCCAGTGAAGAGGAGACATGATTCTATCTAGTAATAATAGTAATAATATTTAAATACCCTAAACCTAAAATTAAAGTTAATAAATAATAACAAATTAATAATATTTAAATGAATTTTCTCACTTGATCCTCACACTACAACCCTGTGAGGTAGGTACTATCATTATCCTTATGTGAGGCAGACAGAGGTTAAATGACTAGCTCAGAGTCACACAGCTAGGAAGTGACTGAGGTTGGATCTGAACTCAGATTTTCCTGTCTCCAAGTCCAACCCTTTATGTACTGTGCCACCTCCACTTCTATCTTGTGGAAACAGCCCTAGGCAACAGTCAGTTACCTCTACCACTAATAGTTTTGGTGGTAGCCAGGAAGGGAATTAATAAAGTGATTAAAGAAATTAACATTACAAAGCTAGTTTGGCAGCCTCTCTCTAGTACTGAAATCCTATTGCCTTCTTCCTCTTCCTCATCTTGGAGCTGTCTCATTTTGTGTATTTAGTCACTCTATTTATCTGACACAATGGGTGAAGATTGGGATGTATGATGGAACCACACAGGTGTATTAATGGCTTTCTTGACAAACGTTGGCAAAATGGGCTAGATGATTTCTGTAGTCATAACCTTGACAATGGGTTAACCTCTTCAGAATATGTGGACAGTTTGTCTATTATTATTATTATTGTTGTTGTTGTTGTTGTTGTTATTATTATCAAAGAGGCTCATGGAACTGAAACATCAGTGGTGATTTAAACTTTTTGGGGTTGGGGCAATGAGGGTTAAGTGACTTGCCCAGGGTCACACAGTTGGTAAGTGTCAAGTATCTGAGGCCAGAGTTGAACTCAGGTCCTCCTGAATCCAGGGCCAGTACTTTATCCACTGCACAACCTAACTGCCCCCCCTTTCCTTATTTTTAAAGTAATATTCTTAAATTAAAATGACAGATCTAGAGTTGGAAGGGTCCCAAAGCCAGCCAGTCCCACCCTCTCATCTCATAGAGGAGTAAATTGAGAGACGGAGTGGTGAATTGCCCAATGTCATGTAGGTAGTGAGCAGAAGGGCTGACTGGGTTTTCTTTCTATGGTCCTTCCTTCCCAGTATGCTAAGTTTCCAAACTCCCAGTTTTTATATAAAGAATCCCAGAGAGACCAGACTTGTTTTGCTCCACTCACTTGAAAGACTTATTGGCATTTCTGCTAAACTGAAAACAGGGCCAATTACACCTAAAGAGAAACTGATTTTCTATATTGTATTTCTCCTATTGAAACATCAATGAATAAATGATGTCATTTTATTATGGAATTCCCTTAATTAAAACCTGGAAGGGTATGACATATAGCATGCTGGGGAGTCAAGGGCAGTGGGAAGTCACAGGAAAGCAGATTTCGAGTCAAAACTATTAGAGTTGGCCCAAAGAGAAATGAGATCCATGGGAGGTAGTGAGTTCTCTACCATTGGTGGTCTGCAGACACAGGTTGGATGGCCTCTTGTCAGGTATTCTACCAAGGAGAATCCTGATCCTGAGCAGGTTGGTCTGGAGGCCTCTGAGGCCCCTTCCATCTCTGAGTTTTTACAATCCTATGAAATAGAGCAATATGTCACGGATCGAATTTTATTAGCGTTGGCACTATCCAAAGCAGTTTGCAAGCCCTCTGTGCAGATGGTCTTGGAGAGCTCTTCCAGCCAGAAAATTTGTCCCCTTGAGGCCAACCTGGTGCTGAGCTATTCCAGATTTAGCAGACCAATCCTTGGGTAACAGATCGGTCTTTTGGGGGTCCTTGCAGTTTGGTAGAACATGTTATAGAGTGTGCTCTCCCTCTGTGTAGCCTTAAGAAACCAGGCTCGACTCTATACCCATGGAGGACTCTTGGTGAAGACTTTGTCTCCTCATTATGCTCTAATCTTTTCGAAGGCAAAGTTTTTTCTTTGTTTGTGTGCCCACTGTGGTGCCTGAAACACGGTTGAAGCTTAATAAGTGCTTACTCATTGTGGTAGAATTTGGTGAAAGAATACATAAATCCTCATTGCTTAGATACTGTTACAGGTTCATCTTGAGAGCAACCCTTTTGGTGTTACAAAGAAAGAGCCTGCAGGAAGGCAGATTTGCTTGCCTCAAGCCACCTGTGCCATGGGGGAGTAAGGCAGTTCTCTAAGACTGGGGTTCTTATTAACTTTTCATGTGTCAAGGACCCTCAGGCTGTCTGGGAAAGCCTTCTCAGAATCTTTTAGGCACATAAGATAAAGTATGTAGGATTACATTGGACACCCATTATATTGAAATGTGGGTATCAAAATATTAAAATAAAAACAAGTGATGGATCCCAGGTGAAGAACCTCCGCTCCAAGACTACCTGTGAAGGGAGTTTCTACACTGGGGCTTCTCTAAACGGATGAAATCAAGGCTCTGGTGAAAATAAACCAATATGGAGAAAAGGAGCTTGGGGGTTGGCAGTGGGGGCTGCAGGGAGCTTCAGATATTGGTAGGGCAGTCATGTGGAAGTGAGGTTATGGGTGGAAACTTGCTGATGAGAGCTATCCCAAAGCAGAATGGGCTGTCTGGGGAGGCCATGGGTGCCCTCTCTTGGAAGGTTTGTAAGCAGAGGCTGGATGATGACTTGTCAGATCTATTATTGTGGGAATCCCTTTTGCTTATGTGTAGCGCCTGTGGACACTGAGATTCTGTCTCCATGAAATACTGTGATTCTTAGATGTATCACCAATTGCATAGAGATGCGTGCCTTTGTCCCAGTGGGGATCAGATGAGAATGAATGGCCAAGAGACTGACCAACTCTTCCCTTATGGGTGACTTGTAATTGAAGAACCATTCCAAACATTTCCTCTAGGCATTACCCTCCATTTCAATATTCCCCAACGATTTTAAAGACCCTTATGATAGATCAGCTAGCCACTCAGAGAAAACCTTTGTATTTGAGAATTTTGACTACCAGTCCTCAAATGAACAGCCCAAGGCATGTATTGAAGGCAATGAATATTTGTAGCAGTAAAACATTGGTAATAAGGTTCTAGGTTTCCATTGTTCTTGGGTTGCCTCTCCAAAGTTAATCACTCAATGGCCAACTTTCTGGCAGCCTGGGTTCTACTGAGACAACACTTAGACATAGGAGGGTCTTAGTGATAGTTAGGCTGTGTTATTCTCCCTGCTTACTTATCTCCAGCCAAATTTCTTTCATACTCAGCCTGATCAGCCAGCAGAATGTGTATCAGTTCAGATGTTCATCAATACAAGACTTGTTCTAGGTAGTGCAGTGGATAGAATGCAGACCTGGACTCAGGAAGACCTGAGTTCAAATGTGACCTCAGAGACTTGCTAGCTGTGTGACCCCGGGCAAGTCATTTAACTCTGTTTGCCTCAGTTCTTCATCTGTAAAATGAGCTGGAGAAGGAAATGGCAAACCATTCCAGCATCTTTGCCAGGAAAACCCCAAATGAGGTCTTAGAAAAGACTGCCCCAAGGGCTAACAGGTAGCAAGTGGCAGGGCTGGGATATACACCAGGTCATCTGGCTTGAAATCCAGGACTCTTTCAATGGTGCTGCCTTACAGTTCTGTTATATTTCATAGTTTCCCTTTTTATTTAAAAAATTCCATCACCAACAATTTAATTTACTCATTTACATTTCAATAGGAAAAATACAATAGAAAATCAGTTTCTCATTGGGTCAAAACTCATTCCATTTACAATCCAGCAGAATGCTAATAATTCTTTCAGGTGAATCAATACAGTAATTTTTTGGTGGTATTTGGGGGTGGGAAAGGAATAGGGAATCAGTGTGGATAATTGTTTCATTTACTTTTGCAAGAAAAAGCATTTCACCCCAGGATTCTCATTGGGATGGACGTTTTCATGCTGCCCTGAACCAGATCTTTTCCTTACTAGAGTAGATGATGACTAATGAGGAATGTTTCTAGAAGTTTCACTGAAAGAAATGAAGGACATTCTGTAGGAGAGAGGCCATTAATAGCCCCCAGTGATTGAGGGAGCATTCATCCAGTTCTGTAAATACCGCCTGAACTTGAAGACAAAGACCTTTTTTTCTGACCTAGCTTCCTCCCTCCTTGTCTAGACATTCTAGGAGCTGTTTCCTAGTTACGCCTGACCAGCATTTCAACCCCCCAAATGGGTTAACTTTAGCCTCCTTTCAGCAGCCTAGAGAGTGACTATTGAGGGATTAAACTCCTTAGGGCTGGACTGCGAGGGCACAATTCACTTTTTCCCCCCATGAGTAGCTGGGAGAGTTGATAGCATTCATTGGAAATTCAGTGTGGATGTGATGAAAAGACTCAGCATAGAACTCAGGTTAAATGTATTGACCAGTCTTAGTTCTAGAGAACAGATGTGGGGGGAAGCAGGGACTGTGGATGCTTAATGTTGCATATACTTTCAGATGAGGTCATGGTATTTGTTGGTTTTGCTTAACGGCAGAGAAGTAAGTGGTAATTCTGGCATCCCTAATGATCATCACAGAGAGGGTGCTGGTCTGAGGGGGATGAGAGGTATCCTCGAATAAATTGTTTAAGATAAATTCCATTGAGGGGGAGAGGAAGACCTCATAAACTCATAGACATAGAACTGGGTGGGACTCAGAAGTGAGTAATTCCAATCCTCCCAGTGCAGTGACATGCCAAAAAAGTCACTAGTAGCTGAACCAGGATTCAAATGTGGGTCTTTTGATTCTAAATCTAATGCTTTCTTCCCCCTTACCTACCCCATAGAGAGATCTTGCACTTGGGACACAGAGCCTGGTTCAGGAGACCCTTGGGAAACGACTTTAGATTCAGATTGAAGGTAGATTCAGGCTCCAAGACCTGTGAGGCTGTGCTCTATCCCCAAGGGAGAAGCTGGGGAGAGGAAGCAGGGCTCTCCTGGGCTTTAGCCTCAGAGGTAGCTACTTATTTTAACTCCTTTTTATTAACCTGGCATTAAGTTCAGTTATTTTTATCCACTAACAGAATACAAGTGCTGCCATCATCCTCTAAGTTAAAGTGACCATTGTCACCTCCTAGGTATGGCTCTGCTGGATGGTTTTTCTTTTTGATGAGAAGTTCTATGGAGAGGGGGACACTGGAAAAAGTCTGCAATGTAAGAAATGAAAGCCATCACAAATTTTTTTTTTTTTTTTTGGTGAGGCAATTGGGGTTAAGTGACTTGCCCAGGGTCACACAGCTAGTAAGTGTTAAGTGTCTGAGGCCAGATTTGAACTCAGGTCCTCCTGAATCCAGGGCTGGTGCTCTATCCACTACACCACCTAGCTGCCCCTACTTAAACTTTTAAAAGTTAAGAAAATACTGTAACAACAAAGATCCAGCAGAACTATCGACATATCATTGAAAAGAATGCAATCGACTAATATGCATTTCAAAGTACCTACTGTATACAGGTACTGTGTTCGGAACCAGGAATACAAAGGCAAAAATGAACCAGCTCTTGTCCTCAAGGAGTTTACACTCTAATGGAAGAGATAGACATCATCTGCATCTATAGGTATACAGAATACATACAGCATGAAGACAAGGTGGTTTGGGGGAGGGGACACTAGTCCTCTCATGAAATGTTTCATGTAGAAGGTAGCACTGGAGATGTGTTTTGAAGGAAACCAGAGATTTCAAGAGGTAGAGATGAGAAGGGAGTAGATTCCGGGCATAGGGTACAAGCATTGCAAAAGCATGGTTTGTAGTGTGTGAAGAACGGTCACGGCAGCTAAATCACAGATTATGTGGAGGGGAGCTGTCCAGTTCTGGTCTTGTGCAAGAGGTTCCATGAGATCTGAGGAGCCTCTTTGCTAATGTCCTAAAACAGTTTCCTATACTCTCCTTTTCCAAAGCACCCACTGCTAGGTCACAGATCAAGCGTCCAGGAGGTAGGTCACTGAAATACCCCCAGGTTTGCTGGGGGCATTGCTTCCTGTCTCACAACTGCCCTGGTGGTTGGAGGGAAGTGTGGGGATTAACTCAGCCTCCCTAGTTCCATTAGTATCCTTGCCCACAATCAGAGAAGTATGTAAGAAAACGGGAAAAGTCTGTTGTATAATCATGCTAATAACTGACATCGGCCACAGTTTTTGTCTGTGGTGGAAGAGAGAGAACCATAGTTCTTCCATAAAAGTCGAAGATGTATTTCTTTGTCCCCTCTAAAAGGTATCATCTCCATGATGCTGAGATGAATAGCCTTCACCCTGACCCCTTCCATCTGTCTTTCAGTATTTCCTGCCTTCCTTCTGATTACATGTAACCTTTAAAAATAATGTCTGCCTGAAAGCCTAGGTCACATGGTGATTGACTCCATAAATATCAAGGGCATTAAACAAATAGGTGTTTTTTATCGACATTTTCATCTTCCTGGATGAATGCACTTTTCCCTGACTTCCATCTCTTAGAATTTCTGTCTTCAAAGCCACAGTTCAGGTGCCACCTCCTAAAAGAGCCCTTTTCTGTCCCCTTCCTCCCACCCTCTCAAGTCTTTAGAACTCAATAGCTCTTTTTCCATATAAATATTTTATTATTTTCCAGTTACATGTAGAGATAGTTTTCAACATTGGGTTTTTTTTGGGGGGGGGGTCAGGCAATTGGGGTTAAATGACTTACCCAGGGTCACACAGCTAGTAAGTGTTAAATGTCTGAGGCCAGATTTGAACTCAGGTACTCCTTACTCCAGGACTGGTGCTCTATCCACTGTGCCACCTAGCTGCTCCTCAACATTGTTTTTTATAAGATTTCTTGTTTCAAATTTTTCTCCCTCCCCTCCTTCTCTCCCTCCCTAAGACTGCAAGTAATCTGATATAGGTTATATATGTACAATCACATTAAACATATTTCTGCATTAGTCATGTAATGAGAGAAGAATCAGAGCAAAAAGGAAAAACCTCAAAAAAGAAAAACAACAAAAACAATAGAAATAGTATGATTCGATTTGCATCCAGATTCAACAGTTCTTTTTTTCTGGATTTGGAGAGCATTTTCCATCATGAGTCCTTTGGAACTATCTTGGATCATTGTATTGCTGAGAAGAATCAAGTCTAACACAGTTGATCAACACACAATGTTGTTGATACTGTGTACAGTGTTCTCCTGGTTCTGCTTATTTCACTCATCATCAGTTCATGCAAGTCCTTCCAGGTTTCTCTGAAATCCTCCTGCTCATCATTTCTTACAGCACAATGAACTCAATAACTCTTTTTTTTAATTGTCCATATGTTATGTTTTTTTTGTTTTATTTTTTTTAATGTATAAGGTATTCTATTTTTTCCATTACATGTAAAGATAGTTCTCAACTTTTGTTTATACAAGCTTTACAATTTCAGATTTTTCTCCCTCCCTCCCCTCCCTCCCCCCCTCCCCTAGACAGCAGGTAATCTGATATAGGTTATGTCTATATATCTCTATACATATACATAAAACTCAATAACTCTTGAAATTATTTTGCATTTACCTATGGTATCCCTGTTGTAAGCTCCTTGAGAGCAGAGACAATTTTCTTTTGAACAAAGTAGGTGTTTAATCAGCCAATCAGAAAACATTTATTAAGAGCCTACTGAGGGGCAGCTAGGTGGTGCAGTGGATAAAACATCGGTCCTGGATTCAGGAGGACCTGAGTTCAAATCTGGCCTTAGGCACTTGACACTTACTAGCTGTGTGACCCTGGGCAAGTCACTTAACCCCCATTACCCCACAAAACCAAAGCAAAACAAAACAAAAAAAGAGCCTACTGGGTACTAGGCACTGTGCTAACTTTCTTGGATATAAAACCAAGAATGAAACAGACCCTGCTTTGGAGGAGCTTACATTTTGTTTGTAGAACTGAATTCATGGTTGTTATTTTTCCTTTTTTGTCATTTTTGCCAGTGTGATGGGTGTAAGGTGGAATTTTAGAATTGCTTTAATTTCTCTAATTATTGGTGATACCGTGATTGTTAGTTTAACAGCTCCATGGCAGTGCACCCACCCTGGTGATGCTCTACTGGTTTAAACTATCAATGTAGTTGTATTATCTGGCAAGAATCCAAATTGGTGTTTAGAAACAAGGTTCCCTGGGGCAAAGCCCTACTCTCCCTATGCTAGTAACAGCTTTGTATAGCTGTAGAATCAGACCAGAAGGAATGATAAAGCAAGTAAATGACACGTGGATAATGTTCTTTATACATTAGGGCATATTTTATGCAGATAATCTTGTATATGAGCAAATGATGGTCTATGAATGTACCTTCATGGGATACTCCTTGCAACCCTGAAATCTGTCTGTGCTTCTTCATCTCCTGTGACTCCTGGCTGTGTCTTATGATCATTTGGAGCATCAAAGATCTAGAATTGGAAGTGACCTTAGGGGTCATCCAGTCCAACACCATCCTTTTACGTGTGGGGAAACTGTGGTCCCTTAAGGTTATAAGTGACTTGCCCAGGGCCCCACAGGTAGCAAGCAGCAAAGTCAGTATTTCTGCCCAGATCCTCAGATTTGGAGGATTACTCTTTCTACCATGCCATGCTACCTATAGATTTCACATAGTGGGTGTAGTCAGCACGATGGAGATCCTCCTCAGTGTCTCTGGGCACAGTGGGTTTCAGAGCTCTATTATCCCTTTCTACTATCACATTACCGCTCCACCTTGTCTTCATGAAGCTTTTTGATCAATATCTCTTATGTTATCTATTTTTGTTATGTAAAGTTAGGTTCATAATTCCATTCAGTAAGCATTTATTAAATGCCTTAGCATCATGTGAGTTCCAGAATAGCAGTTACACTATCCCTCTGTTATTCCTTTCTACCATTATGATTGGTCTACCTTATCCAGTCAGGAGGCTTTTTTAAATCATAAAAGTATTTTATTATTTTCCAGTTACATGTAAAAGGTAGCTTTCAACATTTATTTTCATAAGATTTTTAGTTACAAATTTTTTTCCCTCCCTCCTTTCCCACCCCTCCTCCCAAGACAGAAAGCAATCTGATATAGGTTATATATGTATAATCACATTAAACATATTTCTGCATTAGTCATATTGTGAAAGAAGAATCAGAACACGAGGGAAAAACCTCAAAAAAAGAAAAAAACAGCCAAAAGTACAAACAGGATGCACTCAGAATCCACAGTTCTTTTTTTCCAGTCAGGAGGCTTTTTGATGATATCTCTTATGTTGATCTGTTTTTATTATTTAAAGTTAGGTTCATAATTCCATTCATTAAGCATTTGTTAAATGCCTGGCACATAGCTGATGCTTAATAAGTGCTTGCTGACTCACTGACTTCCTATTGTAGCCAGGGTATTGTCCTGAGCTCTTTGGGTACAAATAAAATCGTGGACAGCCATTGTCCACATAAAACTTTGTTTCTTCTGGGAGATGCAATGTATCTGGAAATAAATGTAATCCCAAGTAGAGTGTAATAGGCTACAGGAGAGACCTAGACAACAAAACCACATCCTCAGGCAAGGCTTTGTGGAGGAGGTGGATCCTGAGTTGGCCTTGATGAAAGAGACAGATTCCGATAAACAAAGATGGCAGAGGGAGTCCGTTCTAAGCATGGCCTAAGCCATGGACGTAGAAGAAGGAATGACAAAGCCATGGAAGAATGATCTTTCCAGATTAGCTAAAGTGTAAAATGCATGAAGGGGAATCATGATAACGATAATGTAGCTTTTATAGAGTCCCTTAAAGTTTGCAAAACTCTTTCCATGTTATCTCATTTGATTCTTACTACAGTCCTTTCAGAGAGAGAGATGCTATTATTAACCTCATCTTCATGAGGAAACTGAAGGAGAGAGAGGTTAAGTGATTTATGTGGGGCCACACAGATGGTAAATTTTCTGAGGCAGAATTCTAACTTGAGTTTTTCTGATTCCCAAGTCCATCACTATGGAGTGAAAAATCTGGAAAGAGAAGTTGGATTTGGGTTGTGGTGAACCTTGATAGCTGGGCTACAGAGTATATATTTTGTCCTGGAGACCACTGGGAGTCACTGATGATTTTAGAGCAGGGGAATGACTTGGATAGGCCTGTGCCTTCAGATGGTTAGGACAGCTGTGTGGAAAATGAAGTGGAAAGGGAAGAAACCAGACAGAGAGAGATTAATGTGCAACATTTTCCCATTCTCTAAGCTTTAGGTTTTGAAGACTGGAATTAGGGTCAAAGTATTATCAATGGAAAATTATTTTAAGCTAAAAATTGGTTTTTATATCACCATGCCTCATTCGTTTCTTCTTTTTATTTTTCTTTAATTAATAAGCATTGCTTTTTTTCTTCCATTCATCTCCCCTCCCCTACTGAAGGAAAAAAAAAAGGCAAAGACAAAACCCAAGTAACAACTAAGCTAGTTAAACAAAACAGATTCCTACATTGGCTGTGTCCAAAAATATTTCTCTTCTTTCATCTTGAGTTCATTCTCTCTCTGCAAGGAGGGCAGTAGCCAGCCATATGCCAATGTATGAAGGCAAGAGAGTTTCAGGATGAGATCACAGAGTCCAGGCAATCCAGTTTGATGGTGATATAATTTATATGACTAGAGGGAAAATATGAAATCAGGCTAGAAAGGTAGATTGGAGCCAGATTGATGAGACCCTCAAATGTTAAACTCAGGGGTTTATATTTTAGCCTTTTCATAATGGAGAACCACTGTAGCATTTTGAGCAGGGGAATTTTGTGTCTATTCTCATGTGCTATGAATGTTGTTTGACAATTGTAGGATGGCTGGATTGGAAAGGGGAGAGCTTGGGAATAGGGAGCATGGCTAGGCAGCTATTACACTAATCTAGGCAAGAGGTGATGGGGGCTTAACTGGTGAACAGAAGACAGGAGAGCTATGGCCACCAGGTGGTACCTGATTGGACTGGAGGAGGATGGGGGAGGAGTTACTGATGTCTCCAGGATAGGTTTGAAAATCTGGGTTAGGAGGATGATGGTACATCAACAGAAATTGGCAAAATTGGTCTGGTAAAAATAGCATCATTTTCCTGTGGTTGTTTTTGTTCTCTCATTTCTGGGTCAAAGATCATTTTTCTTGGCAGAGAAAATGGAAGCAAAGTAGTAATGGAGCAGCTTGACCTGCTCTGTTGTCAGTCACCATCCCATCCATTCCAAGCAAAGGTCTTTGCCTTTCTTTGATCTTCCTTTTCCTCCCAACAGAACTTTAAAAAAAACCCTTTTTTGTTGACTTTGTTTTTTCTCCCCAGCCTCAAATCCTTGTAAGGTTTAGCATTCCTGACACATTTTTTTTCTTATTTAGAATTTTTATTTTTCCAAATTACATGTAAAAACAAATTTTGATATCAAATTAAAAAAAAACAACTTTGTGTTCCAAATTCTCTTCCTCCCTCCTTCCCCACCAAGAATTCAAGCAATTCAATATAAGTTATACATGAGTAGTCATGCAAAATATTTCCACATTAGCCAGGTTGTAAAGAAAACAGACAAAAAACAAAACTTCAGATAAAGGAACTAACAAAAATATGCTTCTATCTGTATTCAGATACCATCAGTTCTTTCTCTGTAGATGGATTTCATTTTCCATTAAGTCCTTCAGAGTTGTCTTGGATCACTGCAATATTGAAAATAACCAAGCCTGACACATTTTTATAAGGTCATGCAATGTTTTTGGTCTCATTTTTTATTGTGTGGCCTTGCATTTATGCCTTCTGTACATCATCTTTGAAAAGTCTAAGTTGGCTTATGAGTTTCCTGTGCATCTATGCCAGTCTTTTTTTTAAATACAATTCCTGCTTTTCTTCCTCATCAGAATTGGTGTGTGTGTGTGTGTGTGTGTGTGTGTGTGTGTGTGTGAGTATAGGTGTATTTTCAGAATTTCATGCTCAAGATATTGTCATCCCTCTTGGACTGAATTTTCCTGTATAATTTTAGCCCATGAGCCTTCACTATTTTTCCTCTGAATATTTGAAACCTACCCTTCCAAAATCATGGGGGGCTGGGCATGGTGGCCTACTTCTGCGATTCCTACTGCTGGAGCTCATGAGCTCAGGGGTGATGACCTACAGTATACTCTGCTGATTGAGTATCCATATTAAGTACAAAATCAGTGGGGTGAGCTCCTTGAGAGTGGGGGGGGCACCAGTTTACCCATGGAGGAGTGAGCTGGCCCTGGTCAGAAACAGAACAGGTAGAAGATCCTGTGTCAATCATTGGTGGGATTGAGCCTGTGAGTAGTCCAAGTATTTCCAGCTTGATAGAGATAGAGATAGTTTTGAGTGAGAGTGGTTAAGAGGGTCAAAGATGAGTCTGGAATTTCTAACCTGGGTGACTAGGAAGTTGGTTTGTTCAGGTTCCAGTTCTGACACCTACTAGTTGTATGATCCTGGACAAGTCAGTTAATGTTTCAGTGACTCAGACAACTCTCTAAAAATTTATATTGTTAAGAAAGTGACAAAAATACTACTCTGTATGCCAGGTTTGTGATAGATTTTCTGCACTCTTTATCTATTTCTTCTTTCTGTCCTGGTGGTTTGTAGTATACTTGGATAACATGCTCACTTCTGATCCTATTGCCATTATCTTCATCCAAATGCTCTCCAGCATTTTTTACCCTTCTAGTCCCTGAATTTCCTCATGATCACAATCCATCTCTCTCTTATGTTCTTTGTGAAAAACTCCACTGACTTTCTAACTGGAAAATAAAGAGAACGTTTGACTATTTATGAAAGAAGATGACTTGAGGATAGATATTGCATAATCCCAGTGAGAAAAGGGAGAGGTGTGTCTTCTTCCTGTCCTTTTCACTTTCCATACCTCATGAAGGGACTAGAAATCTCAAGTTAGAAACTCATTCTGCACTTAAACCAAGTTGTGAGTACTCTGACACAGGTGTTGTTTCCAAGGGCAAGGGTGGTGAGATTCCCCGAAGAGATTAGTAAAATTGGGCTCTCACTTTCTGACTCTCCATCACTTAAAAGAGTTTCCAAGCTTAGGTGATTTCATTATTCACAAGAGTCCTTCAGTGGAGGACTTTAAATGCCTCACTGTTGCCACAATTAATCTTTTGCTGCTTTGGTTTATAAGGGAGATGACAGATGTGCAGATGGAGCATTTGAGCCCCAAATATCAGAGGATTTCAGAAATAATGGAATTGATGACTGGAAGCTTGTTTCAGTTTTCCTTTGGCCTTTATTTGGGCAGTATTGTGGTATAGAGGAGGGAGTAATCAATGACTTTAGAGTTGGAGGACCTGGGTTCAAATCCATGACTGACCACTAAATGTGGAGGAAGGGACCTTGTTCAATGGGACCATTACAGAAATAGCTGTGGTTTCAAATCCTCTGGTCCTTGAGTGGTCACAGAATTCAGCAGAAAAAAATGAGCTCTTTAAGAGCCACAAACTGCTGGGCATCTGTTGTCAACACTCACCACTGCATTGAAATGCACCAAGAACATTTGGTTGTGCAGCAGGAGTCCTGATGGAATGGGCAGTGGCAGCCAAGGAGCTTATGTGGGTCTTGGGCAGTTTTTCTAGAGCTAGTCCTTGGCTTTAGATGCAGAGCTGGTGAGTTACCATCTTCCAGGGAGGCAAAGAAGGCAAGACTTTATTGATCAGACCTGTCAGGGACAGGATAGTATAAAATATTGATTGTGTATGTAGATAAGATATAAATACCTATAATGTGTCACTCCCCGCCCCCCCCCCTCGCCCAAGCATACCTGAATATGGTAAAAATAGGAAGAGGGAGGAAGATTCCTCTGTGTGTGTGTGTGTGTGAAAGAGAGAGAGCACACATACACACACACACACACACACACACACACACACACACAAAGGTGCCTCTCAGTGTGGGAAGTTATATCCACCAATACAGATTGCAACCCATGGGGTAGCTTGGCATGGTAAAAAGAGTGCTGGATATGGAGTTGCGGTGCCAGGACTCAAACCCCAGCTCCAACTTGGTGTTCATTTTTGGAGCTCTCCCCCTAGAGCCCAATCTGGTTTATCGGTGACTATACAAACTAGTCCACTCAGCCCATCTGTCTACTGGTTGGCTCTAAACACCAGATCATCCTTGAGCTTCACATCCTATCCAGTCGTCTCATCATCTCCTCTGCAGTATCTGTCCCCTCCCTCCGTCCTCAAACCCTGCAGAACAAAGCTCCCTTCCCTGGTCCAGTCTCTCCAAATGCCATGTCTTCTCCTATTGGAATGTCATATCCTTGAGGTGAGGAACTATCTCTTTTAAAACCCCTATCACACAGTGGTGCTTAATAAATGCTCATTCCTTTACACACATTCCATACCAAATAAATACGGTCTCTAGAGTTTATTTATAAGGGAAATAGATATCAAGGTTTGACATCTACAGGTTTGAAGATAATCAAAAGTATGTATCAAAGAAACAATCTCCTGGGTTCTCAAGCTTATTCTGCCATCCAAAACCATCTTAAATTTCCTGGCCAAGTCTGTACTCCCCAGTCATTACTCTCCAAGGTCAGACTTTAGATTGTCCTTCTTCTCCCTAACTCAGAATGAACCTGCCTCATTTTCCCACTGAATGTCCCCATCTCCCTTCCCTTCAGAAGTGGGGCTCAACCACCCAAAGGGATCATGTTTCAGTTCAACCACCACAGGCCCCCTTGGCCAATCAAGATCCCCTGCTGAGCCTCTGATGCTACAAGCATGAAGTATCTTTGAGTTGGAAGGGCCTGAGATCATGCAGTCCTACCTGAGCAAGAATGCCTTCTATGAGTCAGCAAGTCAACTAGCATTTATTAAGCATCACGTAGAGGAAACAGTAGGTACAAAATCAATTCACTAGACCTCTCCAAGAGTGTTTCCTCACCTGTAAAGGGAAAATAATACTTGTACTACCCACTTTTCACAGTTGTGAAGAAGTTGCTTCATGAACCTTAAAGGACAGGAGTAAACAGAGGTGGAACTAGGATGGGGGCAATTGGAGCTTTGTCTCAGGGTGCTGGCTTCTAGGGGTTGTGCGCATCTTCTCTGGAACAGCTGGGAGGTCAGTGCCCCATGCACTTCCCATTTCCTCCCACCTTGCTACCCTCTACTAATCTGCACAACATGCCATGATCCCATTTTTTCATCCCACTCTGGGCCATCCCTAATCTCTGCCCTGCCCTTCCACCCAGGTCTTACCGTGGTGCCTCACTCCTGGGACCCACCTCCACCACACTCCCTCCTACAATTCCATCAAGGGTGCAGGCTGGGTTTTCTGGGAGGAAGAAGGCTGCTCTGCCCTCAGTGTGACTGCATTGGTGTTTAGACTGTCCTCTGCACTACTGTCTTCCCTTTCCCCAATTGTTTTTGCCCCAGATGAGAGAATTCTAAGTTATGACTCGGTATAGAAATATGACTTGTTAAGATTTGGAGCCCAAAGACCTGGATTCTTGTTCCAGTTTGGCCTTGGGCAAGTCACCTGAAAGTTCTGGGCCTCTTTCCTTATCTCCTCAGTGATCTCTAAGGTCCCAGCCTTTCTACACCATAGGATATTAGCCTGAGATTGAAGTGATATTCAGAGGGAAGAACCAATGAGTCATGTGTGGAGGTGGGCCAGGTTAGATGTCCTATGTTGGAGCAGAGGTCCAGTTCAGGGGAGCAGAGACCCGAGGCGTGGGGAGCACTTCATTGTTGTATAACAGAAACAAGATTTTTTAAAAAAGATACTTTTTCTACTTCCCACTGGTCTCTCCTTGCTCCCTTAATTCCAGCCATATGGTAGCATGGAACCCTGCCAGCCCTGCGGGTGGGGTTTGGGACACAACCAAGTAGAGTGTTCCTGCCTTCCTATGAGGTGACAGATTGCCTCTGTTTGGGCCTTTCCCTTTTGTCATTGCACTTTTAGCTGCCTCTGACATCCGTTGTCATTCTAGCATTGAACTGTTTTGTAATGATTTGTATTTATTCTTTATGTGCTTTTCTCTATCGATCTGTCTATCCATTAGTCACTTCTCTCTACCTACCTAGGCATCAATCCCATCTATTCAGCCATGTTTGTCTATCCATCTTTCTCTTCACCTATCCATCTGTTTATCCTTACATCCATCCATCCATCCACCTATCCATTCATTCATCCATCCATGTATTTATCCATATATCTATCCTGTCTATATATTTACCTACCTACCTATCTACCTATCTACCTATCTACCTATCATCTATCTATCTATCTATCTATCTATCTATCTATCTATCTATCTATCTATCTATCTATCTATCTATCCATCCATCCATCCATTAATGTTGTCAATACTAATAGAATATATGCTCCTAGAAGGAGCCTGTTTCACTTTTGTCTTTGCATGCCCAATGCCTGGTATATAGTAGTTGCCTAATAAATGCTTGTTGATAGATGACTTGGCTTGTTTAGCCCCAAAGAGTACTCAGTGTCATCACTCACAGCTGACCAGTCTTGATTATCCCACAATTCTACTCCGTTTATCAATCTTGTTTACCAACTGGGATTTCTTTATGACCAACAGTGCACACAGTTCAATAGTAATATTATTTTAGTGGATAAAATACTCTGGGGGAAAATATTATGCTGATGGAATGCTCTGAACTTGTCCCAGCTCCATCACGCTTGTGGTGCTCTCTTTTCAGGATGTCTGTGGCTCCTCCCAGCTATTGCTTTGTGGCCTTCCCCCCACGGGCCAAGGATGGGCTGGTGGTGTTTGGGAAGAATTCGGCTCGGCCCAGAGATGAAGTCCAAGAGGTTGTCTATATTGCAGCTGCTGACCACGAACCTGAAAGCAAAGTGGAGGTGAGTGATAAGGGATCTGTGCTTTATTCTGTGGCTTGTGGCTTTTTGTCTTCCTTCCTCCCTTCCCTTGGGGCTGACTTAGCTCATGCCACCCTGATGTCCTTCTGGGAAGCATGTGTGCTGGTCCCAGCTGCCACCTGGGCTTCTATTTGGTGTCATTTCACTGGCTCAGGTTCAGTGATGTGAGTAAATGGCTGTGAGGTCTTGCTCAATAACATCTGATTTATCTCTCACTTTTAGATTGTAAGTGCCTTGAGGGCAGGGACTGTCTTTTGCCTATCTTTGTATCCCCACTTAGCACTGTGCTTGACACTTGGTAGGTACCTAGTAAATGTTTATTGACAGACAGATGAATTTCACAGCCAAATGTTTGGTTTAAACCTTGATTGGGTTTTAGTAAGAACCCTGCCCAACTCCAGGCTTTCATTCTGGTGTGATGCAGAGTCAAAGGCTTTTGAGTCTAATCCCTAAGTTCCAGCATTTATACTTATTTTCCTTGTTGTTAATTTTGTGCAGTATACAGTAGCCCCCATGAAGTCTATTCCACATTAGGAGAAACCAAAGAGTGAAGGGTATCATTGGGCTCCCTGCATTCTTTCTCTGAGGTTGGCATTCCTTCTTAGTTCAGTCTGAGTGATGGCTGCTCCAGCTGGGGCTCTGGTGTACTAGCCAGTTCCCAAGAGGCTTTGTTTGGGGGTAAGTACTGTGTAGAGAGGGGCTTTGACAAAGCCATACCTCCTTCGATAGGGTGAAGAATTCTTGAGTAAAAAAATTCTTTGGGTCTAAATGAACCAGCCTTTGGTTAGTTCTATGGCCAGAGTGTCAGGGTTAAAAGGGACCTCAGAGGCTATTTAGACCACCAAGGAGTCCCCCAGCATTTATTAAGCACCTACTGTTTGCAAGACCATTTTTAACCAAATAGCCTATTTATAAGAAATTTATAAGAAATTTCTGAGACAGATCCTTTTCAGTTTGGGGATGTGTAACTGGACTGACTGCATTCACTGGGGAAGTAGTAAAACCCTGTTCCAGTATAATGCTGTTCTTTATTTCATGGTTCAGATGAACCACAACTTAAAACATTCCCCCTTCACTGAACCGTATGAGGTTATTTTTATAACTGCATACAGTAAATATTTGATATACTATGATAAATTCTCTATCCTGCTGCTCCAGGAGTCTTAACCACCAGCACTGAAAAGGACCTCCACTGTACTGAGTTTTCTATAAATATTGCCCTTTATAAGTGGTTGTATTAGTTTATAAAAAGAACAGTATCTGACATTGATATTGCCAAGTCTGTAAGAATGTATGACTCTGAGCCAGCCATTGTACTAAGCACTGGGCATACGAAGAAAGGCAAAGACCCCAGCCTCTGCCCCCCAGGGGCTCCCTATCCAGTGGGGGAGACAATGATACACAAACAAGATGGAGACTGGGTACACTGGAGATGTGTCAGAGGGAAGGTGGAGCATGTGAGGGGACTAGGAAAAGGTTCTTGTAGAAGGTGAGGCTTTAGCTGAGGATGGAAGGCTTACACCTACACTCATGGCAAGGACAGTGGAGACAGAAGCCCTGGATTCAGATCCCACCTCTCATGCTTAACATCTGTATGACCTTGTCACTTAACTTTGCTGGACCTCAGTTTCTTCCTCTGTAAAAGGAGGGGGTTAGACCATTGGAGGCCCCTCCACCTCTTGAGCTGGGATTTCTTTTGATGCTGATAATTTGACAGACCTTTTTGTTAGATGTGTGTAAACCTCTAAGAGGGGCCATTAGGTGAGTTCAGGACCTGGAGTCAGAAGAGCTGAGTTCAAATCTGACCTCAGACACTTTCTAGATGTGGGACCCTGGGCAAATCACTTCACCCCAGTTGCCTCAGTTACCTCATCTGTCAAATGAGCTGGAGAAGGAAAGAGCAAACCACTCCAGTATCCTTGCCAAGAAAACCTCAGAGTCAGAAAGTATTGAACGCAACCGAAATGACTAAACAACAAAAAGCCTCTAAGAGGCATATGTGTTTCTGTCTGCTTTGCACCCGTGCAACATCTGTGCCTATGCACTGACTGACAAGTGCTTTGGGGTTTGGAATCTCTGCCTCATTATTCAGCTGATAGTAGGAGAGTAACAGCAAATTCACAATCCCACTTTCTGCAACTGTTGGGTTTGTTTCCATGAATACAGCAGCCTCTTCACTTTGCCTTTGGCTTCCTCTAGCCAGAAAAGGCAGCAGAGGTGTGACTTCCCTGCTGTGGCCCCCACCTGACCTATCTACCCTCAGGTGATCTCAAGACCTCCAGACCCAACCTCACAACAGCAAATAAACACACATTTCCAACACCTGGGACAGGCCGAATTAGGCAGAACTCTAAAGATGTCAGTACCCAGCTGGGCCTTATCCTCTGCCTCTGAACTCTTTGCATCCCATGGACTCATTGGCATTTTGGTGAACTTTTCCAAGATCCATGTTTTTAAATGCATAACATAAAATACATAGGATTACAAAAGGTATATTAGATAAAGCATCAGGCCTGGAGTCAGGAAGACCTGAGTTCAAATGTGATCTCAGACACTTACTAGCTGAGTGACCCTGGCCAAGTCACTTTACCCTGTTTGATTCAACTTCCTCATCTGTAAAGTCGGGATAATCATAGTACCTACCTCCCAGTGTTGTTGTCAGGATTGAATGAGATAATTGTAAAGCACTCAGTACAGTATTTGGTGCATAATAAGTGCTATGTAAATGTCAGCTATGATTATTATTAATATATTGTTGTTCAGTTGTTTTCAGTCGTATCTGACATGGAGAGTCAAAGATACTTGAGCAGTTTGCCATTTCTTTCTCTTAGAGGGCGGTTCTTATGCTATGATTTTGGGTGGCCTCCCCAGGGCTGGCCAACTTGCATATAGGGAAGTGAGGGAATATATTATGTTGTTATCAGGGAGGAAAAACAAGCCAGTGGCAAAGAAAGCGTTATTTGGGGGACATCACTGTACCAACCTCCAAAAGCTGTTACTGTCAGCATTTTCCCATGAGTATGCTCTACAAGTTTAGAGCCTCTCTCACAGGAGCCTGTAGTGATGGCCTCAAACCCATCTGGCCTAGTCTCCTAACAATGGTGCCCATTCATCCATTCTATGAGCTCCAGCCTCCCCGAAGCAGAGACCTTGTTGACGTCCATATTTCAGCTTGTGATGTTGCTGCTCACAAGTGGAATGACTACGGCTACCCCGTGTCTTATCAATTTTACAAGGAGCTGGAGCAGGAATAACATCCTAATAATTGTCCCCTCCTCAATCTCCCGGCCCAAAAACATTTCTAGGGAGTGAGGGGCCTTGGCACAAGGTCTCCAGGAGCCCCATTTCCTTCAACTGCTTTGCCCCTCCCCAGTCCATGACCCTGGATGATCTCAAAGCACAATGAGAAAATGAACCAAACAAAATTCTCCTCTCAGCAGAAGGTGGGAGACACCAGACGCTGAAGCCTTCTGCTTTTGTGATCCTGTCTGGTCTTGGATGATACATCCGTAAATCAGCCCGGACTCATAGAATGTCAGTGTGGAATGGAGGGGACTTCCCTCTCTAATATACCCAATGAGACTTCATCTAGCTTTTGCCAATGACCTCCCACGAGGGAGGAGACCCAAGGATTCTCAGGCCACTTTTAGGGGGAGGATGTCATTCCTGACATCAAGCCTAAAGTTGGCTCTGTAATTTCTGCCCACTGCTCCCTCTGAGGCCAGGGAGAACAGAGCCCATCCCTCTTCCATATGGAATCACCCTTGGGGGCATGAAGACAGTTATTGCACTTCTTCCCTTGACTCTTTTCCTCTTCAGGTTCAACATGACCAGTTCCTTCTACCAGTTCTTACAGATGGAGCGAGCTAGAGGCCCTCCTCTGGACTCTCTGTCATGTCCTTCCTAGAATGTGGCCTCCATTGTGGAACCCCAAGCTCTGGTCTCATCAAGACCTTGCCTGGGAGGGTCAGTGTAATTGGTCCTGGGCCTTGCTCAGGGACGACAAGCTTGGTGGTGATCTTCCCTGCCCCTTCTCGTTTCCAAGCCCACCCTGTGTCCTGCCCTCATCCCTCAGACCAAGAAGCACGCCTGACTCATCAGACCATTGCATGGTGGCAGTGCCAGGATTTTCTTCCCCCATCCAAGTACAGTAGGAATGACACAACGGGTTTTTTTCCATTCATTAAACAGATCTATTGTCCTGATGTCTCCACTCCCCCTCTCATTGGATCATGCCCAGGAATACTGGCTGCTGGAATGTGGAAGGGGGAGGCCAGGCTTGTCATGAGCCCATGAAATAATAAAGGACTTCCTCTAGAAGAATTGGCTTTTGTGTTTCTGGCTTCTGTTGGGCTCCATGATCTTTGCATATCTGATTTTTCAGCTGTTTTCAGGCTGCTTTGCTTCTCTGTCCTCCAGGTATTCATGGGCTCAGAAGCTCAAAGGAAACCCAAAGATAATCTTGGTTAAAATTAACTCCTAGAAAGTGACTTACCCAAGGTCACACAGCTAGTCAGGGATTTTCTGTGTGATTTTAGTCTTTATGTTGTAAGGACTTCATTATTTCTTTTTCTTTTTTTGTGGGGCAATGAAGGTTAAGTGACTTGCCCAGGGTCACACTGCTAGTAAGTGTCAAGTGTCTGAGGTTGGATTTGAACTCAGGTCCTCCTGAATCCAGGGCCAGTGCTTTATCCACTTTGCCCCCTCATTATTTTTATTGCTGACTATTAAGTTTGTAATTTTCCAAAATTAAATTTATTATTTAAAAATTCCTTTCAATGGTCTCAAACATGAGTATCTCAAAATAAAGGAGAATTTAAAATATATGCACATATAGTTTATTCTCTTGATTCCTTGTCCAAGACTTCAGTGGGGTACAAGGGAAAGAATGTTGGCCTAGAATGATGGAACTTGGGTTCAAATCCCACCTCTGATGCTTGTTACCTGTGCAATGTTGGACAAGTCGTTTTGTTTTCCTGTAACTCAGTTTCCTCACTTGTAAATTGAGGGGTATGGACTAGTTGGCCTCTAAATACCCTTCCAACTGTAGAGCTAAGAGGCTCTCTTTCCCTCACCTTCTCCTACAATATTTGCACCATATAATTTAGACTCTATTATTTATAAAAACAAAATCCCGAATCATTTCTCTAAAGTTTTTTTTTTAAAGAAGAAACTCATTTTTCAGGGTGTTTCAGAGTGTGATTATGTTGGTAAGTGGAAAATAAAGTGTGGGAGCCCAGAAAACACTCTCATCTGAGTGATCTAGGTATTCCAAGGCCAGTTTAGCTAAGGCCTCTGCAGCTAGAAAGTATCTCTAGGCTCAGATTTCATGATGCCTTTAATCCCGAACACAACAAACAGTGAAAATTGCTGGAGGTGGGAAAGGGCACCCATGCCTAGAGTTACATTTAGCTGAATTTAAAGGGCCCAGACCTTCTCAGGGTGTGGCCTTTAGCATCATGAATTTGATGCCTCTAGAGTCCCTGATTGGTTCCATTGTTAGAGACTAGATGGGCGTGGCCATAGGCTAGCTGCACAGTTTGACCAGTTTCGTGGAGCAGACCTACCATAAAAGGCAGAAAGTGAGGGCTTCTCCAGAAGACCTTTCCTTGTTTCCATTGGGAATGTTTTTTAGTTTATTATCGGGAGACTCGGCATTATGAACTGGGAGGCAGATTTCTTGGTTACATGTTAAAGAAGTTTTAGATATTTGTTATTGTTCAGTCATTTTCAGTCATGTCTGACTCTTCATGACCCAATTCGGGGTTTTCTTGACAGAGGAACTAGAGTGGTTTGCCATGCCCTTCTCCAGCTCATTTTACTGATGAAGAAACTGAGGCAAACAGGGTTAAGTGACTTGCCCAGGGTCACACAGCTAGGAAGTCTGTAAAGCCACATTTGAACTCAGATCTTCCTGACTCCAGGCCTGGTGCTCTAGCCACTGAGCCGCTTTCAAAAATGATAAATTTAACCATCAATAAAATGGAGAATAAAATAGATTTTCCTTTTCATTACAAATTTGAATAGAAATTTCACCCACTTGAAAATTTTCCATTTTTAAGGATGCTTTGCTTTGAGACCCCATTCCCACTGGAGTGCTCTGTACCAAGAATAAGACACGGCCTCTTTGTTGCCCAAATCAGAGATTACACAAGAGTTCTAAGAAGAGGCAGAATTTGTGGTAGAGCCTCAGCCTCCTGGAAACTTTCAGGGTGCTGTCCTCTCCCATCTGCTGGAGCCAGAATGCTGCAGCTGGGGCCTTAGCACTGCTAGGTGCTCCTCAGAGACCCTAACAAGCCTCCAGTCACTCAGTCCCCAAAGACTCCTGGTGCCATCTTCCCATCCTGCCCTTGGCACTTAACAGTCATGAGAGTTTGGGACCTCTTCAGACCCCTAATCTTGTTCATTTTGCCTCCATCACATATCTTGCCTCTATTGACCAATTGATAGCTACTCTTCCTCCCTGTTTCCAGTTCTTTGTCCTTACAAAAAGAGCTACTATCAATCTTTGTCCATATGGGTCCTTTTCCTCATTCTACTCCTCTTTCCACTCACTCATCATTCTCTCTTTCATTATCACAATGGCCTTCTTTTTATTTTGTGTGAGGCAATTGGGGTTAAGTGACTTGCCCAGGGTCACACAGCTAGTAAGTGTCAAGTGTCTGAGGGCAGATTCGAACTCAGGTCCTCCTGACTCCAGGGCCAGTGCTCTATCCACTGTGCCATCTAGCTGCCCCACAATTACCTTCTAATTGTCCTCCCTGCCTCAAGTCTTTCCTCTCTCTGAATTATCTTCTGTGCAGCTGATCGGCCACAGCCCTGTTCAATAAACTGCAGCAGCCCATCTTATCTCTGGGATCAAATACAAACTCCTCTCATCAATAGAACATAAGGTCTTTGAGAGCACGGGCTACTCTCATTTTTATCTCTGTATCCCTGGCACCTTGTACAGTCTCTTCCATAGAAGGTGATTAATAAGTGTTTGTTGATTGTGATTGATTTATTGGTGTCCAGATTGGCACAATAAGCTTTGACAAGTAACAGGTTCAAACCTTACCTCTGACACTTACTAGATGTGTGAACATGGGGAAGTCGATTAACTAACAAGGCTGAAGCTGTTTGCTTCCCTGCAAAATGGGAGTAATCATAATACTTATAGTACTTACCTCCAAGAGTTATAGTGAAGGTTCAGTGAGATACTGTGTGTGAAAGGCTATAAAAGTACCATCTGTTTATTGGTCAGATTTCCCCTGCATAACAGTGAATTTTGCTCTGTGTTCCACATACACAGAATCCCTCTGAAGCTAGGCCTGACCTTGTATTCCTTTCTAACCCCAAGATAATTAATTTGTGGGTGAAGCAGCTTTTGAAATCAAGAAATGTTCCTCCAAAAAAGGAGAAAGAGAAAGAAGGAAAGAAAGAAAAAAGGAAGGAAGGAATAGAGAAAGAAAGGAAGGCAGGCAGGAGCAAAGAAAGAAAAAATAAAAGAAGAAGGGAGGGAAGGAAGTATCCTGGTCATGGCAGCGTGATACAATAACTCTTGAATCAGTGGGTTTAAATCTCACCTCTAGTACTTCCTGGACCCCAAGCAAGGTCTTGGGCCTCAGTTTCCTCATCGGTACGATGAGCTAGTTGCACAAAATGGCCTGTGACATTCCTTCCTGCTCTGGATCCAGGATCCTATGGAGGAAAGAGTCAGAGGTTAGGGAGTAATGGAGTTTGGACCGGAACCCCGTTCTTTTGACAAGGGTGGGATTCCTCCTTCTTCTATACCGTGTTAAGCCAAGAGGTACACGTTGTAACGTCCGAGTAAAGTCAGGGGTGGGTAGCAACGCAATTAGAAAGGCAGCAGATGTGTATACCCTTTGACCCAGCAATACCACTTTTGGGTCTTTTTCCCAAAGAAATCATGGAAAGGGGAAAGGGACCCACATGTACAAAAATATTTATAGCTGCTCTTTACGTGGTGGCAAGGAATTGGAAGTTGAGGGGGTGCCCATCAATTGGGGAATGGCTGGACAAGTTGTGGTATATGAATACAATGGAATACTATTGTGCTGTAAGAAACGATGAGCAGGAGGAGTTCAGAGAAACCTGGAGGGTCTTGCGTGGGCTGCTGATGAGTGAGATGAGCAGAACCAGAAGAATATTGTACACAGTATCATCAACATTGAGTGTTGATCTACTGTGATGGACTAGATTCTTCTCACCAATGAAATGGTACAGAAGAGTTCCAGGGAACTCATGATAGAAGAGGATCTCCAAATCCAGGGGAAAAAAAAAAGAACTGTGGAGTATAGATGCTGAATGAACCATACTATTTCTTTTGTTTTTGGTGCTGTTGTTTTTTCTATTTTGAGGTTTTTCATCATTGCTCTGATTTTTCTTTTATAATATGACTAATGTTATATATAAAACCTATATCAGTTACCTGCTGTCTAGGGGAGGGGAGAGGGAGGGAGAAAAATCCTGAAATTGGAAAGCTTGTATAAACAAAAGTTGAGAACTATCTTTACATGTAACGGGAAAAAATACTTTATTAATTAAAAAAAAAAGAAAGGCAGCAGATTATAGTAGAGATCGAAGGAGAGTGAGAGTCCAAAGACTAGGGGTTCAGTGCTTGCCCCTCAGCTGCTCTGTGACTTTAGGCTGGTCCCTCACCTCTGGTCTCAGTCTCCCCAGACCAGATGATCCATAAAACGCCCTTGCCCAGCTCTGCATTCAGTGCCTCTGAGCCACTCTCGTCTCTGGCAAATTCAATCTCGGGTAAAACAAGCACACTCTTTATTCATTACAATCTTGACCATGAAGGAGATCGATCTAGTTTCTGAACCAAGTGATGTAACCAGGACTAAAGATTCCGGTCCAGTCCATTAGAAAGGAGAAGCAGCCCCTTGCCCTCCCCTACGGCCCAACGCCTAGCAGCCTCCAGGTTGCCTTCCCTGAGTTCTTTTCTGACTAGCATACTCGTTGGTACGGTCTCTAATCAGTCTTCTTAAGTAAAGTTAACAAGGACCAAAATGGACACGTGGTCCCTCCCCATCTCGTCCCATCTCCCCCCCATCTCCCCTCTTTGGTAGTTTCATCACCATCACCATGAGAAAGGCTTCCATGGGCTTCACCGCAGGGTCCTGGTGTCCTTCCAGCTCAGACATTCTGTGGCTCTGCCAAACCTGGCTTTGCAGGTCTTTGCTAACCCTCTCCCACCCATAATCCATGCTCTTCTTCCCTTCAGGCCCAGAACAGACCAGGCAGCTGGAATGTAACACCCCCACGACTCCTCATGGCAGACGGCTGTCAAATGTATTGTCTGTAAGAGGCATTTCCCCCCCAGGGTCTGTTTCTGGCTTCAAGCAGAGCTGCCCTCTTCAACAACACCAGCCTTGCTGGACTCCATCCACAGCAGAGACTCTTCCAGCCAACTCTGCATCCAAAAAGAACAACTCCAGACTTATACAGAATGTAAACAAAGCTGTCCACGATCCCTGTTTTCTTTTCACCTCTTTGTTGGGTCTGGAACAGCATGTTTCATTGACATCACAATCTGAAGGGTTCTTGACCTGGGGGCTGTGAACTTATTTTTAAAAATATTTTGATAATTTCATTATAATTGGTTTCCATGGCATTTAAAAGCATGATTCTGAGAAGGGGGCCATGTTCTTCACCAGACTTGATTGCCAGAGGAGGTCATGACATTGGGGAGGGGAGTGTGCCCAGAGGCTGCTGACACTGCCTTCTCTTCATGGCTTTCTGGCTTTGGGAGAAGGAAGAGGGAACATGAATAGAAGCTACTACTAGGACCACCCTTGCCTTCCCCCAAAACTCCTCTGTTGTCTTTCTTCTCCCCTCTGCTTTTGATTTACTTCATAGACAAAATGCAGGGTCTTTTTACTCCTACAGAGTGGTTAAGAGACCTTCCCTTCACTTTTTTTAAAAAGGAAGTCTGTAAGGACAGACAAGCTTTTTTGGGGGGGAGAAGGGAAGGCAATTGGGGTTAAGTGACTTGCCCAGGGTCAAACAGCTATGAAGTGTCAAGTGTCTAAGGCTGGATTTGAACTCAGGTACTCCTGACTCCAGGGCAGGTGCTCTATCCACTGTGCCTCCTACTTCACTTCCGAACCCAACATCTTTGTTTATTTTTTGTAATATTATTCCAGGGAAGTTTACGGCTAGACATTTGTAGAAAATGAAAAGTAGTAGGTGTGGTCTCTGTGCCAGGGATGGTACACCAGTGTGTGTATGTGTGTGTGTGAGTGTATATGTGTGCATGAGTGTCTCTCTGTGTGTATATGTATGCGTGTGTGCGTGTGTGTGCGTGTGTGTGTGTGTGTGTGTGTGTGTGTGTGTGTGTGTGTGTGTGTGTGTACTCGCCTCCTAGTGCTTGCTGATGCAAAACATTACATAGGACAGGTATGAGGCAGCACCAGGTAAGGCCACCAGGTAAGGCTCTGATTTGTGTACACACAGTGCCTGGCACATAGTCGTGCTTGATAAAAGCTTATTAATTGACTGACTATAGGTGAAGTTAATCTAGTTTTGAGAGCAACATTAAACGTCTATCTGGGCAGCTGACAGATACCATGGATTGTAAACTTCTTGAGGGCAGAATCTGTGTCCTTTTTGTATTTATCTCTCTAGGAGAGTACCAGGCACACAAAGGTGCTTAATAAATTCTTGTTAAATGGAGCTGAATTCTCTCTTTTGCCTTCTTCCTTTCTTAGTGCACATACATCACAATTGAACAAGTCCCCAAGACACACGCCATTGTGATCAGCAGACCTGCCTGGCTTTGGGGTGCAGAAATGGGAGCCAACGAGCATGGGGTCTGCATCGCCAATGAAGCTATCAGCACCAGAGAGCCAGCCCCTGAGAGTGAAGCCTTACTAGGGATGGACCTGGTCAGGTAGGTGGGGGCTTTCCTGGAGAAGAGAGCGCTCATAAGTGGGATGGTGGGTTGGGTTTGTCACCCAAGAGATAACAGAGAAACCCATATATATATATCCTGAGTATTAGGCATTGCCCTGATTGTTGCCCTGTGTATACAGGAAGAAAATAAGCATTTATTAAGCACCTACTATATGCCAGGAATTGTAATCAGAATTTTACAAATATCTCATTTGATACAGGGCTTGAGGTGGGGAGTAGATCTGAGGACAGCAAGGGTTTCCCTCCCTTCTCCCCTTTTATAGATGGGAAAGCAGAGTCTCAGAGAAGTGGGATAGCTTCTCTGTGGTGTTCTCATGGTTAGTAAATTGGAACTCAGGTCTTTCCTGTTTCTAAGGACAGAGCTCCTTCCAGTACCTGTTCTGCCTCTCACACTCAGGCCTGTCAAACGGATTTGGACCACTTTACCCTAGATTTTCTAGGGGCAAAGTCTGGTATCATGGGAGGAATGATGCATTTAGACTTTGGAGAGAACCCTGGCTTTATCCAATGATCATAGAAGGATCATGAGTTACCAGGGTTAGCTCCCTTTTCTGCAAGACTTTGAGCAGGTCACTCAACTTTCCTGGGTCTCAGTTTCCTTTTCTGTAAAATTGGGAGGGAGTATATGTGGAGAGTTGGGCTGGATGAATTTTAAGATTCCTTCAGGTTCTAAAACTCAGACCCTTCTTCCTCACCCATGTGTTTCCCCCACCCCACAATTCTTTCTTTCCCCTCTCCCTCTCCCACCTAACCCGAGAAATGAAGGGATAGAGCCAAAGGACATTATAGAGTTTTTTACATTCTCTGAAGCAATGAGATGAAATCAGAGGGGTCCAGTGGTTAATGGCACTTGATAGAGAGGCAGAAGGCTGGACCTAGCTAAGCCTTTAGGAATGTAAGGTCAACTATCCAGAGCTGGAAAGGCTCTCAGACATCATCTAGTCACACTTTCCACCTAAAACTTTTAAGGCAATACAATACAACAATACAAAAGCAAATTCTTCTGGTAGCATCAATGCACTGCCCTTGTTTTACAAATATATAGATAGGGGCAGCTAAAGTGGCGCAGTGGATAAAGCACCGGCCCTGGATTCAGGATGACCTGAGTTCAAATCTGGCCTCAGACACTTGACACTTAACTAGCTGTGTGACCTTGGGCAAGTCACTTAACCCCAATTGCCTCACCCCCCCCAAAAAAAAAAACACAACAAAAACCAAAACAAATAAAATACATAGATAAAGTCTACTCTGGGTTTTCCAGGGTCAAAGACCATATTTCCAGGTGCAGGTGAGAGTTGAGCCATTACTGACCTCCATGTTTGTTTTCATCGATGCTTGGCAGGAAGGTGAATATGGCATCACACCTGCCCACCTCGGTCTCCTCACCAGCACAGTCCCTGACATATAGTAAGTGCTTCCTAAATAAATGATTGTTGCTTGATTGACTGGGGGCACTTTGAAGAAACTTTTGTTGTTCTTCTAAACTGGCAGCCAAGAATGACAAGGGTGGTACAAGCTGGTGTTTAATCAATGGATCCATCTTAGCTCTCTCGTACTGAGCCCCATAACCTGTGGGCCAAGGTAAACAGCTCCTGAGAAAAATCAGCAAGACACACATTGGGGAGTTTCATTGCAAGAAGGAGCACTTTGCACCTGATGCTCTGTCCAGTGCTTAGCTAGCAGACCCCAGTCTGGGCAGGAGCCCTCCCTCTCGCCACATTTAGAGAGAAAGAAGCCTGGGACACATAGCTTTTGCCAACCTCCCAAGACTTTGCAGTGACATACATTTTTACCCTTTCCGTCTTTTTCATCACCCTCACTGAATTATTTAGGACACCAATAAGTATCAAGGCAGAAGGCACAAACAAGTGTGCCACAGTCTGTGCCCCAGGGCCCTCGAAGAGGGGTGGCAAGATTCTACAGTTACCAGCCCCATTCTTGCCAGGGCACCTTATTCAACAAAAGGATAGGATTTCAAGTCTGCAGGCTGGCAATTGCTATACTGTTCTCACCACCTCTGATACCACCTCCTTGGCATTTCCTTGTGAGAGATCATAGAAGGATGAGTTACTGAGGTTAGCCTGCCTTTTGTTGCTTTTAGTACAATTTAAGCAAAGAAAGATTTTTTTGAAGCATCTGCTCTGTGTGAAGCACTATGGTAGGTCCCAGGGAGGCCAAGGATACCATGATATTATGCCCAGATTGCTTGCTATATCTACTTTTTGCCATGAGAGGAGCTGGGACCCTGCTACTTGCGTTGGTAGAACCTAAGCAGGAACTCTAGAGGCTTTGTTGAGAGATTTTGCTAGAGTAAATACTGGGTGGGGACAAGTCAAAGACAAGGGGGCTATTTTGGGGATAAACCCCTGAGATCAAACCAGGTCTAGATGAGCCCAGAGATGGGCATCCTGGGCCATGGGCTAACCTTATCTCTATGCCCATTGTTTCTTTTCAGTAGAAGAATCTGAGCTCTTTGAGGGCAGAGACTGTTTCTTTTACTTTGTAGCCTCAGTGAATAGCATCTAGTAAGGTTATTGGCATACAAGAAGCTGGCAGCAATTCTAGAAACAGTGCTTTAGACTCTGGACAGGCTTGGAGAGAAGCAAGGCAAGACCCTGGTCCTGGAGACATTGATTACAGAAGTCAGAGCATTTAATCATTTGGTCAACTAGCATTTTTTCTTTATTTTTTAAAATAAATATTCATTTTAAACATCCATTACAATTTTTTTGAGGTCCAGATTCTCTCCCTCCCTCCATCCCCTCCTCTACCCATTAAGAAGGCAAGCCATTGTGAGAGTAAGAAGTCATAGCATTTTTTATTAAGTGCTTACTACATGCCAAGTATTGGGCTAAGCAGCAGGGATACAAGGAATGGTAAAAAACCATCCCTGACCTCAAGGAGATTGAATTTTAAAGGGGGAGACAAGCATGAAAAAACAACTAGGGACATATGTATACATATATGTATATGTATTTTGTGAGGGGCTAAAATTCTAGCTAGTCTGTCTAAAATATCTAATGAGTGGTCACCAATAAATTATAAGCTTTAGCAAGAGTTAGGCTTTTAAGCATTTATTAAGGAGAATAAGAATTTGGTAAAGAGAGAGAGAATGGCCTACATTCATCTATCTATTAAAGGGAGAACACATTTCTAGCTCCCTTCTCCACCGGAGTCCTCAGGAAAGAGAGCGAGTCAGAGTGCCAGGCTCCCCTTTCTTCCTGCCACTAGCAAACGTCACTTCCTGACACCAAAGAAAAGACGCATGGTCTTGCCCTCAGAGGCCTTCACCTCATGGCGGAGCTTTTCTACAGTAAGTCTCCAGCAGGTGGCGTCATTCCAATCATTCCAATATATACGTGTGTGTGTGTGTATATATATATGTGTGTGTGTGTGTGTGTGTATGTATGTATGTATGTATACATATATAGGTACACATTATATAGCATACATATACTATACTCACACACACACATATACATATATAGACACAGACATAGACACAGACATGTGTGTATATGCATATATATTATACACACACACACACACGACAGAAGTTCATCTTCGAGGAGGTAGCTCTAGCATCCAGGAAGACCAGGAAAAGCCACTTGCAGAAGGTGGGATTTAACCTGAAGTCTTGAAAAAAGCCAGGGAAGCAAAGTGGTGGAGGTGACAAGGGAGAGCATCCAGGAGGGGGGACCAGCCAAGACAAGGGCGCGGAGATGGGAATGCCAAGCACAAGGAAGGGCAATAGGCCAGTGTGGCTGGATCTCAGAATGCATGGAGAGCAATCAAGTATAGGAAGACTGGAAAGGAAGGAAAGGGCCAGACTGTGAAGGTCTTTAAATGCCAGACCAGGAGTTTATAGTTTATCTTGGAGGTAATAGGGAGCTACTGCAGTTTATTGAGGGAAGGACATGCCCAGACCTACACTGACATACAGTTACTTTGTCAATGCAGAGAAGGACACATTAGAGTGGGGAAAGATGGAAGCAGGACAATTGGAAGGCCAGTGCAGTAGTCAGGGCTCCAGGTAAAGAGGGCTCATGCTGAGGTGATGGCCCCAGACATTAATAGGAAATTCAGAAGAGGGAAGGATTTAGGAGCTGGGGAAAGGGTTTCAGCTGGAAAGGGACCTTAGGGAATATTTAGTTCAGTCCCTTATTTTGCAGATGAGGAAACTGAGGCTCAGAGAGGCAACATGGCTTGTCCAATGTCATGCAGCTTGGGGGTTGAAGCCCAGGTTGTCTCACTTCAGGGCTCCTGGTCTAAATCAATTATACCATTTGGTCTGCAGAGCATAAAACAAAGACTTTGGCACAGGGAAATAGACCGGGACCCAGTTCCCAGGACTAGGGCACTTGGCCACTGGGGGAAACAGCAAGAGTCCGGTGCCTGTGCCAAGGCACAAGGGTATTTCAGAGCTGAGCACTAGGATGATGGAATGTTGGGCCACCTGGTGGATCTAGGCCCTCACCCTTCTTTTCCCTGCTTAAGAGCTGGATTGGTCCCAGGGCCTGGAAGCAGGGCTAAATAAATGTAAAGGACACAGTTAAGTGGACTCAGCAATGCAGGGTCAGAGAAGCAAGCCAGACATTACAGGGAGGCTTTATGGAAGCTTGGAGCTGGGTTTTGAAGAACTGTTAGGATTTGGAAAGATATTTGACTAGTTTATTTGTTTTTTTGTTTGGGGGCAATGAATATCTAATCTCAAAACACTTTTACTTCTGTCTTTTGCCCATCACAGGTGGGGGGGGAGGGGCTGTAGCCTAGGATGAACAAGGAATCAATCAGAAGCACTGGGGATGGACCTCCTTCATCTAGGAAAGGACATCCATGAAAGGCTTCACAAACACATGTTGGTGTGATCTCTGGGCCAAATCAACATGCTTGCAGCTATAATAAGGGTTAGGAGCCTCACTTTACCCCAGATTTGGTTATTTTGTGAATAAAGTCATATCTTCTGAGCATCCCCTTCTAGGAGGGTTGTTAATAATTTGGAATGATGTGAAAGGGGAAGACAGCCACAGCAGTAAAGGGAACTTCTGTCTCATATAGCTTTTAAAAAAAAAATTAAGTATCGGGGCAGCTAGGTGGCAAAGTGGATAAAGCACAGGCCCTGGATTCAGGAGGACCTTGAGTTCAAATATGGACTCAGACACTTGACACTTAACTAGATGTGTGACCCTGGGCAAGTCACTTAACCCCCATTGCTCTGCAAAAAAAGTTTTTTAAAAATTAAGCGTATATGTGTGTAACTTATATTGAATTGCTTGTGTTCTTTTTTTTTTTTTTTTTTTTTAACATTTTTTTTAAGTGAGGCAATTGGGGTTAAGTGACTTGCCCAGGGTCACACAGCTAGTAAGTGTTAAGTGTCTGAGGCTGGATTTGAACTCAGGTATTCCTGACTCCAGGGCCAGTGCTCTATCCACTGCGCCACCTAGCCGCCCCTTGCTTGTGTTCTTAATGGGGGAGGGAGGGAGGGAGGGAAGAAGAGAATTTGGAACAAAAACTTTTTTAAATCAACATTAAAATTGTTTTTATATGTAATTTGGGAAAAAATAACATTCTAAATAGAAAAGAATATTAAGTGTATATTAAATTTAAGCTGCTAGTATCAAACCTGTCCTGCTGGCCTGTGTTCCTTCTGAACTTCTGTGTATTTTTTTTTAATTTTTAAATTTTAAAATTTTTTTTGTGGGCAATTGGGGTTAAGTGACTTGTCCAGGGTCACACAGCTAGCAAGTCTTAAATGTCTGAGGCCGGATTTGAGCTCAGGTACTCCTGAATCCAGGGCCGGTGCTCTATCCACTGCGCCATCTAGCTGCCCCTGTGTATTTTTAAATGTTTTACTGAAGCTCTTTTCTTTGTTCTCTTTTTTCATTTCATTTCTTTTTTTCATTAACTATCCTACCACAAGCTAAAGCCCTGCCTTGTAAACAATATAGTTAAACAAAATAAATCAAGGCATGGGCCATGTCCAGAAATGTATCTCTCCTTCTGCTTCCCTAGTCCCTCACCTCTCTGCCAAGAGGTGGGAGGCATGCTTGGCCAACAGCCTTCTGATGTCAGAGTTCTGCCCTTAGGTGCCAAGCAGATCCAAGATAACCTCTGTTCCATACGACAGACCTTCCATAATTCACGACTCTTTAATATAAAAAATATATTCTCTTCCATAATCCCTATTTAGAAAAGGAGACATTTATTAACAGGATGGTCTCCTTAAGTCAGTTTTCTAATGAGCTTATTTTTATGTTGCTCTCTCCAAGTTTTATCATACACCTTCCCAGTCATTGCTGTGAAACTAAGTCTTCTTAAACCAGCTTAAATAGAAAAGTGTCACACACACCAATGAGCAATTATCTGACTATGAAAATAAGCCTGTTATGGGAATAAATGTCACATTCTGTTTAGTGTCTGGACTAGCCCAGTAAAAGGAAATATTCTTAGTGAAAGCACAGGAGTTATTTTATTTTAATACTAATAATTTATACATATGCTGCTGCAAAACTTGTCAACTATATTATATACATTTGAGTTTCAACAACTTTGTGAGACAGGCAGTCAAGTGTCATTATTCCCGTTTTAAAGATGAGAGGGGTTAAGTGATGCCCCATTAGTCTGGGTCTTCCAGATGCCATGTCTAAAGCAGTAGTCAGGCAGTTAACAAACATTTATTAATCCCCTACCTCGTGTCCTGTGAGTGACAGTGGTGCAGAGTGGGTGGAGAGCTGACCTTGGAGTCAGGAAGACCCAAGATCAAATCCTGTTTCTAACAGGTGCTGACAATGAAATTGGGCAAACCTCAATCTCTCAGTGCCTTCAGGCAATGATCTAGGACTAAGTTCTAAAGGATTGTAGATCTGCGCTGCTGGAGAGAGTGTACTCACTAGGAGTTCTCTACATCTATGAAATCCTAGTTGGGATGGGGGGAAAGGACCTGGGCAGGGTGTGCAGGTGCTGTCCTAGGTGCTGAGAATACAAAGCTCAGTCTTTAGTCCACTCTAATTCTAATCTTCCTGAAAGCCTTCCCCAGGTTCACCTCCCCACTATCCTAACTGCTAATGACTCTGCCTTTCTTTGAATCCCTGGGGCAAGAGTAACTTGCAATCCTCCAAATCACAGAACTGCTTAGTTGGAAGGGACTTCAGAAGACATCCTCCACAAAACCGAGACCTGAATGAGAATCTTCTCCATCACCCCACCCCAGCTTCTGCTTGAAGCCTTGTGGGAAAGGGGAGCAAACTACCTCTTAAGATGGGGAATTCCAGCCTTGGACAGTTTTATTAGGGCGTTTTTACTTTTAATGAGCCAAAGTCTGCATCCCTGTAACTTCCATGCATAGCATGGGTTCTGCCCCCAGTCTATGGTAAGTGCTTTGCCAACCTTAAAATGCTATGTAAATGCTAGCTATTATGATGATGATTATTAATAGTTATTAGTTGGGGGCAGCTAGGTGGTGCAGTGGATAAAGCACTGGCCCTGGATTCAGGAGGACCTGAGTTCAAATCCAACCTCAGACACTTGACACTTACTAGCTGAGTGACCCTGGACAAGTCACTTAATCCTTATTGCCCCGCAAAAAACAAACAGTTATTAGTTACTAATGGATAGTTTTTATTAATGGTTAATAATGTTAGTTATTGTTGTTGGTGTTTAAACAGGTTCTGATTGTCACAGTGATCTCAAAGTAGATGAAAAAGCCTGGGGTACAACTTTTTCTTTTTGTTTCAGGCTGGGTCTAGAAAGAGGTGCTACGGCCAAAGAGGCCTTTGAGGTCATTGTCTCCTTGTTGGAAGAGCATGGGCAAGGTGGAAATTACTATGAAGATGGGAACTCATGCCACACTTTCCAAAGCGCATATCTGATTGTGGATCGAGAAGAAGCCTGGGTGCTAGAAACCATAGGGAAATACTGGGCAGCTGAAAAAATCACAGGTTAGTGAGTTTGGTTTATAGGAGCTGATGAGGAAGAAGAAGGAGATGGTACAGCTGGCAGTCTCCTGGTAGCTGGGAGGTTTCGCTTCCTCTCTGTGTACTCACTCTCTTCTATTTAGCTCTCTATCACCTGCCCAGGATTCTGCTTCCTCATGAGACTAATGGTGTACTTGGAACCAAGGTGCAGTAGGCTTGCTTTATAGGAGATACAACTTTGTTGGGTTTTCCCCCCCTGTAGGTGTCCTGGTCTTTGACATTCCTTCCCCTGCCCTCTCCCCCAGGTCCACAAATTAAACAAGTAGTGACATCATTATCACACCATCCAACTAGATGAGCTTCGAAAGGATGGTACTCCCACAATTTTGCAATGTTACAGTATGGAGCTTCTTTATTCTATCAGGTGATCTGTGACATGGGACTTTGTTCAGATTTAGCAAATTTGTGGGAGACCAGCAGTCTTGTTCTTTCAAGAGAAAAAGAAAGAGGACATACCTGGTGAAATCTATTCTTACTCTATGGTTCTTCCTTCTGTACAGTGCTTGATCTCAGCCTGGAGAGAGAGAGAAAAATACTTTATAGGGTTCCAGGTAGACAGAGAAAAATATACATTTAGTGAAACTCCTACAAAATCCCGTCAAGGGGTAATTGGGCCCCAGTATTTTATATTTTAATTTTCCATATCTCCAGGAGTGATCTAGACTACAAACAGAGGCATGAAGTTCATTCCTGGGCTGCTTGTTCAAAGCCTTAACCCTCAGCATGGTGGCCAGAGCTCTCAGAGACTGGAATGGAAGCATGACTCACTCCAGATTATACCCAATGATAGATGTGCTGGGACAGTCAAATCTTGACATATTTTTAGCACCAATTCAATATAAGAGTGTTCTTTGGGGGCCAGAGTTATTGGAGTATATAAAAAACCAAAAACCTTCAATAAAACATAAAATCTACTCAACCTAATGACATTCCAATCCACCTCAATCCATCAAGCATTTATTTTTATTGTTAAATAAAGTTTTATTGATATCTTTTGGTTTTATATGACCTACATTTCCTGGTGTAACTTTTCCCTTCCCAGAGGGCCAATCCCTTTAAGAATAAAAGAGTGGCAGGAAATGCTGGTGTTGTCAGCAATGTTACACACCCATAGACTCCCACATCAGCAGAGCAGCACAAGCAGGTCTCTTCTTCTATCATTTTGGGGCCAAGCTTGGTCATTCTAATCTTGCAACATTGTTTTTGTTGTTTGGTTGTTGGTTTTATCCACTTATATAATTGTAGTCATTGTGTATACATATATTTGGTTGTCTTGACTTAATTTTGCATCAGTTTCTGTGTCTTCCTATACTTTTCTGTAGTCCCATATTCAACTTTTCTTACAGCACAGAATATAATATGCCATTACATTTTTGTATCTCGACTCATTTGACACTTCCTTCAGCTTATGAAAATCTACTTTCTAACAAATATTTTATTAAGTAACAAATATTCCATAGAATCATAAGATCATAGCTAAAAAGCTTGAAGGGACTATAGGTCAGTCAGTCCAGCTCCATCATTTTGCATATAAGGAAAGTGAATCCTAGGGAAGGTAAGAGACTTGCCCAAAGTTACAGTGATAGGAAGCATCAGAAGTGGAATTTGAACCCAAAAGTTCTTTGGCTCCAAAGTCAATACTGTTTCCATCATAAAACCCTTCTGCCTTCCTCCTCACCTCCAAGCACTGGGGATGCAAAGACAAAATTTACATTGTCGTGTCTAGGTGTTTGAGTGTGTGTGTGTGTGTGTGTGTGTGTGTGTGTGTGTGTGTGTGTGGTGTAATCAGATAGATATATGTTGTTGTTATTCAGTCGTTTCCAGTAGTGTCCAACTCTCTGTGACTCCATTTGAAGTTTTCTTCTGAAAGATACTGGAGTGGTTTGCTATTTCCTTCTCCAGCTCATTTTATAGATGAGAGAACTGAGGCAAACAGGGTTTAATGATTTGCCCAGCCAAATTTGAACTCAGGTATTCCTGACTCCAGGTCCAGCATTCTATCCACTGTGCCATTTAGCTACCCATTATAAATATATATACACAATAGGGGACAGCTAGGTGGCGAAATGGATAAAGCACTGGCTCTGGATTCAGGAGGACCTGAGTTCAAATCCAGCCTCAGACACTTGACACTTACTAGCTGTGTGACCTTGGGCAAGTCACTTAACCCTCATTGCCCTGCAAAAAAAAATAACATATATACACAATATATAGTATATACATAATAAACTTTGAGGGGGGAGAGAGAACTAACAAGTAAGCTAATCAAGAAAGACTTGGAGGTAGAACCTCAGCTGAGCCTTTGAAGGAAGACTTTTAAGTGGTTTCCAAGCCTGGTGTGATATAATTCTTGAAAACTTCTTTTGTAAAAAAATCTTATCAAGGCCAAGGCCAGATGGGGATGGGGATGTCAGTTCTGTACTGTAATTATATGCTATTTATGCAGAACTCTGGGATGGATGTCTCTATCCCAGAAGCTTATTTTCAATGGAGTTCAACTAAAAATCCATCTCCCTCCCTCCTCCACAGATCTGTTTTTAATTTCAGGAAACATTGACATTTAAAAAGTTGCACAGCTGCTGTGTTTACTGGCTGATTGCAGGAAGTTTGATTACAAATTCAAGTCCCCCAGCCACTAAATGTACACTAGGAAATCGCTGTTATAAATCAGTACAGTTAAGAAAGAGAAATCCAAGTACTTGCTCATTGGTTGGAGCTTACTCATTCACTTAGCACGAATTGTATGGAAATCACTTGTGCAGACCAGATAGTTTGCTTTTTTAAAGAAAAATTCTTATCTTCTACTTTCTTCTACAGTGATAAAAAGCCAAGAAAGGCTCACTCTTGTTTGCAACTAGTTGTCTTCATTTGAGAAGGGAAAGCAGGGAAATGCAATTGAAAAATATAATCCTACTCATTAATGGCCCCTGGTTCCAATATTTCATTTTCAGGCAATAAACTGTTTTATTGTAGCCTCTGATTTTAGGTTTTTCCTCATCTACTGCTCTTTGTGGGTAGCAGAGAGGACCACCCCTTCTCCAACCACAAGTTTTAACTAAAAATTGCCTTTCAGGGGATGGCCTTTTGCATATTTTGACCCTAGAGAGTATATTGTAGACTCAAGTCTAACTTAACTCATAGGTATGTTGAGTTCTGAGGTGCAGAGATGAGCACATCAAGTCTATTCTCTCTGCTTTGTGGATGTCAGGAGAATTTGCTGTCCAGTCGTTCACAGGGCAGGAAACCGGAGGTCTGGGCATATTTTGATGCTGATTTTCCTGGACTTCATTTTTTTTATTATGGGAGGGACTTTAAGATACTAAATCACAGTGTACTGTGAAGAGTATGCATGCCATGATTTACAAGCAACTTTTAAAATTAGCTATTATTAGTAATCCTGTTGAGAAATGGCATGGCAAAGGAGGTAAACTGTAGGACTTGGGGTCAACAATTACCCAGTTCAAATCCCACCACTGATATTTATTAGCTTTTGAATATGAACAAGTCCCTTAAGTCTTCTGAGTCTCAGTTTCCTCCTCTGTAAAATTAGACATTTGGGGGGCAGTTAGGTGGCACAGTGGATAAAGCAATGGCCCTGGATTCAGGAGGACCCGAGTTCAAATCTGGCCTCAGACACTTGACACTTACTAGCTGTGTGACCCTAGACAAGTCACTTAAGCCCCATTACTCTGCAAAAAGAGAGAGAGAGAGAGAGAGAGAGAGAGAGAGAGAGAGAGAGAGAGGGAGAGAGAGAGAGAGAGAGAGGTTTGGACTGGATAAAATGGTCTTAGAAGTCTCTTCTAACCCTCAATGTAGGCTCTTATGACCTACGTTCACATCCCACTTCTTTTTGTTTGTTTGTTTGTTTTTTGGGGGGTTTTGTGGGCAATTGGCATTAAGTGACTTGCCCAGGGTCACACAGCTAGTAAGTGTTAAATGTCTGAGGCTGGATTTGAACTCAGGTCCTCCTGAATCCAGGGCCGGTGCTCTATTCACTGAACCACCTAGCTGCCCCCATATCCCACTTCTAATGATTGGAGCCCGTGTGATGATGGGCAAATAAATCATTAGCCTTCCTGTGCCCCAGTTTCCTAATGGGTTCCTCATTAATCTTCTGACTATCACCTTTCTAGTCCCGAGTTTTTCCTAAATGTGTGTGTGTGTGTGTGTGTGTGTGTGTGTGTGTGAAGGGAACAAAAAGCCCACAGGCGGCTTACCTAAATATTACCATCCTAAATGGCAGTGATAACCAAGCATCTCTCTTGGAAGAAGTTTTCTACCTTTTTGAAGGTAATAAATGCCTAGCTGTCCTTCAGCCAGATGGCAGAGGGACCTCACATATTTTCCTTTAATTGCAAATTTAAGCTCAGTTAAGCATTATCTGTTCAATCCATCACACTCTTTGGTCAGGGTTGGCTAATTTTCCTGTTGTGTTGGTTAATGGAGGTTGCCCAGAAAGAGGGCAAGATGGTGTCTGTTTTCATATCCACCCAATTTAACACATTCTAGTTTTACTTCCTTCCCATCATTAAGCACCAACATGGGAGGGCTATGGGAGTTCTTAGGTTCCAATGGCTTCCTCCGAGGTGTATTTTGAACTAACACAAGCTACGCTCTTTCTGTAGAGGGAGTGAAATGCATTTGTAACCAGCTTTCCATCACCAGCAAGATCGATGTGGAGCACCCTGAGCTCAGGAGTTATGCTGAAGGTCAAGGCTGGTGGACAACAGACCAAGAGTTCAACTTCTCAGAGGTGTTTTCTCAAGCAGATGATCACCTAGGCTGTTGTTCAGGCAAAGACAGCCTAGAAAAACAAGAGGGTAAGAAAAGGCATCTTTTGAGCATCTATCTCTTTCTCATTTGTTTAGTCTCTTGGCTAACGTACCAGCAAGCAAGTCTCACTCACTTCTTTGATTTCCTTCTAGATTCAGTTTGAATCCCACCTTCTTCACTAGACTTTTCCCAGTCTCTCCTCCCCATCCTTTTCTCTTTCCTTCAACACCATCTACCTTTTACACTGTAGACACTTGTATTTGTATAGTGAGCACCTTGAGGATGGGGATAGTATTTTTGCCTTTCTTTGTCTCCTCTGGGATTAGCACAGTGCCTAGCTGTGCTAGTATGTACTTAATGAATGGGTGTTGCCCAAATGACTAAATGACTGGCCAAATGAATAAAAGGGAGCAGGCAGAAATGGACATTAAGTACAGAACTCCTTGCTGAAGTTGACATGGGGATAACCATGCTTCTGTTTATACTTCTCTTGTTAAACTCTTCCATTCTCTATTATCTTCCAAACTTTTATGGTGTCATGGACCCTCCCTTTGGCAATCTGGTGAAGTCTATTGACCCCTTCTCAGAATCATGCTTTTAGATGTTTAAAACTGAACACGTATAATTACAAAGGCAACTAATTATATTAAAATATATCTATTAAATATTGAATAAAAAGATGTTCATGGACCCAGGTTAAGAGTCCTTGGTATATACTCTCCCTTTATAGAATGTAACCTCCCTGAGAACAGGGACCATTTCGTTTCTGTCTTAGTATTCCCAGAACATGACCCACCGTAGTCACTTAATTTATGGTTGTTGATTGTCTGATTAGACAGCATTGGACTGCCACACAATCCAGGCTCTTGTGTTCACCTAAGCCACTTGTCAGATATTGAACTTGCCATGTATGTTTTTGTGGGTTCAGACAATCAATAGATGGTGTGTCTTTCCCTGGAATGTAATCACCAATATCTTATCTTTCCTCCCTCCCTCCCTTCCTTCTTCCCTTTCATTTTTCCTTCCGTTTGTCCTCTATTCCTCCATTCCTCCTTCCCTCCTTTCCTTCCTTCTTTCCTTCCTTCCTTTCCTCCCTCCCTTCCTTCCTTCTTCCCTTTCATCTTTCCTTCCATTCTTCCTCCATTTCTCCCTTCCTTCCTTCTTCCCTTTCATCTTTCCTTCCATTCCTCCATTCTTCCTTCCCTCCTTCCCTTCTTTCCTTCTCTCCTTCCTTCCCTTTCTTTTATTTTTCGGCAGAGAGCATCACTGTGCAAACCATGATGAATGTTTTGCGGGACAAAGCCAGTGGGGTCTGTGTGGATTCTGACTCTTTCCTCACTACTGCCAGCATTGTGTCTGTCTTGCCCCAGGAAGGGAGTTCACCATGCATACACTACTTCACTGGGACCCCAGATCCCTCCAGGTGAGCCTGCCAAGGTGCCTTGGATAGCCACAAGGCACAGATTGGTGGTTGTGACTTCACAGATTTTCTTTTGTTGCTGAAACAAGTGTGATTCTCCCACTGATTAAATATCTGCTGCCTGAAGTCCTCCTGCCTAGCCCCCTCAGTTTACAGCTGAGAAAACTGAGGCCCAGAGAAGTTAGGCAACTTGTCAAGATCACTCGCCTCTTGGGGGCGGCTAGGTGGCGCAGTGGATAAAGCACCGGCCCTGGATTCAGGAGTACCTGAGTTCAAATCCAGCCTCAGACACTTGACACTTACCAGCTGTGTGACCCTAGGCAAGTCACTTAACCCCCATTGCCCCGCAAAAAAAAAAAAAAAAAAAAAAAAGATCACTCGCCTCTTTAATGGGAGTGACAGGGCTAGAACCCAGCTTTCCTGATTGCTCCCAGTGCTCTTTCTCTCAATAGTGGGGGCCACACTAGACTGACTACACTATCCCAGGCAGTGCAGAGTGGTAAATTTAGACTTTCCCTGGTTTAAAATAATGATGACTTAACAAAGCTTCCTCCCAGAAGTGCTATGATAAGGATTTGGATATTATTACATTCATCCTATAGATGAAAAAGCCAAAGCACACAGAAGGTAAACGACTTGCCCACAGTCACACAGCTAGTGTCAGAGTCAGGAACTGATCTCCAGTTGCCTGACATTGTGCCATTCTGCACTATAGCCCTGTTAGGTAGGTGCTATTATCCCATTTTACCAATGAGGAAATGGAAACAGAGAGCAGTGAAATGTCTTGCCCAGGATCACCCAACTAGTAAATGTCTGAGGCAGGATTTGATTTCAGGTCTTTCTGACTCCAAATCCACCAAGCTGTTCCTTAAAGATCTTGGGACAAAGGGATGAGATTGGGGGCAGCAGAGTGTAGGAAGAGAGAATTGGACCAGGGAGCTGGGAAACCGGAGCTTGAACTTTGGCTCTGCCAGTCATGAATTCTACCTAAAGCAATGAGTCTGACTCCACCTTCTCTGGCACATTACTTTTCTTTTCTTCTTTTTATTTTTAGTGAGGCAATTGGGGTTAAGTGACTTGCCCAGGGTCACACAGCTAGTAAGTGTTAAGTGTCTGAGGCTGGATTTGAACTCAGGTACTCCTGACTCCAGGGCCGGTGCTCTATCCACTGCGCCACCTAGCTGCCCCACACATTACTTTTCAAACAAAGGAATGAGGCTTAACCATGATCACACAGCTGGTGAGTGTTTGGAGACAGGATGTGATTCATCTCCGGGGGCTCCTGACACCACCTCCAAGGCTTTTTCCATGTTGTTTTTTTTTTTCCACATAGTCTGTTTCATGGAATTGACCTCAGAGCATCTTAGGACCAGAAAGAACTTTGGACACCTCCTATACCTCGTAGGCCCAGAGAGGTGAGGAAGCAGGGTGCCATGGTTGTTCCCATCTGAAGACCCTTCTTTCTTCTCTTTCCTCTTCTTCCTCTTTATTTTAATCAGGAAATCTCAATCCTTACTTCCAGCACTCATTTTTATTTGTAGGTAGAGAACACTCCCTTCAATCTAATTCAATTCAACAAACATTAAATGTTTACTCTGGGGATACATGGACAGACTGGACAATGGATCAGATGTCAGCGATTAAGATGATGATGAGAAAGAGGAAGGTGACACAGGGAACCAAGTAATTAACTTCTCAGGGACAGAATGTAAGCTACCTGAGGGCAGGAATGAGTTCATATTTTTGGTCTTTGTGTCCCAGTTTCTAGTACAGTGCCTGGCATATAGTTGGCAATTAATAAATGCTTGTTGATTGCTTTGTCTACTTCAAGTCCCAGGTATGACATGTCCCCTAACTTCTCTTAGCTTTGCTATCTTGGGGTGTGAATTCGGCTAGAAGGCTTTGGAAGTCCCCTAGAACTCTTGAATTCTCTGATTCTATGATTCTGTGACTGACTGAAATTTAATCAAGGACTTGTAGTCTATGAATAGACATGGCACAGAGGGAATGGTGCTGGGCCTGAGCTTTCTGTATACAAAGGGAGATTGTTGGATGCAGTTTGGGGGCCTTCAAAGGGCCATGATTCAAACCCCAGCTCTGTTTCTTATTCTCTGGATTACCATGGGGAAATTGCTTCACTGGGCCTCAGTTTCCTTTTTTTTTTTTTTTAGTGAGGCAATTGGGGTTAAGTGACTTGACCAGGGTCACACAGCTAGTAAGTGTTAAGTGTCTGAGGCGGGATTTGAACTCAGGTACTCTTGACTCCAGGGCCGGTGCTCTATCCACTTCGCCACCTAGCTGCTCCTCAATTTCCTCTTTTGTAAAATAAAGAGATTGGATTAGGTAGTCACTGATGTGCCCTCTGGCTTTGCATCTGTGATCCCACGACTGGGGTATTGCTGAGGTCCCTCTCCCCCAGTTTTAAATTTTGTGAAGCTGGGATCAAACCAAAATTCAGCTGATTCCAAATCTGGTACTCTTTTTGGAACATCATACTGCCTCAGTCTTGAAAGTTTTGAAAGTTTCCTTGAGGGTGACTTTCAATCCAATATATTTTTGATTTCTTGTGGTATTTGATGTTCTATTCATTTTTTTTTTGCGGGACAATAAGTGTTAAATGACTTGCCCAGGGTCACACAGCCAGTAAAGTGTCAAGTGTCTGAGGTCGAATTTGAACTCAGGTCCTCCTGAAACCAGGACCAGTACTTTATCCAGTTTGCCACCTAGTTGCCTGAGGGTGACTTTCTTGCTGCTTGCCCTGCACATGGTTTATGCTACCCCAGGTACAAATATTTCTAGTTAGGGTTCTGGTCAGACAAGCTCTGTGTTCTGTAATCTTGGGAAAGTGACTTAATCTCTCTGGTCCTCAGTTTCCTCATGAATAAAATGAAAGGGTTAGATTGGACCAAAAAAAAAAGGTTCCTTCTAGTTAAAAAAAATATCTTCACTTCAGTGATTGTGGATGTGCCAAGGAGCTCCATTTCTGAGCAGCCAAAATAGAAAGGAATCATTTGTCTTGGTGGAAAGTGGATGTCCTAATAAAATTATAGAAATGGATTGGATTTAGATTTTCAAGTAATTTTAAAATAAGGTTGTCAGTAGGATTAAGTGATCTGCAAAGATTTAGCAGAAGATTAGAACTCTGGCTGAAAGATATCCCTTCTCGACTGATAAATGAGCCACATTGCCAGTTATGACAAGAGATTTAGGGTCCAATATTTTTCAGTAATTTCACATGTTAACATTTTGTATTTTGTCATGGGGAAACATGAGGAAGAATAGCAGAAATATCACTTGACTAGGCAACAAGAAACCTGTGTTCTAATCCTGCTTGTTATGAGGTATGTGACCTTGAGCCAGTTGTTTTATCATAATGAGCTGGAAGACCTCAGGAGCAGCTGGAAAATGAGGGAGTTGGACTAGACCCTAGCTGCTGCTGCTTCTTCTTCTTCTTCTTCTTCTTCTTCCTTTTTCTTTTTTTTTTTTGCAGGACAGTGAGGGTTAAGTGACTTGCCCAGGGTCACACAGCTAGTAAGTGTCAAGTGTCTGAGGCCGGATTTGAACTCAGGTCCTCCTGAATCCAGGGCCAGTGCGCTATCCACTGAGCCACCTAGCTGCCCCTTAGACCCTAGCTTCTTAAACTGTGCCTTGTGACCCCATGTGGGGGTCACAAAAAATTGGCAACAGTAAAAGGTTATGTACCTATATACCTGGGGTTGAGTAAAAATTTCTTGAGCAAAAAGGGGCCACATTTGGAAAAAGTTTAAGAATCTCTGGACTAGATGACCTTTAAGTCTCACCCAGTGCTAACATTCTATGAAAGGTAGGGTGGTGTAGTGGAAATGGACCTGGAGTCAGAGTCACAGCTTGACTTATGAGTAACTGTAGACAAATCATTTAACCTTTCTGAGCCTCACTGGGTCATTGTGAGTAAACTCCCCAGGACTCTAAAGAGTGTGCGTTTACACCAAAGGTTTTTGCACATCATACAAACATGCATATTTTGGTCCAAGCTGGGATTTCATCCATATAGGGCTCTAGTTCCATCTATTTGCTTTGGTGAAGGTAAGAAATTCCCTTCATCAGTGCAAGTCAGCACCTTCTCTGGAGGCTCATCTGGATTCCTGAGGGACTTGCTCAGGCTCAGCTCCTGTGGGTCAGAGGGGGGACTTGAACCCAGGTAGGCCTGACTCCCAAGGTCAGTATCCATCCACTGTACCATGCTGACTCTCTGAGAACACCTATAGCTCCATCCTACTTCTACTTCCAATAAACAACGACAGAATGAAGTTTTCTGGGCCCAGTGCCAGACCAGCATGCTTAGAAAAGAAATTGGTGAAGAGTGTGTTGTCTTAATTAAGCCTCCCCAGTTAGATCATGGAACCCTCAAATGACATCATGACATTATCACTTTGTCCTCTCCTGTTCCAGATGACTGGTCTTCTGTGTCCTTTTTGTTTGGTTGGTTGTTTATTCCATTCATTTCTTATAAAAGCTTTTTGTTGAACATGTTTCCCTCAGTTATACATTGAGACATTTGGGGGAATCGGAGTAAGAGGCACAGGAGTGGATGGGGAGGAGTATAGCATTTAATCAATTTGCATGAAAATCTCAATAGTTGTACTTGCAGCTTGGGAAGCCACCAGGTAACTTAAAGCACCCACATAGATGAAGTTTTTTTAATAACAGCAAAAACAATAAAATGACAATATGAATGGCATAGATAATGACTTTCATTGGCCCAGTAGCCTGTTGGACCATTCTAACCATCTTCCAGAAGGAAGAATTTCCAATTGGAAACAAGCACACAGTGACATCTTTATGAAAGTAAAGGATTAGATTGGATTCTGAAGTTCCCACCAGTGGGGAATCCTGTGGACACTGGAACATTGAGTATACTGTACAGATTGGGGGTGGAGTGGGGTGGGGTGAGGAGTAGGGAGTTATATGAGCCAGTCTGACCTACTTTGCCCCAGTGGCAGGCACAGTCATGTGCTCATCTCCTCCTTTCTCCTTTGTCCTGCTCCCTTGTTCCCTTTCCTTCTCAAAAGGCTGAAGTGGAGGGGCCAGACTCGACTTTGCCCTAACTAGAGGATGCTGGGCAGAGCTGAGGTTGGCTGCTTTCCAAACTGGTCCTGATATCTTAAATCAGATACATCCACACTCAAGAGGACCCATCTGGCATGGGGGAGCAAGGATTTTAGAATTGGAAGGGACCTCAGAGGTTATCTAGTCCAGCCCTCTTATTTGACAGAAGGGGAAACCGAGGCTCAGAGAGGTCGGCTGACTTGTCCAAAGTTATATCTCAACATAGGCGACAATTAAACCAAGTCTTCTAATTCAAAATCAAATGCTCTTTTACTACCACACCACATCCAGTCCTTTGAGCCTTGAAACAATTCTCAAAACTGCACCTTCTCCTCCCACCTGGGCAGTCTGGCCTTAGGCTACAGTAAAAGTTGTAATCTCCAAAGAAACTGGAGTAGCTTTGTCCCTCTGCATTCTGCATTGGTCTGACCACACCTCAAGTTCTGTGTTCCATTCTGAAAGCCTCATTTTAAGGACTTTGATAAGCTAAGACTTTGAGGTGTCACAGTGAAAAGAGCGCTAGAATTGGAGTCAAGAAATCCTGAATTTGAATCCTGCCTCAGCCACCAGCCATATGATGGTGGGCAAGTCACTCACTCACCTCTTCTTACCTCAGTTTCATCATCTATAGAATGGGGATAATAATAGCATCCACTTGCCAGATTTGTTGATATTAAACAATAAAAAGTGCTTTGTAAACCTTAAAGGGCTATCTATAGAAATGCTATGATGACGTGATGATGAAAGCTTGCAGAGGAGGGCAGCCAGATGGGTCTTGAATTCACTCTATGAGCAGTTGAAGGAACTGGACATGTTTATGGAGAAGACTTGGGGAGGGGGCATAGACATGGAAGCTATCTTTGATTATTTGAAGGGCTTTAAAGGAGGGGACAGATTTATTTTGTTTGTCCTCAGAGGGCAAAGCAAGAGGCAGTAGATGCAGGCTGCAGGAGGTAGATTTAGGATGGATGTAAAGAGAGGCGGTGTGGACAGAGAGCTGGCTTTAAAGCCAGGAAGACTTGGATTTGAATTCTGCCTCTGACACGTCCTGGCTGTGTGACCCCAGATAAATCACTTACCCCCTTTGGTGCTTGGGGAAGCCCTTTCAGGCTGTAAGTTGGAAAGAAAGTCTGTCTCTCTGTCTCTTTCTCTCTGTCTCTGTCTCACTGTCTGGTCGAGGGGATGCCTTTTATTATTGAAATCCCCATCCCCTTCTCTAATAGTTTATACTAGACCCTGATAGCAGAGGGGAAAGAGCCTCTCAGGGGGCATCCAAAGGGCAGCTTCTAATTCTTTTTTTTTTGGGGGGGGGGAGGAGCAATGAGGGTTAAGTGACTTGCCCAGGGTCATACAGTTAGTAAGTATCAAGTGTCTGAGGTCAAATTTGAACTCAGGTCCTCCTGAATCCAGGACCGGTGCTTTATCCACTGTGCCACCTACCTACCCCCACAGCTTCTAATTCTTGATCCATCATTTCCTTGCCATTTATCACACTGTCTTTTCAACACAATAAAGATTAGTGATTAAAAAACAGTGGATACTTTTACATTAAATTACAAACTTAGAGCTGGAAGGAATTGTTGAGGTCCTGTAGTCCAACCCCTTCATTTTATAGGTGAGCAAACTGCACCTTACAAAGATCAGGTCACTAGCCCAAGGTCACAGAGGTAGCAGAATTCAAAACAATACAGCCTGTCTCCCACTGCATCCAACGCTGTTCTCAATGACATATTCATTGATCCATCTGTCACAAGATTTAGACCTTAGGCAAGTCTGGAGTAGAAAATGTGGACTCCTCAGCCTGACATTCAAGGCCCTGTACTCTCAGATATTTTTGCAGCCTTTTCTTAAAGCATTTCTCTTTCTGTGCTTGACACTCAAGCCAAACTTGACTGTTTGCCCCCTGACCCCAAAGCTGTGCTCTCTCTTCTCCTTTGGGGGTTGGGGGAATGGTATATCAGCATATGAAGGGGACTATAGATTCAAAGTCAGAACCTATGGAAGAAAATACTGGCTTTATCACTTATTAGCTGAGTAACTCTCTCCTCTCTGTGACTCAGTTACCTCATCTGTAAAATGATAGATTTCTTTTTAAAAATATTAAATTATTATTATTAGGGCAATGGGGGTTAAGTGACTTGCCCAGGGTCACACAGCTAGTAAGTGTCAAGTGTCTGAAGCTGGACTTGAACTCAGGTCCTCCTGAATCCAGGGCCAGTGCTTTATCCACTGTGCCACCTAGCTGCCCCCAAAATGACAGATTTCTTAAGGCTCTTTCCACCTTTAAATCTATGAACCTGTGCTTGGCCTTAAGCCTGCTTCACTCAGTCTGAGCCTCAATTTCCTTAGTGCACAGTGGATATAACAAAACCTGTTCCAACCATCTTCCATGTTTGCTACACAGATCAGATGTACACGTGTGCCTTTGGAAGACCTTGCAGTGTGATTGAAACAATCAGGGAGCATTAGTCTTACTGCTGCCTCTTTGACCATCCAAAGGAAATTAATTCTTAGAAAACAAGAGGCTCTTCTCCACTGGTTTTGGGGCTGGGGTGACTGGTCTGCCACCGAGCTCTCCAAAAGGCACTGTGGCATCGAATGCCATTTCTTGGAACTGGCTGGGAGGATGACTGGAGGCTGTAAGAAATAAGGTCAGGAAGCAGCTCCAGAAACCTTGGAGGTAAAACCAGGCTAGTTGGCGCCATCGTTGTCTGGGTCTTAGTCTGTGGGACCCGGATGCCCTCAAACGTGCTGTCAGCCAAGAGTCCTGGGGGCCAGGACCTCTTTTATTTTAATAGTCAGTCATGAAGAGTCCTTTAAAATAGCCTGGAATTCATGCTAGGCATCATCACCAGCCAGCCTAGCATTTGTGTGAGGCAGTGGGCTAGCATCTGCCTGTTTCTGAACCCCTAGGATGCCTCTGCTGTGGACTGGGTGCTTCTCAGAATCTGTTTCATAGGATCATTTTACAGATGAGGAAACTGGGACAGCTAGGTGGTGCAGTGGATAGAACACCAACTCTGGATTCAGGAGGACCTGAGTTCAAATCCGGCCTCAGACACTAAACACTTGACACTAGCTGTGTGACCTTGGGCCAGTCACTTAACCCCAACTACCTCAAAAAAACAAAAAAGAAAGGAAGGAAGGAAAAAAGAAAGAGAGAAGGAAAGAAAGAAAGAAAGAAAGAAAGAAAGAAAGAAAGAAAGAAAGAAAGAAAGAAAGAAAGAAAGAAAGAAAGAAACCATGAGGAAATTGAGACCCAAGGAGATTATCTAATCCAACCCCCTCACTTTACAGCCAAGAAAAGATGCTATAGGGAGCGCCATAGTACACAAATTTCTGGGCCTGGAGTCAGGAAGATTGGAGTTCAAAAGCAGCCTCAAAACATTTACTAGCTATGCAACCTTGGGCAAGTCACTTAATCTCTGCCTCAGTTTCTTCAACTAGAAAATGGGTGCTAATAATGGCACCTACCTCCCAGGTTTGTTGTGAGGATAAAATGAGATATCTGTTAAGTGCTTTAGTGCCATGCCTGGCACATAGTAGGTGCTTAATAAATCCTCCTTCCCTTCCTCCTTCCCCTTTTATGTTTTCTATGTTGATTGTTCATCTTTTCTAGCTTAGGGGATAGTATGCTGCTGTTCACCAAAGGCTTGCAGGCTTTCTTCAGGACAGACTGTACAGCATGAAGGGGGTGAGGGAGGAGAGCCCTTTAATGGATTCTGCCGAAGGCAGGACCCTGGAAAAGTGGAGCTTCAGGGTTGCCTGTGCTGGATGGGTCCCACTGCTGTCATCCTGGAGTCCAGGCTGGCTGGGATGGCTTTCCTGCTTCCAGTGTCCATGTTCATTGAGAATACATTTGCACTGGTGCTCTCTCTCTGTTCCCCCCCTCTCCATCTCTGTGTCTGTCTCTTTCTTTTTGTGTCTATCTCCCTTTCTGTCTTCTACTCTGTCTCTGTCTCTGTCTCTCCCTCCCTCCCCCTCCCCTTCCCTGCTGCTAGGCTCTGATACATGACTTGTCATACAGTAACTTTACATCTCTCCTCTCTCCCCACTCTCTCTTCTTCCCTCCCTTTCCTCTCTCTCTGTCTCTCTCTGTCTCTCACTCATTCTTCTCTCCCCCTCCTCCTTTCCCTCCCTCTGTCTTCCTCTCCCTCTCTCCTTCCCACTCACCCTCTCATTCTCCCTCTCTCTCCCCCTCTCCTTCTTCCTCCCCATCTCCCTCTCCTCTCCCTCCCATTTCCCCCTCTCCCTCCCCCCTCTCTTCCTGAAGCTAGGCTCTGATACATGACTCTAATTATACAGCAGCTGCACCAGGGGTATAGGGTCAGAGGGTGAAACAGTAGCTGGTCCAAGCTTGATACTTACTAACTGTGTGACCCTGGGCAAGTCACTTAACCCTCATTGCCCAACATCACACAGTAAGTATCAAGTGTCCTCCTGAATCCAAGGCCAGTGCTTTATCCACTGCCCTACCTAGCTGCCCCCTCAAATTGATGTTCAGTCATTTCAGCCTTATCTCGCTCTTTGTGACCTTTGATATCGGCCACATTCACATAAGGCAGGGGGCAGGTTTGTGAGCTCTATCTAAGTCTCTAGCAGGGAAACAAATGAATTACGCTGCTGGGGTTGATTCCTTGGCAGAAACCCTGGAGTGGTTTGCCATTTGCGTCTCCAGCTCATTTTACAGATGCGGAAACCGAGGCAAATAGGGTTAAGTGATTTGCCCAGGGTCACACAGCTAAATTCTTGAGACCAAATTCGTACTGAGATCTTCCTGACTCCAGGCCCAGCGCTCTGTGCACTATGGCTCTCCCTAGCTGTCTTTTCTTGACTGTAAAGTGAGGGTATAACTCTAAGATCCTTTCTAGCTCTAAATCTCTGTTCTTACCTGTGACTAGGGGGTCTTTCTGAGCCTCAGTTTCCTTATGTATAAAATGAGGCGGTTGGAGTAGCTGATTCTAAGTCCTCTGCTAGCTTTAAAGCTCCGTTCCCATGAAACTCAGCTGTTTTTATTCTGTATGACTGGGCACAACTAATAACCTTCCCCGGGTCTCAGTTTCTTCATCTGTACAGTGGGCGTATTGAATTGAACTAGATGGTTCTAAATTCCTTCTAGCACCTCTAAGCCTACTCCTGTGCCTGGCTCAGCTGCTGTTTTACTTCCAAGCTTCTGCCCAGGGTGCAGCTGCCCTATAACAAATGTTATCTATCAGTCAGTGCCTAACAGCAAGACACCATTTAGGGAAAGCCAATGCGAAAATATTTTTGCATTTAAATATTTTTGTTTGTTTGAAAGAACCTCTCCTCTCCTTCTAGGTCCATATTCAAGCCTTTCATCTTTGTGGATGATGTAAAGCTGGTCCCTAAAGTTCAGTCTCCCTGTTTTGGGGAGGATGACCCTGCCAAGAAGGAGCCCCGTTTTCTGGAGAAGCCTGACCGTCGGCATGAGCTCTATAAAGCCCATGAGTGGGCACGAGCTGTCATTGAAAGTGACCAGGTGAGACACGGGTGGAGGGGAGGGGGGCAGGGAAACTTGGGTCACAGCCCCTTGTGTGGGGGTGGAGAGGCAGGTGTAGGAAGATTACCATGATCTCTGAGGTATGCTCCTGGTGATCTACATTCCCAAAGAACCTGCTTCTCTCCTTGTCATCAGATTCTCAGTTGCCATTGTTTTCCCTCAAAGTCTTTTGAAATAGACCAGAAGTGAAGCCTCCCTCTAAAAATCTTGTCCAGAGATTCCACTTAGCTAGGTATATTCTTCTTCTCCTTGCTGTTTTATTTTGTCAAAAATTGCATCTTCAACGAGGATCGAATTCTTTTTAGAAATCACATCTCTACCTTTTCACCACAGACAAGTTATTTATATGCATTAAGGTGAAAATACACACTTGCCAGGAACAGTTTAATCATAAGCATTACAATCCTATGCTATTTAAATAAATTAAATACTCACACCTGTTCCACCCCACCCCCCACCTTAGTTCTTTACAGAGTTTCAAAGCATCTATTCTGACTTGAACCTTTCCTAGTAAACCTGCGCCAGAGCCCCCTACAGCAAGGCTGGCTGTCCCTGACTGTTTTTAATGGCAATGGTTCATCACAAAGCTAAGGTCGGAATGGATGGGATTGGAGTCTGGGCGGGGGTAACCCTCTTACTCCAAAAGGTAGGGCCTGGAGAGAACCTGCTTACCCCTTGTGAGGTGGTCTCACCAAGTCATGCCACCTACTTTTCCCCAGGATAATATGGGACATTATTAAGGTTTCTTGTGTCCCTTGCAGTTTAGCAAATGAGGGATTTACTCATTTAGTTAAGGGCTGAGCAGGATTCCTATCATAGAGGGCTGGTGTAAAAGGGGCGGGGTACCCTGGTGGAAAGAGCAGGGGCTTTGTCATCAGAAGTGTCCAGGCCCTTCTGTGTACTATGAGTGTGATTTTCAGCAAACCACTTTTCATCTCTGGGCTCTGGCTTCCTCACCTGCAAGAAGAGGTCAGACTAGGGGCAGCTAGGTGGTGCAGTGGATAGAGTACTGGCCCTGGATTCAGGAGGACCTGGGTTCAAATCTGACCTCAGACACTTGGCACTTACTGGCTTTGTGACCCTGGGCAAGTCACTTAACCCCCATTGCCTCACCCAAACAAAACAAACAAAAAGAAGAGGTCGGACTAGATGATATCCAAGATCCTTTTGAGTTTTAAGTCTATGATCCTCTCCTTGGAGTATTTGCACTAATAGGAAAGGGAAGATGAATTGCATTTTACAGTTATGTGACTCTGGACAATTCAGTCAACTTTTGGGGCCTCAGTTTCTTTATCCGTTAAATGAGAGGGTTGGACTCAATTGCCTCTGAGATTCCTTCTGATCCTAGATCTAGAACCTTGGAACTTGATGCCCCTGGGCCTCAGTTTCCTCATCTGATAAATGAGGCCTCTGAGGTCCCTTCTAGCTCTAGATGTAGAATTCTTTGACCCTTTCCACGATGAGAGGATTCCCAAGGTCCCCTTCTGTTCTCATTCCACGATTCTACTCTATTCAGAATGGTGAGGCACCTGATCAATTGTGCAGAAGGTTTACATATGGTTGGTGGTAACACAGCATGATCCTGTCTCTCTTTCCTCAGGATCAAGGTCACAAGCTCATGGAGACCATGTTAGACCTGGAGAAGCAAGGGCTGGAGGCCATGGAAAGCATTTTAAGCAGCGCAGACCCCATGGACCCCACTGAAGTGGCCGACCTTTTCTATGACTGTGTTGACACGGAGATTAAGTTCTTTAAGTGAAGTAAGCCCACCCTTTCTCTCCTCTCATTTAGAAACTCCCTACTTGGCCAAACTCCAAGCAAAACGAACCTCTCTCCTCTTTGAGTAAAATAGAAGATGAATATTTCAGCCCCCTTTTTAAAACAATCAGTCTAATTTTAAGTCACACTCTGTGCTTTTGGTCTCAGAAAGAAACTCCCTTGGTCCTCCTAAGATTTAGCCACTTTTAGTTGTTTCACTAGCCTGATCTTTGGCTTTATATGACTAACTGTGGATTTTAAGCTGCTGTTATCTTATTTCAGTGATGATGGGCACGCTTAGCCTTTTCCCAAGAAGACTAGCGCTTGTCAAGCCTTGAAGGATAGTCTTCACATTGCTGAATTTTCAGGAAAGCAAAACGAAAGCAAAACCTTTAAAAGAGTCTTTGTCTCTTCTTAGTAGCTGTTTCAAGTTTAACCAACTGGCTTTTCTTTGCCCAGTCACATGCTGTTTTGTGTAGAGTCCAAGGAGAATGTCAGCAGGGTGGCCACAACTTTCCAGCGGGTGTGCTGTCTGATACCCCATGGAATGCTTTTCCGGGCCACTAGAACAAATGGATAAGAGGAGACCTCCCTGGCCCATGTTCTGATGACTCGAATCATAGACGTGTTTCTCTTCTAGTCAGTGTGCTTGCAATGTGTCCCCAGAAAGGCACACACATAAGTGTCTCAGAGGGAATTGGAGACATTGGAGAGGCGCTGAGTCAGTGCATGGATTGATGCTAAACCAGCCCCTGCAGCACGGATCTCGGCAGGCCAGCTGCTTCTCCACCTGGATGGTGTCATGTATATAGATGATTCACAACCAAGTTGCTGCTGGCTAGCTTGAGGTTACTGTCATTAAATGGCCTCATGGAAGGATTCCAAACATACAGAAGCTGGGAATCCGCCAACATGCAAGGCAGGAGAGGGGAAAACCAGCAGCCAGTGACCATGGGAGTTTGGGGGGCATCTTTGGCAGCCACTGTTCTCGCATGCCTAGATTTCCTCATTTCTCTGGGAAACTCAGAGGAGCTCTCCCAGTGTATGCATTCTCTCAGCAGCCACTTAGAGTAATTAAGTTGATTCGTTCTGCACGTGTAGAATTAAGTCAAAGAAAGCAATTTGCCAACAGCGCCTGGAAACCAACTTAAGGGAGACTAGACTGGGTCAGCACTATGAAGACAGAGTGCAAGGAGGGGTTAGAGAGGTCCTGGATTTCTCTGAGGTGCAGCTGACATTTATTTACAAATCACTCCGAGGCTTCCCAAATAGGTTACCTGCATCTGATTCTACTTTCTGCTGCTAGCTGGACATTGTTCACTTTTCCTCCATCTGACTCCTCTTCTTCATTGTTCCCCCACTCCTCAGCTGCTGTCTCCCCAAAAGCTCCTAGACTAGGGTGTCCCCTTGCTTGACTAGGAGGAGGGAGGCTGATGCCTCTGTTCTCTAAAGCCCTCCATTATCACTAAAATGATAGGGAGGGATGCAAGATGATCATCAGCTGAAATGAACAAATGCAACTAACAAAAGGAATGGGGCCAACTACTAGCACCCAGTCCAGGACCACTGAAATCTGATGGCTACTTTTCATCACTTGTGTTGATAAGACTGCACAGGTGGGACAGCATCTAAGGTCACCTAACCCCCACTAACGTAGTTCCAGCCTGCTTCCTTGCATAGATACGCTCCTTGCTTCAAACCTGTTAGCGAAAGGCTTGTGGTGATTGAAAAGCATGGCTACCTTGTCAATTTCTCTATCTTATGATGTTAATTCCAAGTGAGGAAATGCCTGAGAGCTGTTCAAGGCGAAAGAGAGACCAGGCTGTGGGGTGTGCTTTTGTTCAGAGCTAGGAAGGAGGGGCCACAAAGATAAATTTGCCTCCATTTTCAGACTGTGGGCTACCAAACATACCATTTTCTCTCTGGAGACCCTTGACTACTTCTCTTTAGTTTCCCTGGCTAGAACAGTTTTCTTAGGCCTCCCAGATGCTGGTGGCAGTCAAGGGTAAGGAATGGCAAAGACGATTTGGCGACATGCCTCATCTCAGTGGTCACTCCTGAGACTAGCTGTAGACTATGGGTTCTTAGACCCCATGGACTCCTTTGGTAGTCTGGAGAAGCCTGTGAACCCCTGCACAGAATCATATTTTTAAATGTGTAAGATTAAATATATAAAATTATAAAGGAAGCCAGTTATATTGAAATATAATTATAAAAATATTTTTTAAAAAGTTCATGGATCCCTTGAGATCTATCCATGGACCCCAGATTAAGGATCCTGTGTAACAGAAGGAGTGATGCTGTAATATGGGGTATTTTAAGTGAACTAAGAGAATCTAGGAAAAACATTCCACAAACTCACGATGGGGGCTGGGGTCAGAAGACCTTCTACTATTGAGAACTCAGAGATCTGCTCCATATCAATCAAGTTGATTTAAATGCTGAGAACATAAGTTTGGTTCTCCTGATTTCTACTGTGGCTTAAGCCCTTACTGGTATAATTCTGAAGGTCAGCCTTGTTGCTCTAACTTGGTGACAGGAATGCTGAGACTATCACACAAACATTGACCTTGCTTGGCCAGATTGAAAGAAGTGTGGAGCAGACTCTGGAGGGTCATTTGGACCATCCCTATCTATGCTGTTCCTAGCCCAGCATCATTATCCTGATTCAAGAACTCAGAGCAAGTGTTGTTTTTTTTGGATAAGGCTGATTACAAAGAAATATGGGTCTCATATTGCATCCACTTTGGGGATGACCCCTGACTAGTTTCTGTTTCCCCAAGTGTTATGGGAAGGTGGCCACTGAAAAGCAATTCTATTTGGGTAGGCTAAGTCATTGATGTTTCTGCCACTCCCTCTGAATGGTTTTGCACATTTATTTAACTAATGACACAATTCTGTGCCTGATCTGTTTGGGTCTTTGTTTTCTGTGGCTGAAAAAAACCCAACCCCCCAAATGACCCAACAACTCCAAACTAACCACGACTCAACAGGGGCTTTGGGGAAAAAACTTGAGGAGGCTCATGAGCTCCTCAAGGGTTTGCTTTTCCGGTCTGTTCATGGAGAGAAAAGTGATAGTGTAGGCAAAGTTATTAAAAATAAGTCCCAATGTTTGGAATGTTGACAGATTTTTTACCATCATATGTTCAGAAGACATGAACAATAGGGCTAGAAAGGCTGGCCAGAATCATCATTTTCTCCAGTTCCAGACACTAATTGGATTGTTGTTTAATTAGACTCTAGCTGGTTACCAGCCACAGATGAGGACAGGTCAACTGTTTTAAGAAGAAAGAGCCCGGATTTTGCAAAATGAGCTGTAAAGGTTGAGAGTGGAAAAGGTAGAATGTGTAACTTACCAGTTATTCAAATTGTCACCACCATGAAGAAGCTCTTACATCAGAACTCACAGGCATTATTACTCCACTTCTTGGCTGTTGAGTTAAGACATGGAATTATCAGAACATACCTATGCCGAGAGAGACATCATGACCTAGTGGGCAGAAGGTCAGCCTTGGGGTCAGGAAGACATGGGTTCAAGTTTTACCTCCATGGTACACAGTAGTCACACAGATCCACTTCTCCCAGTCCTGGAGGCCAGGAGGCTTCATTGATTAGATTCTTCTTAGCCAATGCTGATCATTCCATGCAAGTCCTGTTAACCCGTTCTGATTCTTTGTTGATGTGTGCTTTCTCTACTGAACCCAACACAATGTGAATCTTTATTTGCTAATTTCTTGTGGAAACTCACCTGCACCTGTTTGCAATCATCTTGTGTAAACTAAAGTGTCTTTACTGGAAACATACTCTTTGTTGAGAACAATAAAAGACAAAGCATTCTCTTTCCTGTTACGGGAGTAGATGATGTAGTTACAATGATCATTTTTTTAAACCAATGCCTTTGAACAGGAAGATATTCTCCTTCAGCTCTTCCCTATGACCTTGTCTTTACATGCATTATGCATAAAATTAAATCTGTACTGAATCACCCCAAACTGCCTCCTTTGTGGTGTGTCTCAGCTGCCCCATAAATAAATGTGGGGAGAAGTCGGAAGCAGAGAGTTGTTAGAACAGATGTCTGACTGTCCTGTGATTAGACTATTCTGGAAGCCCAAAAGAGAGGGCACCACTGGCTCTCATGATTGTAATGTGCCAGCTGCTGCCTCTGTTGTGTCCTGTTTGGGGGATGAGCTCACCTAGTGAGGAGATCCAGAAAAATGAGCCACCCCTTCCAGCTGAATATAATTATGACCTAAGTAGGGCAGGATAAGCCATGATTCATACATTCCTGTGACAGGATGAGTTTAATGACATTCTTACTCACCTCTGCCCCTTCAGCCACAGCTGTCCACAAAGTCAGACCAGAGGTCTAGGCTGTCTCTGTTATAGAGCACTGCCCTCTGGTCATAAACAGTGGCAAGGAAGATGCCATGCTTGTATTTCTGGTGTTATGGTCATTAAACTTATCCCTGGAGGGATCTTGGGATTGCAGACCCAGGGCTGAAAGGGAGAAAGGAATCAAGCATTTATTAAGCACTGACTATATGCCAGGCACTGTGCTAAGGGCTTTATAAATATTATCTCATTTGTTCCTGAGTTCAGAGGCCAGCTAGGCTCTATGTTTTACAGATGAAGAAACTGAAGCCTGCAAGGGTCTCAGGGCACACAGCTGCTAAGTAGCTGAACTGGGGTTCAAACCTAGGTTCTATTGACTTCAAATCAAGAGTTGTTTCCATTGAACCACAATGATCCAAACCCCTGATTGTAGAGATACGGAACCAGAAGACAAAGAACAGAAGATCCTGGTCCAGAGGATTAAGCAAGATTAGGATTTGGATATGGGTCCTTTTACTTTGAATCCGGGACTCGGACCATGGTGCTGCCTCATGGCTTCTCATCCTGTCGAAGAGGAAAGAAAACACTTGAGGTTGCTCGGGTAGTAAGAGGCACAACCACAAGTGGGATCCCAGATCTCCCACCTCCAAATCTGGTGGTTTTTCACTTTGCCCTCCCGCAAAGTTCCCAGGATACAAGATCTAAATAAAACATGAGCATAGACCAGGCAGATTTCCTCTGGTGTCTGAGCACAGCCTGCCAGATGTGCATCATCACATGGGTGTACAGGGCTGGGGGCTGGGCTGGGCTGGGCTGATCTGGATCAGGTCCCTTGGAGCCCTGTTCATGAAGGCTCAGTTACCAGAAGGTCCTGCTCTCTTAGCTTTAGGATGGACTTCAAAGAGAGTGCTATAGGAGGGGGTCCTGGCTCTGTGTAAGGGGCTCGTTTCCTAGAAGTCTACTTTAAAAAGAAGATCTCTTCTAGTTTGTGCCACTGTGGGAAGTTTATAAGGAAGCAAGAACGATGATTGTTGGCCATGATAGATATATAGCATTGAGAATAGAGACCAGGGCTCTGGTCAGCCAATGGTATTAAGTACCTACTTTGTGTCAAGTACTAGACTAGGCACTGAGGATATAAATACACAAAGTATGAAATGGCCTGTCCTCTTAAGGAGCTGACTCTAACTGAGGATTTCTTTTACTTGTATCCAGAAGCCCTATTTAAGTTTCATTTGGGGAACTAAAGCATTCTTGGAAGGTAATGGGTTCCCCTTCATTGGAGATATTCAAATGAAGATAGGATGGTCAGGATCATTGTATGGGGGGTCTCATTCATGTACAGATTGAACCAGCTGGCCATTCTGAAAGTCTGATATTAAAACATAAGTTACAAGGAATAAGGCCTAGTCCCAAGTAAGAGCTATGAAAAGATTCCTCCTTTGAAGAGGTGGGAGGTACATGGGGCGGCGGGGAAAGACATGGTGTATATTTTCAGATTTTGTGAATGTATTGATCAGTTTTGCTGATTTTTCTTTAAACATGCCTATTATATAGGCTGGCTATGGGAGAGGGAAGCAGGAAGAACCCTGGGAGAACCTGAGAAGTGTCAAAACAAAGGATATCAATAAAAACATATTTAAAATTATTTTAAATCCCAGAAGAGCAGGGGAGGGTTTGCATGGGATCTGGGGTGAACAGATCAGCCAGCTCAAGTCATGTTGGGGGAGGGAGTGTGGGTGTACATTACTAATGGTCTCTTCATCAGAGTTCAGACATCTGAGTTAAGGGCTCCCTTTCTCCAACTGACTGACTCTGTATGTGTGTGTGTGTGTGTGTGTGTGTATGTACTTGGACATACCCATGTATTTCCTGAATTGTTTTCCAAAAACATGGTTACTTAGGGCCCATATTTCCGAGCAACTTTCTGGTTCTGCTCAAACACTATCCTGCCCCAAAGTGAAGCCTGTCTTATCATCAGATTAAAAGATCCCCTTAATCTTCTGAGTCAAATCTTGGCTTTACCTCTGCAGCAGAGATGGTCCTTATCTCCAACTGTGCCGCTGACCCCCATATTTCCATTCATTGTTGACAATTTCAGCTCCAAGAAATTGATTTATAAATAAAATCCTTAATAAATATGAAATCTCTATTAAGCAGGGAGGGCCTCAGGCAGACCACAGTACCAGTGAGACTCCTTGAGGTGGGAAAGGGGGCCATGAAAATACCCATCAACCTTTTTGTGATGAAAAATCCAGGCTCAAATACTGTCCATGGCAACTGTGTGCCAGTGAATAGTGCAAGAGGTTGCTAATGCAGTGACTGTGACTCTATCCAGAAGGAACTTAACAAGTGTTTTTCCTTTCATTCAGTAATTGCTTGTTGATTTGATTCTATCTTTCCAGTTTCCAGAGATTACAATCTAAAGATAGGCTGTGGCTTTTTCTTTTCCTTTGAAGAATTCTCCTTTTTAGCTACAAATTAGACAAGCAGAGCCTCCCTATCTTCTTTCATCTATAGACATGCCTAGGACAGCCCAGAGTTTCTCTTTGGCCATGCTCCCTGTTCTGTGATGGAGAGAGAATTGGGATTATGTGTGTTCCCATGAATCTGTGGCTTTAAAAGATATATGGTTGGGGGGGGCAGCTAGGTGGCACAGTGGATAGAGCACCGGCCCTGGATTCAGGAGTACTTGAGTTCAAATCCAGCCTCAGACACTTGACACTTACTAGCTGAGTGACCCTGGGCAAGTCACTTAACCCCCATTGCCCCGCCAAAAGAAAAAAAAGATATATGATTGGGCATAGGGGAGGTAGGAGAGAAGAAAAGCCATAAAAGCATAGGTTTAGATCTATAAGGGAGATCATGTCTAATTCCTTATTTTACAGAGGAGGGAACGGAGGCTTAAAGGACATAAGTGACTTTCCTACAGTTGCATATTAAGTCCCAGAGGCAGGATTTGAACCCAGGTCTTCCTTACCGAGTCTACTGCACCACTAAATTAGGAGGCAAACAACTCATGGGAAGGCACAGAGCTTCACCAGAGTTTGACTTCTGTTCAAAAGGTGAAGCTGGGCCTGGGGGAGGAAGCCTGCACTTACCAAGGAGGGGATGAATCAGACGGGAGGGAGGCATTTCCCTGCATGCTTCAGTATCTATGTTTCTGTGAGGGGTGGGCTGATCACGTGGCAGGAATGTGAGGTTCACCAATGGTCAGCCCACAGGCTGTGCCACGATCCTCATTATATTTGATGGCCCCCAACACATTGAGTAAATTCCCTGTAGTGAAAGGATGTAAGGGAGGGTAAGGACCAGAGACACTCAGGATGGGTGAAGAAGGATGGGATGAACTGTAATACCCACTGATGAGATCACAGATACTGAACCGCAATACAGATTCTTCAGTCTAAGGGAATACTCTGTTCAGAAACAGCTGAAAACATTTCTACCCCCATAGGAACCAAGCACACCAAAGAGAGATCTCGAAGCTCATGGGTGCTCAGAACCATACACAGTGGGGTGTATGCTCTTTGAGGACAGGCACCCAAGGTCTTCCCAGCACCCAAGCACAGCATTTGCAAGTAGGTACTGGAATGTTTGTTGGAATGAATCATGGGAAGGAAAAATGTGACAGGCAGCCTTGCAGGCAGAGGACAGAACATTAGGTAGGACTGGCTGCTTCTGCGATTAATGACCGGGTTAGAGAAAGAGCAACAGTCATTGTTTGTATGGAAACAAAATTCCTTCTCTCCTTTTTTTTTTATTAAGGGTCATATTTACATTAGGCAACAAAATCCACATATTGAAAATAGGAGGGAAGGGCGCAGGAAGGGTAGAGAGCATGACATTCTGGTCATTCCGTGCTGACTGGTGACATCCATTTCCTGTAGTATGAGTATGTTGCTTGTTCATCCATTCTGTAAGGCATTTTGGGGTTTCATTACCTAGCTGGTGCGATTAGACTATGAAATCATGTCACTGACAAGTTGCCATGAACTCTTGAACATGGGGACTAGCTAAAACTTCTCTAAAGGTGATTCCAAAATTTTTAAGACACAGGAAGGGTCAGCCCATGTGGCTATTTACAGTCATGGAATGAACACTGGACAGGAAGAGGAAGAAGTACCCTCTCTCCAATACCACTAATCAGGCTGGGGCAAAACTCTTCTTTGCACGGATTTGGACAAATGGGCTGCCGCATATCTGAGCATATTTAAAAAATAAATGGCTAAAATAAAAGACAGCTACAACACTGATTCAAAGCCTTGCAAATGACCTAACTATAATAAATAAGGGCTCGCTTCTGAACTGGTTTGTCAGATGAAAAACAAAAACTTGAGTTTGGTGTGGTTGCCGATGGCATTCCCAGACAGATCCTCCAGCCTCTTGTATGGACCAGGGCATGATGATGGGACTTTGACTTCATCTGTCTTCTTACCGTAGAGTTTTCAGTGGTAACTGTAAAGATAATACAATTCTGAGGATTGGTGAGAAAGGTTGCCTCAACTCCCTGATCTGGTCAAGGGCATGGGATCTGGTGTAATGGTTCTTCCAGGCCCCCAGATACCCACTTGGACCCCTTCAAGCTCTAAATATAGGATTCTCTGATTCTTCAAACTCTGAGATGCCACAATTGTCCAAGGGCCACCTGTTCCCTACCCAAGCGAGCCCTAGATGGCTACTTGTAAAGAAAATCTCCAAAAGTAGGAGGTACAATGATTTTCTCTTTTAACCCTTTGTGGCAGAGCTGAGTTGGGTTAGATGGTCCCAGCATGAGCACAGAGCACATCTGATTTTTTTCTCATCAGAAATCAAACATGAAGTTAAAATGGAATGAAATCATTGACAAAGTTGACTATGTGAGGATTCATGCTCCCCTAGAATCCACTAGGGGCAAGCACTGGTCACCTCTAATCTAACTGGTAAGTGACTTGCCTAGGATTCCAAGATAGACCTACTAGAAATGTGGGAGAGGAACTGAAGTCATTCTGCCCCCTAGCTTAGTGATTTCACTATGGACCACTCAGGTTTAGGTGCATAAATGAACACAAACATCCCTTGGAGGTCCATTCCTGATAGGTGTGACTCCCCAAGAGGCTACCTCTCCAAGGAAATTGGCATGACCTTTTGTGACTGTTCTTAACAAGTATCCCATGGGGGCAGCTAGGTGGCACAATGGATAAAGCACTGGCCCTGGATTCAGGAGGACCTGAGTTCAAATCCAGCCTCAAACACTTGACACTTACTAGCTATGTGACCCTGGGCAAGTCACTTAACGCCCATTTGCCCTGCAAAAAAACCAACCAAACAAAAACCAAACAAAACCAAAAAACAAGTATCCAAGTATCCCATGATGCTGAGGACTTGGACATTTTGGGCTAGAGCTTCAAATTTCATCAGAGTAAACATTCATTAGACAGGGGATTCCAACTAACAAAAAGGATTTCCTGGATATAGGAATGATTAGATATTGAAGGAGGCTCCCAGGGGAATCTGAAATGGCCATTTTTAGGAACAAGACTGGCTCTGGATCTTCTGGATAAAGTGTATTGATTCCTGCAGTTGGGGGAAACAGTGCCCCCAGTAGATGCTTATTGATGATAACTTCCATTTATAAAGCACTTTAAATGTTACAAAGATGATCATCCTCGTCATTATAGTATTCTGTGATTAATACTAGTTAGGAAAAATTTAGGAGCTAAGTTCCTTCCAAATGATCTCTGGGGACCCTCAACTTAAAAGCAGTGTAGCCTGAAGGACAGGGTGCTGATCTTGGAGTCAGGAAGGCCTGGGTGTGAATGATCTCAGATGTAACCCTGGGGAAGTCATTTAATATCTCTCAGCTTCAGTTTCCCCATCTCTAAAATGGTAGCACCGTTCTCACAGAATTGTTGGGAATATCAAATGAGAGAATGACTATAAAGTTCGGTGCTCTGTCCATGGTGCTGATGCTGATGCTGGAGATGGCCTCTCGGAGATTTCCTGATCTAAGGTTCTAAGGGTGGTTCTCAAGGGGCCGGCCACACCACCTTCATCTTCCACCTGGCTACCGGGTTGGGGAGAGTTGGCAAAAAGAACCAACTGTTGTCACAAATGGAAAAAGTGAAATGCCAGTATAGGTAGAGATAGATGGAATGTTTCCAACAATAACTTTTAAAGGTAAGAACTGAAGCTCCACCGTCAGATGAGGGAAGTCAGCTCTGGGGCTTAGGAAGCCCAAGTATCTTCAGCTGGGATAAGAGACCATCCTGGATCCCCCAAGGTACTTCCCCCGCTCATGTCCCCTTTGGGCCTTTCTTGTGACTGGGAGCTGTGCTGTGATTTAGATCATACATTTAGAGCAGAAAGAGACCTAAACACTCATCTTTATTGAACACCCTTATTTTACAGATGAGAAAACTAGCGCCTATCCCATATAGCCCTCTTTAGGAATAGCCACAGCCTCTTAAAGATGCCCCAAGAGAGCCTGGGCAAGCCCCCTGTTCACACTCAGATATTAAAACCATATGTTTCTCATCTTTTTTTCATTTTTCCATTGAAGGAAAAATGGGGATAAACTTTCGACTAGAGAGAGAAAGTGTGCTGTGGCTCATACTCTGGCCCCCCGGAGAGAATGCCAGACCGTGTTTTGACGTTCAGAGACCTGTTGTTACCTGAGAATTTCGACCCTTGGCATCCTCATTTCCCCGGCCAGTCGCCTCTGCTGGGAGCCAGGAACCTGGAGTTGGGCCTTAAAAGAGTAGAGGTGATTAATTAATCAGGAGTAATTGGCACATCAGGGGCTCAGGACAAAGAAACATTTACAAAATCAGCATCTGCAAGGGTAGCAAAGTCACTAATGGTTGTAAGACCTGATCAATTGAAAACCTTAGATTTTTTTGGGGGGGGGTGAGGCAATTGGGGTTAAGTGACTTGCCCAGGGTCACACAGCTAGTGTCAAGTGTCTGAGGCCTGATTTGAACTCAGGTCCTTCTGAATCCAGGGCTGGTGCTCTGTCACTGCGCTACCTAGCTGCCCTGAAAACCTTCAAATTAAGAGGCACTGGACTTGGAGTCAGAAGACCCGGGTTCAAATACTGCCTTAGGCACTTACTTGCTTTGCTGTGTGACTTTGAATAAGTCATTGCATATTTCTAGGTCTCGGTTGTCTCATCTCTAAAACTGAGGGTGTTGGAAGTGACAACCTTTAAGGTCCCTCCTGGCTCTAAACCTACAATGATCCCATGGGTTTCTTGGCATGGGCTAAAACTTCTTACCCAGTTTTAGCTGTCGATGCCCTGTCAGAGGAGGCAAAAGTCCTTGCTACTCTATGTTCTGAATACAGTAAGCACTTTATAAGTGGTCATTGAATGAATGAAAGAATGAATGCATGTATGTGTGGAGACTAGAATAAATGATCCAACTTTCCTTGCCTCTAATAATTCTCATTCATAGCTATTTTAATGAGGTCTGCCTTTCTCTGTCTCCCAGATAATGTCCAAAGTAGCTGGGCTATGAAATTCTGTCATTCTCCTCTGTTCCCACTGGCTTGGTGAAGCTCTGAGTTCCATCTCTGGTTTTTAGTCTTTAACTCTCTCCCAATCCAATCTAATCCAATCCAATCCACATTTACCAAGCACCTAAGATGTGCCAGGGACTGTGTGAAGTGGCTCCCAATCTTCAGTCATTTCAAATGGGCTCCACTGATGTCCTTCACAATTCATTGAGCAATTACTAAGCACCTGGAAGGAGAGGCAGCATAATCTAGTGGCTAAAGAACCGACCTCAAAGGCAGGAGGCCAAGTTCAAGGTCCACTTCTGACTGGGCTGTTTAACCCTGGGCAAATTACTCTCAGTGTCCCCATGTATGCTCAGCTCTGGGGACACAAAAACAAGACAGTCCCTGCCCTCAAGGGGCTTACATGCTATTAGGACACAATCTATAAACGCAGATAAATTAGTACAACATATATACCAAACAATACAAAGTAATTTCAAGAGCATGAGAGCACTAATAATAGGTGAGGGGGGGCGGTGCTCAGGAAAGGTTTTGCATATGAACTGGCTCCTAAGGAAGAAAACAAACATTCATTTAGTGTCTACTATGTGCCAGGCGCTGTGCTAAGTGCTTTACAAATATTAGCTTGGTTGATCCTCACAGCAATCCATCAAGGTAGGTCCTCTTATTGCCCCTATTTTATAGTTGAGAAAACTGAGGCAAATGGTGGTTAAGTGACTTGCCCAGGGTCACATCTGAGTTGTGGTTTGAAGGAAGCTAGGGATGCTGCAAGGCAGAGTTTTGGAAACCTTTTGGACATGGGGACCACCTGTGCAAAATCCATGAGGTAAGAGTTCTCATTTTGGTTTAATTCTTTTAAATTTAATGATCGGGCAGCTAGGTGGCACAGTGGATAAAGCACGGGCCCTGGATTCAGGAGGACCTGAGTTCAAATTCAGCCTCAGACACTTGACACTTAGTAGCTGTGTGACCCTGGGCAAGTCACTTAACAAAAAAGACCAAAAAACCCCCACAACAACCTGAAAGTGTTTGTATTTTCATAGGAAAGCAAAGGGGAGCCCGGAAACTTTAGCTGAGGAATTACACGGTCTCACCTGTGTGGAAATACATCTATATCTGACTTTGCTAACAGTGCAGACGAGAGACTGAGGCGAGGAAGGAGGGGGAGACTGGAGGCAGGGGAAGATATTGAGAAGCTTTTGTATTGTCCTAATTCCTCAATCTGGGGGTCAGCACAGTGCTGACTCTTTTAGGTAAATCAGGATGAGACAGCTATACTTTGTAAATGCATCTCTTTTTATGCTTTTCTATTTGTTCTTTTTCCCTTTTTAAACATTTCGATCTCATCTAGGTGAACTAAGGGGTAAAGAGGTCTTAAACACTTCTGTCAGGATAGAAAGGTGAGGAAACCCCCAGGTATTGGGGATGTTGGGAGTAAGCTGTTTAAAGCCCTGGAAACAGAACAAAGGAAACACCTGGAAGGCACAGAGTGGAGAAAACAGCTAAATATAAGCATAGGATATGAAGAGGGGGGGTAAAGGGGGAGGGAGGGAGGGAGGGAGGGAGAGAGAGAGAGAGAGAGAGAGAGAGAGAGAGAGAGAGAGAGAGAGAGAGAGAAAGAATGTGTGTGTGTATGTTTGCATGTGAGACAAAGGGCACATCACTACTATTGAAACAGGACAATGAATTCCTCGGAGGTAAGATGACATTGCTTTCTCAACCGTGAAGAGTCCAAATCACAAAGGAACCAGGTCAATAGTAAGCCGGGGGCAGGAAGAGACACGGAAGTGTTAGCAGACCGGAATAATCAAAGATCGGCCTTCTATTAATCTAATAGCTTCTAGCTGGGGTTCCCAAGGACGGGCACTCACATGCTCTTTGAGTCTCGCTGGGGACTATTCATGTATCTCTTTTCCAGTCCCCATGCTGAATTGAGAGGGTCAGCTCATTTCTTAAGACCATGAATATCAGTTCCTAGTTGCTTTCACTCCTTCCGAAGATGGGAATAATGAAACACAGAGTCTATTATCCATGTCCCTTCAGGATAGGAATACAGGGTAGGGGGTTGGGGTAGCTAGCCTCCATTTCCACCAAGAACTAAACTCAAAGCAGTGGGCTCTGAGGGCTCTGCATTAAGAGGAAATTTCCTGGCTCTAAACTCCCTAAGATGCTCGAAGAGACTTCAGGACATCTGAAGATTAAGAATCCACTTTTCCTGAATGATTTAGGACACAAGCTCTTAACATATTCTGTGGACAGATTTCAGGGCATCAGTAAACTTGAATGTGAAAAATATTACAACTTTATTTTCACTAACCTCTAAGTGAAATTTAGAATTTCCTTCAATTATTTAAAAACATTAATCTATTCTGAGACCCCCTCTGAGAAAGGATCCAAAGGCTTTACTAGACAGCCCAAGGGGTCACTGACACCAAGAAGGAGGGTAAACAAGATGACTTATTGCCCTGTCCGTTCTCATCACTGTTATTTCCCAAAGCTGCAACAGTGAGAAGAACAAATGAGATGAAATAACTACAACAAATTAAGTTAAATTAAAGAAAGTCAAGAGTAAAAAGGCTTATTTTTCAGTTTGGGACTCCAATACTCCAAATGGATGAGTGATCTCATTGGTTGACCTTCTCCTTCAATGACACATCCCTCAAGCAGTCCCATGTGGCCTCTAGGCCATCTCTCTTGGATCCTTATGTGACCTTTGTCCATCTGTGACCATGAGATCTTCACAGGGGGTCCACCTGGCATGCTGGGGGGCCCTTCTCACTTTCGTGTGACATAGCAAAGGTTCCAGTGGATCACTTGAGTGATCCATCCTTCCCTCTTTCCCACATATTTTTTCTTCAGTGACATTTTTAACTCCTGGCATCTTTCATCTTTCCTTGTTTGTAATGTGTTGTTGCCTGTTCAAACCCACCAGGTGCCCCTGGGTAAAACTTTTTTGATTCTTTGGAGACTGCAGCCTTCAATGGCTCTTCCCAGTACCATCAACCCTTGAAGTAATGTCTTAGTAGAAGTATAATAAAAACCAATTCCTTTCTCTCTTTCTCAGAGCTCTATTATTATCAAGATTAACTCTGTGACTCAGACTCTTTAAATGGCCTGTGGCTCCTTCTCTGATATCAATGATATCCTCTCTACCTGCCTAAATTCCAGCCAATGGTTCTGTGGTTAGTTTGATGGATCTGTGATCTTATTCATGTAGGTAATGACCTCTTCATAGCTTTTCCTAAGAATAATGATGATAGCTAGCATTTATATGGTACTAAAAGTCTGCAAAGCACTTTACGTATGTTATCTTACTGATCCTTACAACAACCCTGGGAGGTAGGTCGGATTATCCTTATTTTGCAGATCAGGAAACAGAGGCTTGGAGAGGTCAAGGAACTTGCCCAGAGTCATACAGCTAGTAAGTATCTGAAGCAGGATTTGAACTGAGGTCTTCCTGACTCCAAGACTGGCATTCTATCCACTGACCCACCATCTTCTCTTCCTTTGTGACTCGTGTCTATCTATGCTTTCCCATAAGTCCTCCACAAGGGTCCATCCATCATGCTGGGGGCCAACCTCTAGCAAAGCAAAACGAAATTCTGCAATTTCCCAAAGGCAATCCAGGGGGTTCATTTCCTCCTGGCCAAGTCTAAGCCCAGCCTGGGGTCCATGCATAGTGCCTGTCCTCGATTCAGGTCCTGACAACCCAACTCTATGGGTTCCCCATCCAAGTGCACATCATATTGTGGATAACAGGCATTCTTCATCCATTTAGTTTTTCTTGTGTGGATAGTTAAGGTAAATTCTTTTGAGAGAGTATGCATTTTACTTAGGAGGCTGTTTCAGCCTAACTGGAGACTTTTTCTTTAGAGGGAGCTCTGTGTGGTCCATCCTCCATGACAATGGCCAACATTTCTGGGAAGCTTACTTGTACTTCTCTTTGTTTTAAGTCTCACCTGTCATGAATAATCAGGAGGTCATCAAAGTTATTCTATTATTATATACTTAAAGGAATCTTAGCTTTTGAGGTATTTGCAGGAGACACTTTGATGGTGAAGTGCCTTTAGGGTGACATTTTGATTTACTGGATCAAATACTTAACAGTAATGGCCTTTTGTATTTTTCATCTGTTTTTCTCCTTTCCAGTTTCATCCTTAAATGCCTGTTTCACGCTCCATTGCTTCTCACTTTTTTTTTTTAATTTTTGCAGGGCAATGAGGGTTAAGTGACTTGCCCAGGGTCACACAGCTAGTTAAGTGTCAAGTGTCTGAGGCTGGATTTGAACTCAGGTACTCCTGAATCCAAGGCCAGTGCTTTATCCACTGAGCCACCTAGCTGCCCCCACTTCTCACTTTTTTTAAACAGGTAAAATGATTTCTATTTCAATTCTTGGAAAAAAATTTTAGAATGGATATTCTCACTGTTTTCTGACATGGTATTATTGCTCATTATTTCTCACTGTCTTTATAAGATATTACAAATGACTTTAATTTGATTTGCCAACAAGTGGACTTTACACAGTGCCTGGCACACAACAGGTACTTAATAAATGCTTACAGACTGGTATTGTCCTGGTTCCATTTCTTTTGCCTGGCTGATAGAGGTAGTTTCTGGATTCTTTCCCCCTCTTCATTATGGTGGACGAATTTCATCAGTTGATGACCATCCACGTTAAAATCTGTCCTTTTATTAATTTCTCATTTCAGTGCTCACAACTTGTTTTGACAGTTAATTTATGCAAACTGATTTGAAAACCTTTGTTGTGGTGGTTGTTCAGTTGTGCCCAAATCTTCATGACCCCATTTGGGGTTTTCTTAGCAAAGATATGGGAGTGGTTTACCAGTTCCTCCTCCAGCTCGATTTACAGATGAAGAAACTGAGGCAAACAGTGTTAAGTGGCTTGTCCAGGGTCATATAGCTAGTAAGTATCTGAGGCCAGAATGGAACTTATTAAGATGAGCTTTCCTGATTCCAAGACCAATGCTTCATCTACTGTGCCACCTAGCTGCCTTTGAAAACCTCAGAATACCATAATTAGCAATGATGATGATGGTGGATCTATCTCAATTGTTCATCCCCTCCTTATTTTTAATCTTTATTTTAATTTGCTATTGATTTTCATCTTTGATCTCACAAGTCAAGAGTTTACCATTTAGGGCAGCTAAGTGGTGCAGTGGATAAAGCACTGGCCCTAGATTCAGGATTACCTGAGTTCAAATCTGGCCTCAGACACTTGACACTTACTAGCTGTGTGACCCTGGGCAAGTCACTTAACCCCCATTGTCCAGCAAAAAAAAAAAAAAAAAGGTTACCATTTAGCCAACTAATTAGGAAGTGACTCATCAGTAATGAGTCTTAACTGCCTTAAAATATATTCAATTTCAGTTTTTATGATGTTATTTGATGTTCCCCATTTCCAGGGCTTCCAAAACCTCTTCATAAGACAAATAATTCAGATTTAGAGGCGTGGAGATTTGCTATTGTCTACAAATTATTGGCTTCTCTCATTTCTCACTCCTCTATCACATTTTTTATTTTTTGCCACTTTCCCCTATATAACCTTTGAATTGAATATATCAGTATAAACATACAGGTATAAGTATATGTGAATGCATATATACACACATATGCAAATGCATATGCATATACATACATATATGCGTGTCTGTCTGTCTGTCTATCTATATAATCTGAATCCTTTGGATGTAAGATAAAACCAATTTTCCCAGGTCCATGAAATGGAAGGATCTCCTTGGAAGGTCAATGACTAATTAAAGTCCTTTATAAATTCATTCATTGAGATGTATCTTGGTCTTATGGATATCATAATGGGAGTAAGGTAGTTTTATTACAAGTCTGTTAAATTTAATACACACTTTAAAACTACATAACTGAAATTTAGTTTCATATGTAAACCCTCTTTTGCTGTTCTTTGTATACTAAAATGTTCATGTTTGTTGATTCTGTTAAGTTTAAAAGAAAAAAGAAAACTGAATTAAAGAAAAAAAGCAATGAATTTGGGGTCAGAGAGTGGACTCCTGACACTGACCTGGGGCAAATTATTAGACCTCAGTCCTCATTTGTAAAAAGGGAATAATAATAAGGCTTTTCTGTCTACCTCATTGGGCTAATGTGGGGCAAATGTTTCAGATAGAACTTAAAGTATTTCTATAAATGTAAGCTAGTATTTTCAATAAATATTCATTAAGCCTTTATTATGCAGAGTAGCATAATGGAAAACCTTGGAATCAGAGCATCTGAATTTGAACCCCAGCTTTGTTACCTATTACTTATGTGACCTTGGATGAGTCACTTGATCTCTGCAGGCCTCAGTTTCTGCCCAGTAAGGCTCCTTCTAGCTCCAGATCTATGACCCATGAGCCTACAAGAGGCTGGATTATATATTCATTATAACATCGCATAATATTTAAAGGAAAATACACAAATAATTGAGAGATCTATGCTTTCATCAGCTGGGGAACTTCTGGTGTGGGAACTCCCCTCCCAACTTATCTGTGATTTCATAGTTAAATATGAGGAAGTTGACAACTGGCTTGAGGCCCCAAGAGTTTAAATGTGTCAGTAGATCCTCCTGCTTCTACTCAATCTAGTACACCGACTTCAGAGAACTGGAGAAAGAAAAAGCATCCTCTGTCTGGTCAATGAGAGATGAGCCATACTCACTTCTGGGGACCTTGCTGGGATATGTCTTCTGACACGGCTTGTATTCATCGGGAGGAGGGAAGTCTTCTACCGAATGAAAAGTAAATTTGGACTCGAAGTCATCTGGACCGAGAGGAAGAAACAGTGAGAAATGTGCCAGTTAATGACAGTCATGGGCACCGAGTCTGGTTTTACTCTAGGGAGTAAAGGGCCCCTCCCCACCCCCGCCAGGGAATTCATCTCGGTGTCCTCTTGCTTAATCACAGGATTCACGTTTAGAGTGATTCCAATTACTCTTCTAAACAATCATTTGGGGCAGAAGAGGGGCAAAGGAAAGGATGGGGAGCCCCAGCCCATTTATAACCACTCCTGTCAAATGTGCACCCCATTCCAACACAAATGACTTTAAAGTGATAGCATTTAAAGTTTAACTGCCTCCAGCAACAAGCATTTCCTGGGCAGGAATTATTTGGAGTGAGGCTGACCTCCAGGCTCCAAAGTCAAAGGTGGCACTGGGCACCTCTGAACTGCCCTGGGCAGCTCTGATAACTGGGGGTTCCTGGGTAAAGGTGAAATAGGGGTGCCTTGCCCCTGTTGTCAAAGGTAACTCTGGCCTCATGAGCAAAAGCTGAGGAGGCTCCCCTGTGGAGCTCGCCGGGCAGGAGCCAGAGGACTCCCTCATATTTCCAATAACCTCATCTCCTTACACTGGCCCCTATTCCCCTACAGCCTTTGTCTCCCCAAACTAGTTGATATGGGGTTGGGACATAACAAGGAATTTGGAACTATTAAAGTTGAAGCTGGCCTGCTAGCTAAATGAGGAGCACACCTTGAGAAGTAAGAGAGATAAGTCCATCTGGTGTGGCTGCTGCCTGCTCAGTGCCAGGGGACAGAGATAACTCCAGATGTCATGACCACCACTTCACTCAAGCTTTCCCCCACCCCCAAAGGGAACTCTCCAGTGTCAGGTCTATGGTCTACGGTCTATAAAAGCTTTTGCCTTTCTTCTGCTCAAGAAGAAATGCGTTTCAGAGAATCATGTCTCCAAACCATTTCTCCCCTAGAGAGTCTATCTCTCTTGGGTCCTTTCTCTAGCACCTAAATAAAAGATTATTTTATTCTAATGGGATTTGTGTGCAAGAGGGTGTCATTCTTTAAAGAGGAATACCTAAGGACCCCCATCATCACCAATTTCCACCATGCCACTACTCATGCCCATTTTAAAGGCTGGTCTTACTCCTCCAGCTTTTCATGGTTGGTTTGTCCCAGATGATAGCTTCGCTTATACAGATGCCTCTGGGAGGGAGTTTGCTACCAGCACAGCTGAGCAGGCACACACATTTTCACCTTTATAACAACCCAAGGAGCAAGAGTGGAATTGGTTCCATAAACATCTGCTTAGTAAACCTCAGAGCCCATGGAACATCTCTCATCTTCCCAAGTCCCTCAGAAAACAGAGACTCTGAAGTGCTGGGTTGGGGGGGGGGGTTGTGTTAGTGGAGGGAGAAGAGATAAGTGGGCTACTTAATTAGGTGCTGTCACATTACCTGTGATGTGCAAGTTTCCATTCCTCAAGGGTGCTCCAGGTTGTGGTGTACCCACCCAGGCCAGGGCCTGCTGACTTTTGCTGGATAGCTCTGTTGTTGGGGATCTTGCTGGGGGTACTGGGGGTGGATTCAGTTTTCCCCCACCTGTACCTGAGGAAGAAGCAGATGTAGCCTTAATGTAGCCAAGTGGGATATGAAGGGAGGAGGTTAACAAAGGTTACATGACTTGCATGGGGTCACACAGCTATTAAGTGACTGAGACGGCATTAGAACTCAGGACTTCCTGAGTATGGGTTTATAGCTCTATTCTCTAGCTCAAGGGAGGTTCAAAGAGATAGTGCAGTTGAACCCTGAAGGAAAATCAAGAGGGGTTTGTATTTCCTTATGAATGTTATTAAAATGTTTTCAATTCAGCATGGTACCTTGTCCATGGATGCTCAATAAATATTTATGGAATGGAACCTATCTTGAATTTTTGTTTTTCTCTACCACTTGACTATAAACTCTGTGAGGCCTGGGAACTGGGTCTAATAACTCTCTGGGGCTCCCATAGTACCTGCCTACAGGACAGGGCCCATACAAATAGGTGGAAAATCTGGAAATATCAGGAAACTGGGAGGCCAGCACAATGCAATAAGAGACCAGTAGAGATATGCCACCCACCCTGGCATCCCATAGTCTGGGTTTCTGTCCCGCTGTATTAATTATAGGGCAGACCCTGAGCCATGTCAGAGAGACCTCTGAGAAGTGGTGGAAAGGACTCTGGCTTCAGAACCAGAATACTCCAATACTTACAATTACTAAGTTATTTGTCATTTATTTCCTCATCTTTCAAATACTTGCCAAGTTCCCTCATGGGACCATGAGGAAAATGCTGTATCCTTTCATGCAAGGCTACCACCATCTGTTTGGCTGTCCACCACTCCCAACATGGGGACTGCTTAGGGAGGGTTCAAAAGATAACAATGTTCTAGGGCTGAAATGGGCCCTGTGAGAAGAGACCAGAGGAACTGCAATGATGGGGCCTAGGGAAGGCAGACCCACAAGCTTCCTTGGAAAGGAACCTTTGGGAAAGGTGAGGTTGGACTTTTCCACCTACCCTGATCCTAGAGGATGGACTTCTGTTACAGCAGGTGGGACTTACTTAGGTCAAAGGCCAAATTTTCTAATCCCAAAGAATAGAAAGGGATTGGGATGAATAACTCAAGGAGATGCGGATATTTACTACTATTTTTTTTATCGGAGTTGGGATTTAATTGGTTTAGGAGACCCAAAATGAGGTAATACCTTGCTTTGAAACTTAAAGTCCTAGGAGGCTGTCTGAGGTAAGTTAGTCAGTCAACTAACATTTGTTAATATTAACATTATTAACAGTGATTTATTAATGATTTACAATTTCTTGACTATATTCAATTAACCTATTTAATGGAGACATGCTTATTGATGGCTAACAGCAATAAAATTTCATTAATTATAATAATTATTAGATATATTCAATTATATATTAATAATTAACATTATTAAATATTTCAAAAATAAAAATATTTCATTCTCACAAAATTTTAAACAGATAGGAGAGAAGGTCTGTCATCAAGTAGCTTTTGGATGTGCTCATGGACACTCATTTGGTCATAACCCGGGCCTTTACTATCTTCTCCCATTAATTCACATACCTGAAAGGGTATCTGAACACATTCGTTTTTGTGTCCCCTCCAACAAGGATATCGGGTACCACTCCTACTGCTTCTGTGCAGTATTTATGAATGGTTTTGATGATTTGTAAAATGATGTACAAAAGTGATCTCTTCTAATCCTCCCAACACTTTTATGGGGTAGAGGCTACCGTTATCAGCTTCCTTAATTTGAAGATAAAGAAACTGATGTCTCCAGAGAGTGACTTCTCTAGGATCACAGAGATACTGCCCCAGCTAGGATACAAACATGGGGTGTTGGGAAGTTTTACTACTCTGGAGCTTGGAAGACCTGTGTCAGATCTTGCCTCTGGTTCTTATTACCCTTGTGACCCTGGTAAATCACTCCTGGATCTGTTTTCTTATCTGGTAAATTAGGATGTTGGACTAGATGCCACTGAGGAATTCCATAACAATAAAAACATCTTCTGACATTGCTTCAGGGGTGTGCTGGTGAATTTTTGCAACCAGCTCTCCAAATGATTCAGGGGTGTGTTGGTGAATGTTTAACAACCAGCTCTCCTCCCCAAAATTTAAATGGACATACCCACAACAGTTTTTAAATTTAATCTACATTATTAACACCTTTTCCAACACTCCATTCCTGTCTAGACATGAAGTCCTGATTTTTGGTGTTTGCTGATTTCTGGGGTTAGGGTTATGTTCACACCAGATATTTAACAACCAGGTCTTTTGTAAGTCAGGAGAAGCTAGATCTAGAGTGCCCCTGGTGGAGGTTCACTTACCTGCCCCTCTGCCAGGTCTTTTCTTCTGCACCAGTATGGTGGACTGAGAGGCTGGAGGAGTGGGTGGAAGGGGCACTGACTGTAGGCTGGCTTTAGGGGACTTGAGAGGCAGTGGAGGGGCAGCGTCACTGTTATTATTGGAGCCTGGTAAAGGTGTCGGGGACAAAGATGGCCTGGGGGAAGGAGACGAATACAGAGGGAGGGGTGGAGGTGGGGGCGGGGGTGGAGGTGTCGGATCCCGAAGATCTGGCGGAGGAGGAGTGGGACTGGAAGCATCTGCAACTTGCCCAGGAAACCCACAGGGGGGAATGAGAGGGAGAGGGGGAGGAGGAGGGGGCACGTTCACTGGCCCGATCGGAGGCTTCGCTGCCTTCTCGCTCTGCAGAGGTAGAGGTGGAGGTGGAGGTGGAGGAGGGGGAGTTGGGGGAGGAGGTGGGGGGGCCATGGTGGGGGGCGGGGGGGCCACTATCTGAGCGCTGGTTTTGGTCAGCAGAGCCGGGGGGGACACGAGGGAGGGCTTGACGATGGCGGAAAGAGACATGGATGGAGGAAGGGGAGGCGGAGGAGGAGGAGGGGGAGGGGTGGTGGGAGGCGGAGGGGCAGGCACGTTGGGACGAGGAGGAACAGATCTTGGAAGGGCAGATGCTTCGGGTGCGTTTCCCAGTCTTGGAGACGAGGGTGGGTTCAGCGGACCGCTGATGCTCTTAGTGGGAAGCCGAGGGGACGGAGCTCTGGACCCAGCACCTGGAACCAAAGCAGTGATCAGCAACATCACCACGAGGCGAGGCCAAGAAGAGCCCAGTGGAGGTGGGCATTGCTAGATGCCCTTCACCAGCCACTCCCGCTTGGTTACTGTGAATAATGAGCCTAGAAAATCTTTCCACTCTCCTGGGAGGAAAAAAACCGAGGACTGGCTTTGTCAGGATGTCTTCCCTGCCCCTTTGTCCTTCATCCCTCCATCTATGGGCACTACAAAAAAATGAAATAAATATATCTAAAAACGCAGCAAAATCAGTTTCTTCTCCTTCCCAGAACCACCCTGATGGATTCTGAGCACTGAATCAGGTGTCAAAAGGCCTTGGTCCAATCAGCAGTGAGATTATGATTAAATCACTTATCTCCTCATCTATAAAATGGGCATAATGACATTTGCCCTGGCTAATTAACCTCACCGGATAATTGTGAATAAAACCTTTGTGATCTTTGAAGGGTTATAAAGATGTGAATTTTTGGAATGATAAGCATTATGGGACAAGCATAGTTTATGATCTCCATAAAAACCCCATTTTCCTCTGCCATTTCTCAATTCGAGACTGAGTTGTAATGTTCTAAATGGGCTCTCGAAAGGACCAAGGCAGCCCCAAAGCTCTGGATGATGCCTAGCTGGGGAGACACTACTGGCGGCTGAGAACTCAGCCAGATGGTGGGTTTCTCTGCTTTTGTCAAAAGCAGTAAATAAACCTACTTAACACAACTACTCCCCTTCCCAAAATTGGTGAAAAGCTTTCTTTGGCTCCCCCCTTCCTTCCCTCTTCTCCTTTCCTATCTCTTCCTACCCTTTTCTTCTTTCCCTTCCCTCTTTCCTTCTTTTCCCTTCCTTTTCTTTCCTCCCCTCTCCCCTTTCCTTTCTCTTTCCTTCTCCCTTTCCCTCAAGGATCTGAAGGCCGAGAACCCCAGTTCAAATTCCACTTGACTCAAGTCAATCACTTTACTTCCCTTGGTCTTCATCATAAAACAAGGAAGTTGGACTACCTGGCCTCAGGTCCCTCCCAGCTCTAGGTCCTTTGTGATCTGAGATGATATTAGAGCCCCAGCATGCTGCTTTGCCTGCTCTGGTTTCCCTTTAGCCCCCTGCCCCCTTACCTGAGCCATCCCTCTGGCCAGCTGGTCTCAGCACAGGAAAGCCCCCTGCAAACAGGCCTCCCAGGGCCTGTGGGTTGCCCCCTCGGGAGTTCCCAGGAGCACCTCCACTTTCTTTGTTGGCTCCTTTCGAAGCTGAGGGGAAAAAAGTTGGGAGATGGCAGAGTGTGAACATCCTGTAGCTCGATCTCAGGGAGAGTCATTCCACTGGAGCTGGTTCTCTACCCACTGACCTACACTGCCTCTCATTCAACCTTCCAGCCTGCAAAAGGCATCCACACGGGAGCTCCTGGAGGCTGAGGCCCGTTTTAGCTTTGTCTTGGTGTCCTCTGCACTTAGCACAGTGAGGAAGTGCCTCTAAATTCCAGTACCCGGCAGTCTGTGGGGGTGGCTCCAGCTAGAAGCCATGCTACCCCAGGGTGCTCTTCAGTTTCCCTCTCCCTCCCCCACAACCCCCTCAGGAGGAATGAAATGCCCCAAGGAGGGGAAAGAGAATCAGCCTCGACCACAGTCGGCTGGAATGTTCTGTGTCCGGAGAGATGTCTGTGCTTAGAAACTACAGAAGATGAAAAAACCAGGAGGAAGCCAGCGGCATGAAATTAAAGCCATCTTTTATCTCCGATTCCCCGAGAAATTGGGACAGAGTGCCTCCTGGTGGATGAATGCGGCTACGTTTTCAGAGAAGGATTTATTTACTGAAGTTCCAGTTTATTAGAGGTTGGAGGCATTCTGGTTAGCTGCATATTCCAGTTAACCCAGTGGCAAAGGCAGAGCATCCTCTCTTCCTCCATTCTTCTCTCCCTCCCTCCCCACATGCTTGTTGAAATTCCCCAAAACACTTGTCCCTTTCTCCACATAATTAAAAATAAGCCAATGAGGGGGGTGGCTAGGTGGTGCAGTGGATAGGGCACCGGTCTTGGAGTCAGGAGGACCTGAGTTCAAATCCGACCTCAGACACTTGACACTTACTAGCTGTGTGACCCTGGACAAGTCACTTAACCCCCATTGCCTCGCAGAAAAAACAAAAAACAAACAAACAAAAAAAGAATAAGCCAATGAGTAGAGTGAAATGTCTCATGATCATGGAATATCTCAAAGCGAGCATTTCTTCATTCACACGGGACTCTTGAAAAGAGTTCTGAGGACCTGGGTTCAAATCCTGACCTCCATTTACCCCCTGTGTGATTTTGGGCAAGGGAAACCTCTCTGGGTCCCACCTTCTTCATCTGTAAAATGATGGGGTTGCACAAGGCGGCTTCCAAAGTCTCTTCCAGCTCCATGTCCATGAATGATGATCTCTAAGCACCACAGAACATCCATCATCTTTACACAATACTGAATCTACAAGGTAGAAGTGACTAAGCTGACTGTGCTGAGCTCAAGAAAATGGAGGCTCCTTTGGGGAGGGGACCTTGCTATGAACTCATTGCCTTAGGACCCACTTCTTTTCCCCTAAAAGTGGAGGACTGAGGAAAAGACAAACCAACTAATAGTCAATCAAGGTTTAATTGTATCCAATTATGGTGTATGAGCATTGAAGCTGGAGCTGGAAGAAACCTAGCCCAACCTCTTCCTTTTTTCAGATGACTCAGTGACTTGCCCAAGGTCACCCAGACAGGAAATGGCTCTTTGAACCCAGGTCCCCTTCAGGATTCCCAATCTAGTTGTCAGGCATGAGGTTTGAGCTCCATGGTGAAACAGGATCTCTAAAAGTAACCTCAGTGTAGATTTATTTTAAAGTTTCTAGAAAAAGGACAGAAATTTTACAACTCACCTCCAACTTTTTAAAAGAAACAACAAACAGCTTGATCATGGGTTGACCTGAACCCAGTTTGTCAAATTCATCAACTTTATAAGGGCAGCAGTGGATTGTACAGGAACAGTCTATCTGCTGAGACTTGAGTCCCGGGCTCCTAACCCCGAGCTCCGCACTTGACTAGACAAGTCTCTGTAGTGGGGTCTTCTTTTTGGGAAAAGGAAAGAATTTCTCTTTGCAGAGGTGAGGGACCATGGGTGTGTAACATGGCATATGCTGTCGGATTCAGTGACACTGGCCCCTTTGCTCTTCCTCACCCAGCTGGTTCCCATATTGAGAATGTTCTCCCTTCTCATCTCTGCCTCCTGGCTTTCTTTAAGTCTCAGCTCAAGTCTGACCTTCTGCAAGAAGCCTTTCCTGGGCCTCCTTCATCTTACTGCCTCTCTGCTGTTGACTACCCTTGATTTATTCTGTCTTTATCTTGCCTGCATGTAGCTGTTTGCACATTTTCTCTCCCACTGGACCATGAGATCCTTGGGATCCCTGTCTTTCTTTGTACCCTCAGAGGAAGCACAATGCCTGGCCCATAGTAGGGGCTTTCATAAATGCTTGGTGACTTAAAAAAAATTATTGATCACAAAGGAAGGTTAATTGAGTAAAGGAGAGGGATATATTCAGGAATGAAGATGATGAGCAAGCCAAGGCTAGCATGAAAATTAAACAAGCCGGGGCGGGGGTCGCCTCCTTTGATCACCAGGGTCCCTGTCAGCTCTAACACTGAGCGAATGAGCTCCCTGCCCCTTGCTCTCTGCTTGAAGCAAACCCGGGGGGTCTGACACATGTTCCAGGTGACCCACGGCTGCCTTCTCTTCATTCCTGAGAAGGGGTCGTGCTGGTGGATCCTGGAGCACACTTACTTTCGATCTGCGGGGCGCTCCGGTCATTGATCTGAGTGACTTTCCTTAATCGAGTCCCCTGCTGAATGTCCGCCAGCAGCGCACTGCGACCTTGGGTCACATCCTTCTTCAGTCTGGGGGCCTCAGTGCTTGGCTGTGTAAGAGAAGGAGAAGCCGTGTCACTGCCTCTGGCTGCTGACCACAAAGAAATGTCTCTGCCCATTAGAGAGCCTCCTGGTTGTTGAAGACCAGAGTGTTGGCAGCCAGGCTGAAAAGTCAGGGGGGCAATGGGAGGAGGGGTGCGTCGTGGGACTGGGCAACAGAAGGGGGAGCCAGGGAAAAGCTTGAGGCCCCACAGGCCCATCCCCTTTGAAACAGCTTGGCCCACCCTGCAGGGCTCCTGCAGAGAGAGATCAATAAGAACCACAGACACTTACACAGCATCTGAAGGTTTGCAGAGAGCGTTATATACCTTTTAGCATTAGTTCCTCATTACAACCAGAGGAAGAAGAGGCTCTCTGTTCTACAGATGAGGAAACTGAGGCTCAGACTGGTTAAAAGTGACTTGCCCAGGGTCTCACTGCTAGTAAATTTTAGAGGAAGATTCCAATCCAGTTCTTCCTGATTCCAAGGAAAGAAGCTAAGAGATGAGTCAGGTCCTCTCTCATCCTCTTGCTATCTGTATGACCCTGGACAGCTCACTTATCCTTGATTCTCCCTCTGTGGAGGGAGGCTCAGGGCATGGGGGCAGCGCTCCAGGCCCAGTCTGCTGCTGTTCCCTCCCCCTCCTCTGACTCCTACTCTTCCCTCTTCCCTAGGCAGGATCCCTGCACTTTCCAATCCTCTATCTACTTCATTACAAGTTAAACATCCTTTGTCACCACCTCCTGCCACGCTGCCTGATTTCTGGCATTATCCCTATCTCCCCTCCTCGGGAACCTTGGATTCTGACCTTGGGACTCCAGGCCTTATCTTGCCTCAACCAGGCTTCCACACTGTGTTCACACTATTCAGCTGTGTCTATACCATGCTAGGTGGATACTTGTTGATTTTTCTCATTAGAATATAAACTTTTGGGGGCAGGGACTGTCTTAATATTTGTGTCCTGGTGCTGGCTCATGGGGAATGCTCAGTATCTCTATCTCTCTCTCTCTCTCTCTCTCTCTCTCTCTCTCTCTCTCTCTCTCTCTCTCTCTCTCTCTCTCTCTCTCTCTCCCTCTCTCCCTCCCTCCCTCCCCTTCCCCCTCCCCTCCTTGCTTTCTCTCCTTTCTGTCTCTCCCCCTGCCCTCCCCCTTCTTCCCTCCCTGTCTCTCTCTCTCCTTTCTCTGTCTCCATCCCACTCAGGCATCCTGAATGACCACTCAAAATAGATGCTGCAGATGGAATTCATGTTTCAGAATGGCCTAAGGCTTATGACCTCTGTGAGCTCTTCTAACTTAAAGACCACAGTAAAGGGAGAACTCTTATAATTACAACTGACCTTTAAATAAATAATGCTTTAAGGTTTGTAATGCACCTTAAGTACAGGATCTCATTTGAGCTTCACAACAACCCTGTGAGGTTAGCTACTACAGGTATTATCACCATGTTACAGACCAGGAAACTGAGACAGAGTGAAGTGACTTGCCCATGGTCACACAGTAGTAAGTGTCTGAGGCTGGATTTGAACTCAGGTCTTCCTGCCTCTCTCTGTCACTGCATGCTGCCTCCAACCACATTCTCAATTCTATGACTATGGCCCAAAGAGAACTTAGTACCACTTTTCCTTTTGTATTTACATTAACTCTGTGGAAAAATGCACATAGAGACAAATGCACAGAGACCACAACTGTTCTTTTTGTTGTTACTGTGATTAGGACTGTCCATCTCTTTGCTGGTTTCCATAATGAATGCCCTGGACTTCTGCCTGCTGCAGGCTCAGAACGGCATCTCCCAGGCCCTTTGGCTGGTGTGGGGGAGTAAAGCAATATGTGCGAGCCCAGGGCCACGGGCACAAGGCCTGAAATCTTAGAGAAGGCCAAAAAGAAATAAAAATAGAAAGCGTGAACTAAATGCAGCCTTTGTGTCAGCATCTCTGGGCAGTGGGTGCCCACTCCCAGCCAATGCCACGACTGCTTTGCCCTGACACCTCTCAGTGGTTTGGAAAAAGTTTTGGGGGTCGGGGTGGGGAGTCAGATCTTTGGCAGACTGGGTGTTGAGAGCCCTTTGAAACACACTGTTGAGTTAAAACTTTAACTAAACAGGTTTCTTTTCCTTTTTTTGGCAGGGGAGGGGATGAGGGAAGAGTAGGAGTCAGGGGAAGCTGGGTTCTTCAAAAAGCCCGTGCAGCCTGACTCTGAACTCTGAAGTGCCAGCCACTTACAAGGGACTGGACTTCCACATGATCATCATAGCATCATGCCGAGCTGGAAGGGTTATCTACTCCAACTCGTCCATTTTACAGATGAGGCAACAGAGACCCAGAGAGAAGTTCACTGAGGTTTACAAGGTCACTTAAAGCTAGGATTTGAACCTGGGCCTTCTGATTCCAAATCTAACGCCCCTGCTGCTATATTGTGCTGCCCCCGATAGAATCAGAGCTAGAATGGACTTTAGAGATCAACTAGCCTTTACAGGAGAGTAAACTAAGGCTAACACTGGAGAAATGATTTACTTAAGATCACTCGGGTTAGTGGGACAGAGCCAGAATTTGAACTCTTGTTCTCAGACCCCAGGACAGCTTGGGGACGCCAAAGTGCACAGAAGAATCACCTTCCCAAATTCAAATCTGTCCCCAGACACTTACTAGCTGTGTGACCCTGGGCAAGTCACTTCACCTTGTTTGCCTCAGTTTCCTTATCTGTAAAAATGAGCTAGAGAAGGAAATGACAAACTACTGGGGTATTTTTGCCAAGAAAACCCCAAATGGGGTCATGGAGAGTCAGACATGATAAACAACCACAGCAATCTTCCAATCCAGCCCTTTCCCCATGGCTTCAGGCCATTCTCCAGTGCCCTGTCTACACTTGACCTCAGCTGACCCCTGCCAACTCCAAACTCTGGATCAGACATTTACTGTCTGGGTGTTTCATATTTGGAGACTTGTTCACTAGGAGTGAGCTGATGGAGCCAACATTCAGCCTGGAGCTTTGGGTGGTGTTTAAAGGGACCACAGAGAGCTAGTGTTGGGTGAAGAGGGAAGGAAGAGAAAGCTGGCATTTTTGTCCTTGCCATCCCCATCAAGCTCAGCAGAGTACCCCGACTCCTCTAACACCATGGATGTTTTGTGCTGTATGGAGACCTGAAATCTTGATGGTTTATTTTGGGAATTTCAAATATCCAATTAAGACGAGAATCCATGAATTTCAAATAAACAAAGCTAAGAATGCCTGGCTTTGCCCAGGGGTCCTCCTGGCCTGGAAAACATCCCCTCCCTTCACTCAAAAGAATTCTCAGCTTCCTACAAAGCACAGCCTGAAACCCTCTGGTTGTCAACATTCTTTCCATCTCTAACTTACTTTGGGTAACTTTGCACCTGTGTGGTCATCCGTTATCCGTGTTCACTGCTGGGAACTCTGTTCGGAGCCCCTGGAGGACCCCAAACTGAGGGTCTCAACATCCAGTTCCTCCCTTGCCTGCCCCTCCTAGTGGGTGGCCAGCTGCTTTTCTAGCATCTCCAATGTCTAAAACTGTCTTTTGTTTATACACCTGCAGGCTGAGGGAACGCCTGCTGTCCGGCTGGGGCTACTGACATGTAAAAGCAACCCTGCCAGGTTGTGCAAATTAGAAAGGATGCAAATTTGAGGGAGATAGTACAAGGAAAGAGGGCTGGCTTTGTAGTCAAAAGGACCTGGGTTCAAATCCCAGCTCTGGCACTTAATATATATATGTCACCTTAGGCGAGTCGTTTGACTTCTGCCGGAAATCCTCTAACCTTGTCAGTGAGGACAGGTCAGAAGCAGGTGAGGGGCAGGGCGAATAAAGCCGCAGGAATCTGGGGCCCCAGGAGGGGCAGGGGTAGCCCAGGAGTCACAAGTCTGATTCTCATTTCCAGTCCCCAAAACTTCACCTCCTACGTTTGCAAACCAATGGTGCTGGGGGCAGCCCCCGAGGAGGCTGAACCTTGCCCCCTAACCTTCCCCCCCCCCATATAAAGGACATTCTGCTCTTGACAGACGGCTGAGGACCAAAATGTAACTATATGGCTGCCCCCAAATCATAACAAATCACTGCTCTCATTGCCTTTAATGACCTTAAAAATGTCTTCGGGGCAGCTAGGTGGCACAGTGGATAGAGCACTGGCCCTGGAGTCAGGATTACCTGAGTTCAAATCCGACCTCAGACACTTAACACTTACTAGCTGTGTGACCCTGGGCAAGTCACTTAACCCCAATTGCCTCACTAAAAAAAAAAAAAAAGTCTTCAAGGTAATGCTGGTTATTTTATGAAAATGAAGGGGAAGGGAAACCAGGGTTGCTGAAATGGAGCCTGTACCCCACTGGAAGAATGACTGAGGGCAGGAGAAGGATGTTTTGCCTCTTGGCTCTCTGCTTATGACTGTCTTTTCACCTTGATTTTTTTGGTTTAACCAGTAGTTTATGTTGAAGGGACTGCTACCATCCAGATAAAACCTGCTCTGAGATTTATAGATTGCCCTGGGGGCAGGGAAGGGTTAAGTGACTTGCCCAGAGTCATACAGTTGGCAAGTATCAGAGGGGAAATTTGAACCCATAGCTTCCTGACCCAAACGCTCTTCCACACTACACCATGCCCATGGCCTAAATTAGGTACTGCCTCATAGGGGTGGGTTCCGCTGTTTTCATGTGCCTTTGTCTTATCTGGGAGCAGGAATCCATGCCTTCTTAGCCAAGGTGGTGCCTGGCATGGATAGACCCATGGTAAATATTTGCTTACTGATGTCTGGGTACTTGGGGGTTTTCACAGTTAATGGGTGAACCTGTAGTTAAAAATAGTTCTCATTCCTCCTCAAGCCTCTCACGCACAGTCTCAAAAGGAGGTATCAGAAATGACCTTTGCTCTCTGTTCACCTCAGACCTGCCCATCTGTCTCTTGTTCTCCCCACCTCAAAATGAGTCATGGGATGCAGTGTGGTCTGTAGGAAGGGCACTAGCTCCGGCCTCAGAAGACCTGGGTTCAAATCTGCCCCTGGCTATAAGGAACAAAGAATCCCACCAATGGCACCAATTCATCTACCATCTTGCTCTCACACACCAACTCATACCTCCAGTGTTGCTCCCTGTCATGGGTAGCACCAGTGATGGGAATGACCATGCCACCTTAATACACAGGGCCCACTGAGCTCCAGGGAGTGCCCTTCCTACTTGGCCAACCCCGGCCCCCCCCCCTCCGCTGACATTTAGCAGGTCACAGGCTGATGTGATTTTACTGAGAAGACCCCCTCCCCCCAAGGCAAACCTGGGCTGCTTTGGAAGGTCGATGAAGGACAACAGTGATGGCCTGCATAAAGACCCAAGAGGAGGCAAGATCCACCCCCTGTGGAGGCAGAGCTCCCATTTGGGGATGGATCAAAGGACATCCCCAGTCACTGAGGTGGTACCCTGCTCTTCTCAATGAGGCTGGATGGCAGAGAAGGGCTGTCGAAAGGCCTGCCATTTTCCAGGCCTCAGTTTCCTTGATTGTAAAAGGAAGGGGCCAGACTAGATGATTTCTGAGGCCCCTTTATGCTCTCAAGCCTAGGGTCCTCTATTCATGGCTCTGAAATTCCTTTGAGATCGTCAGAATAGCGCTCTCTGGACATCAAGAAGAGGATGCTCCCAGATTCTAAAGGAGATGATCTCTCAGGGGCCCTCCAGCTCTAAGTACAGGCACCCTCAGAGGAGACAAACCTCACCCTTGGCACGATTGTGCCTGGTTTTGTTTTCGTTAAAACTACCACCACCAGGGGGCATGACCGTGCAAGGTGGAATGCCAGGTGTGCCACCCCCAGGTGGAGGGCACTTTATAGTATTCCTGAATGAAGAATTTTATGATTTTTTTTTTAGTGAGGCAATTGGGGTTAAGTGACTTGCCCAGGGTCACACAGCTAGTAAGTGTTAAGTGTCTGGGGCCGGATTTGAACTCAGGTACTCCTGACTCCAGGGCCGGTGCTCTATCCACTGTGCCACCTAGCTGCCCCTTTTTTATACGATTTTTTTTAAGGAATGAAGAATTTTATAAAAATGATTCAGCAAGGTAGCAACCCCACACCTAGGTCAAAAGAAAATCTGCCATTTTGGGGACCAACTGGGTGCAAGGGCACCGGAACAGGGCTGGCACTATATGTGATGGGCTCTCACATGTACTTTGCATTTGCTTAATAGAAGATAAGCTCCCCGAGGGCAGGGCCTTTCTTCACTTTTGTCTTTGTGTTCCCCACATTTAGCCCACAGTAGGAACTTAATAAGGGATTGCTGAAATGACTGAGGAGCTGAGGGGAGAAGAAGGAAGTGATCTGTCCAGGCTTACGCATAAGATCTGAGGGGAGATGAGTGAGCTGAGCCAGAGGAGGCCCTGAGAGCTCCCCTTGCTGCGCCCTATCCCCTAACACTGGGCTGCTCTTCCCCATCTCCCCTTACACACCGTGTGCCAAAGTACACCAGGCAAGGGCCAGGCCCTACTTGAGGTGTATAAGGTTTACTGGCTCTCCCAAGGCTATCATTTTATTACCAGGCTTATCTCAGAGCAACAGGGTCTGGTCCCTGGGGAACCTTGGCCCCAAACTCTTCCCTCTGAGGAAAGGCAGGCTAAACCCACCTTGAATCGAACGCTGAGGGACTGGAGCCTGGCCTGGGTAACTAACTACCCTGAGAATTAGGAGCTGGGGACTGTGAGGAACATAGGACGTATAAGATATGTGATGCCATGGGGGGGGGGGGGAGAGTAACGAAAGGCAGGTTATCTGCCGCCTCTATAACTCTGTATAAAAAGTCTCCATACCTGGAATCCATTCCCTCCATACTTCCACTCTGGCTTTGTTCCAGGGATGCCTCCTTACCAGAAGCCTTTCTTACCCTCCCTATTTATTAGGGCTCGCTCCACTGTCTACACTTATCCAGGTAAGTTATATATCCTCCCCCATCCCCAGGGAACACAAGCCCCTTGAGGGCAGGACCAGTCTCCCTGGGCATCTCTGTCTCCCTAGTGCCTGGCACAAAAGGTTCTAGGTTAACCCCTCCGGGAATTAAATGATTTCTCATTTCTGGAAACAGGAGAAGACCGAATTCTGACATCTAGCCAGTCAGCCAGCCATGTATCTATCACATATACACATATACGGGGTGAGCCACAAGTCACAAAGTCACAAAGGGGTTTCAATATTTAATAACTCCTTTGGGGGTTTGTTTTGTTTCTAATTTACACACCACAGAATCATATATAGTATATAGAGGAAATATATAGAGGAAATAAATAAAAAATAATTTTCAAAAAGTTATTAAAACATCAGACCCCTTTGTGCCCACCCTGTATATGCATTGTTGTTGTTGTTGTTGTTTGTCCTTTGTTCTACAAGAGGACCATGATATCAAGGTGATATCATGGCTTGCACTGAACTGGATTTAAGTGAGGAAGGCCTGTGCAAGGTCAGCGACCTCGCTCTCTCCTCCAGAGCCATGTGGGTCCAGTGTGCATCAGGATGACTGGAGATGGCCCTGGATGTTTAAGGCAATTGGGGTTAAGTGACTTTCCCAGGGTCACACAGCTAGTAAGTGTCTGAGGTGAGATTTGAACTCGGGTCCTCTTGACTCCAGGGCCAGTGCTCTATCCACTGGGCCACCTAGCTATGTGCATATGCATATACATATATACCCACATGCTTGTAAGATGCACCACGCTCTAGGATGACCCTGAAAAAGCCCACCTATACAAAGAGAAAATTTGGGCACCAGGAGCAGATTTAAGTATCTCACAACTCTGCTAAAACAATGGGAGGAGAACCAGTGGTGTTTAACGGAAATGATGCTTGCTGGCCTTGGAGTTGGCGAGACTTGGGTTCTAATCCTACCTCAGACAATTACTTGTACAGCAATTGGTCAGCCACATCCTACATAGCAGTATCCTCTCTCCTCATCTGCAAAATGGAAATAATGGGGGGAGGGGGGGCAGCTAGATGGCGCAGTGGATAGAGCACTGGCCCTGGAGTCAGGAGGACCTGAGTTCAAATCCGACCTCAGACACTTAACACTTACTAGCTGTGTGACCCTGGGCAAGTCACTTAACCCCAATTGCCTCACTAAAAAAAAAAAAAAAGGAAATAACAGTAGGTCTCTTAGGACAAATGAGACAGGGTTTGCAAGACTGGTTTGCAAAGAGCTTCAAGGCATTACCTCTTTTGAGGCTTACCGCCATCCCGGTACAAAGCCAGGGCGCAATAGGTGTGGATTTGTGCCCATCAGAATGTGGAAGCACATTCCTGCCATGCACCCCGTGGGGGCCAAGGACAGCAGATGTCTTTTCACTTAGGTGCGTCATTGCTGCCTTGCTGACTCATGAGGAAACTGAGGCACTGAGAGATTGAGCGACTGGCCCAAGATGATGGAGGCTGTAAATGTCAGACACTGGCGTTGTACGTAGGTCCTCTGGATTCCAAAGCCAGCGCTCTTTCTTCTCCTCTTCTGTAAGATCTGCTATGCTTTCTGTCCAACCCTGCCCACAGTGTCCTGACCCAAACACCTGCAAATGAACTTGAACTTGCGACAGCTTGTTCTTAACTTTCAACTTTCAAACTGTCAAACAAGTTCCACCAAAGGGTTAAAACTTCCTGGACTCGCTCTGTCCCTCCTTTCCTTCCCCTCCCCAGCATGCCCCAAAGTTCCTTTTGTTCCACTTTACACACGCCCTGCTCCTTCCCTCTGAGGGATTTCCTTCTCAATGCCAACCTTTCCCACCACTTATATTTATTTATTTTTGTTTGTTTTTTGGGGGGACAATGAGGGTTAAGTGACTTGCCCAGGGACACACAGCTAGTAAGTGTCAAGTGTCTGAGGCCAAATTTGAACTCAGGTCCTCCTGAATCCAGGGCCGGTGTTTTATCCACTGTGCCACCTAGCTGCCCCCTCCCCCACTTTTAGATAGAAACCAGACAAAAGCTGTCCAGAAGCCCTCCCTGCCATCAGGCAGCGGCATGGAACAGTCTACTGTCCTTCAGTGTCACTGTCCAAGAAAACAGCCCTCGGGAGACCTGGCTTCTGGGGTGCCCGGGGGAGAAGCCAGAGGAAGAATCTGCTGCCCCCATCCAAGCCCACCATCATGATCGTCCCCTTTCTCTTCCAGAAGTTGACCAAAAAGAGGGGGAAACAATTCAGTAGACTCATGGCAAGAGCCCACTGAGCTCATTTCCATCATCATCACCCCTCATCTCAGGTTTAATGACCTAGAACACCCCAGGAGCCAGAAGCTTCCCTTCTCAGAAAGAGCCCTTGGGGTTCGGCCTCCCCCTCTCACGGTGCCGTCTGCATAAGCCCGGGGGACTTTCTTTGGAAAAACCCAAAGCAGGAGGCCCCCACCTTCTTCCATCTCTCCCTCCTCACCTCACCACCCCAAGAGAGCATTCAGCCAGAAACTCAGCAAGCAGCAAACGTGCCCACGTCTTTCCGGGGATGGCGTTCAATAACGGGATGCTAGGGGGCAATCACTCGGTGGGGCTGGGCAGAGGCCAGTCTCAAGGGAGAGTTCTCCTGCTCTAAGAGGCCTGCTCTGGGAGAAGGCTGGGGCGGGGAGCGGGGAGCGGGGAGAGGTTCGGCCCAATGCAGCCCTGAGCACAGCCAGCTGCAGTTGCCCCGGCTAGGTGGGCTTTGTTCTCCAGTTTTAGGGACCAGAACAGTAGCCAAGAAGGAGGAGGAGGAGGTCACTACAATGGGCCCCAAGGCTTTTACAAGACCAGCTCTTCAGCAGGACGGTGTCTTACTCTCCAAGAAAACAATAACATAGCCCTAAATTGGCGTCTAATGCTCCTTTTGATCCCCAACCCCAGGATTCAGGCCCATGTAGGACAATAGGGTTAGAACAACCCTAGTCCCTGGAGAAATCAGAGACAGATTTGTGAAAAGCACCCCCCCCACACACACACACACAGGGTTAGACAGGCTGGGTGACCTTGGGCAAGTCACCCTCTCTGAGTTCCAAGCAGCTAAGACTCCAAAGTCTGCCTTGGGAGAGGTGCTTTCCTATTCTGGGAACTCCCTGTGCCAAAGATATCACAGGTCCAGCCCCTCACCCTGGGCCTCTCATTGTCCCGGAGTGCTGCTTCACTCGCCAGGCCTCCCGATGACCATGAACCTCCGTGTCAGTATTTCCAAGAGGCCTGCTCCAAGCAAGGAATGCTAACCACGGATGTGAACTTTCAACGCCCCACTTGGTCTGGCCAGAAATGCCACCAGGACAGGTTAACATTTCCCTCTCCTAGACTCAGGGCTGGGGAGCCCACAGCCTTAGCTGTCCGATGGTGGCGTGACCTCCAGAACCTGCAGGCCACAGATAGACCGAGCATCCTTTCAAAGGGCAAGAGGTCCTTCAGCCGGCCCCAGAGAGGGCCACAACGTTCCTACCGCTTAAAATATGTCAGGACTGAACAGCAGCTGAGAAAACAAGCCTCCTTTGAAATGTTTCACATACTTTCTTCAGTAACAACTTAACTAACTGGAGTCAGCGATGTGAAAACACACCCCTCGACTCCAGCCTCCACCAGGGCCCTTCTCAGGGTGTGCCACAGGCAACACCATCCCTCTTGCCCTCGAGTGTAGGTGGTCTTCATCTCTTTGGTGTCATGGACTCTCATGGGCCCCTTCTCATAATAATGTTCTTAAATGAATAAAGTAAAATACAAAGGACTATGAAGCAAATGAATTACATTAAAAGAGTTATCACTTTGTAAAGTTGGCAGACCCTGGCTTAAGAGCCTCTGCAGTCATTGCTTAAATGTGTCTCTCCCCCTCCCCAAACATAAAGCATCCTTGCCTTGCTCGGGGCTGGCTCCTTCTGGACTCGTTTTAATGATCAAATTGGGTTCTAATCAAATTTGATCATGCAAGTGAAATTTGTGACATCGCCCCCCTCCTCACTTTAATACATCTGCCGGTCATGACATCACCTTCCTGATGTCATGGTCTTCTTGGAGAGAAGGACAAGCTGCCCTACAAACCCTAAGCATTACAAGTGTGGGTATCTGTGGGATCCTCTATAAACAGAACTGTTTGAGGGAGACAAGACTGGTTGCCCGGTCAGTGCACCAGCTGTTAGCAGGGCTGGTGATAATGGCTCATCCCATCTGACCTCCTGCATTCTAGCGCTGTGTCTGCCCTGTCCCTGCACACTCTGAGACCTCTCTGACTCTTGGTTTTAACCCATAATCCCAAGGTCCCTGTGATGAGCTAACCACAGGGAGTTTGGGATTACGGGATCACAAATTCAGGTCAGAAGTGACCTCTGAGTGACCTGCCAAGCCAGAGCCTTGACTGCCGGGTCTCTGACCCCCAACACCTCTGACAGGCTTGACCCCACAGTGTGCTGGTCCCAGATCTCTGGCCATTCCTCTCCCCAGCCCCAGGTAGAGTGACACGATATGACACATGTCAGAAAGAAACTAGCAACTACATTCTGCTGGTCCAACATCAGATCCTGAGAAGCGGTCACCAGGCCTGTCTTCATGGCCTCCCACTCTCTCACCCTTCCACACGCTCTTTCTCCTCATTTGCTTACTGCCAGCTCCACTTGCCTGAGCTTGGGCAAGTGATCAACTTCTCCAAGCCTCAGTTTTCTCATCTACCAAATGGGGATGATAACACTACCACTACTGTCACTTCGACTCTGAGCCTCAGTTTCCTAATCTGTGAAATAAGGACCATAATGTAATAATTAATAATGATAATTAAAATGAACAAATACAAGGTGTCATGGTAAGATAGACCGCTGGACTTAGGAAGACCTGAGTTCAAGTCCTGCCACAGACACTTGCTAATTGTATCCCCCTAGGCGAATTGCTTAACCTTGCTGATCTTCAATTTTCTCAGCTGTGAAATGGGGATAATAATAGTACCTACCAGGGGGCAGCTAGGGGGCGCAGTTGACAGAGCACCGGCCCTGGATTCGAGAGTACCTGAGTTCAAATCCGGCCTCAGACACTTGACACTTACTAGCTGTGTGACCCTGGGCAAGTCACTTAACCCCCATTGCCCCACAAAAAAAAAAATAGTACCTACCTTATTGGGTCGTTAAAAGGATCCAATGAGATACTATATTATGTTATAATTATGTAACATATTCTAATACATCACACACATGTGTAATATAACATACATTATTAATACATCTCAGAATGTTATATTAGTAATATAAAACTTTATTATAATAGACAATATGATGTCAATTATATTAAACATGTGATATATATTAAGGGGCAGCTGTGAGGCACATGGACAGAGCAATGGGCCTGGAGTCAGAAAGACTCAGCTTCCTGAGTTAAATCTCATCTCAGTCATTTAGTAGCTGTGAGACCCTGGGCAAGTCACTTCACCCTCTTTGCCTTAGTTTCCTCATCTGTTAAAAATGAACTGGAGAGGGAAATGGCAAACCGCTCCAGGATCTTTGCCAAGAAAACCTCAGATGGGGCCATGAAGAGTCGGCGATGACTGAAAGTGACTGAGCAATAACAACAAATGCGTATTAATATATTATAATGTATGTGATAGGGGCCCCTTTTAAAGCCCTACGTGAATGCTGGTTATCAGCTATTATCATTATCTCCATTTTGCAGATAAGGAAACTGAGACTCAGAGAGGCTAAGTGATTGAAGGGCCCACTGCCCCCAGGTTGCCAATGCCAGAGGTAAGATCTGAATTCAGGTCCTCCTGGCTCTGGGTCCGCCAGGCCTTCCTGGCACTAGCTTGGTTCCCTGGAGACAGTGAAGGGCAGGCTGAGGAGTTTGGGCCTGGGGCCGGCAGGGGATGGGAAGTCACTGCTGCCACTGGAGCTGAGCATGGGAGAGATCTCAGAAGGAGAGACTGAAGAGGCTAGGAGACTTGGGAGGACTGGGAGGCCTAGGAGGCCCTTCCAATGTCCAGGAAAGAGCTTGGGGGCAGGGCTGCACTTGGGAGGCAGGGATAGGAATCCAGGGGGGATGGATGGTTTAGAAAGTACCTGATAGGGGCAGTTAGGTGTCGCAGTGGATAGAGCATCGGCCCTGGAGTCAGGAGGACCTGAATTCAAATCTGGCCTCAGACACTTAACACTTACTGGCTGTGTGACCCTGGGCAAGTCACTTAACTCCAAATGCCTCACTAAAAAAAAAAAATTAAGAAAAAATAATAGAAAGTACCCAATGCAAGCTTCTCTGCCATTGAAAGAGCTTCTGAAAGCCCAGAGCCTGCGCTTCTGACCTTTCAGGAAACACTGATCCGTAATCCTCTTCACCAAAGAGGCACTAGAGGCAGCCCATGCTCTGGCGCTCTGCTCAGGTCCTCCCATGCATTTGCACACATGTACATGTGTGCTCACGTGTGTGTACATGCCTAGTCTGTGCCCCTTCTCTGGGCCTCAGTTTCCTGCTCTGTAAAATGGGAGGGTCGTCCTAGACAGCCTCGACCCCCTTTCCCGGCTCAGAACTAGGATTCTACTCGCTTACACTCCCTCCCCTGCCCGTCCCCTGCCCAAACACCAGCGTGAGAGTCCTCTTTGGCACCAAGCCTCGTAGGACCTTGCCTAAGTGACATTTCCCTGGCAATAACAGCAGAATAGAAAGCAATCGCCCAGTACAGGCCCAGCGCGGACGCGGATCTCTCATTGTCTCCACTTCTCCTCCCACCTCCCAGAGAAAAGAAACACATTTCAATACTGCTGAGAATAGCGCTTTTTAAGGATGAGTGACAGGCCCAGCCACACCTCTCTTCATTATAGACAGAGGAAATGTGAGGCCAAGGCCGGCCTGTTTTTCAGGGAAGATTGCTAGAGGGGAGATGCTCACTGCGGGGGCAGAAGCAGCAAGAAAGAGAAGAGAGAAGGGAAGTTTTAAAAATTGACTTGAAGGCAGGGGGTGGGAGCACATAGAATATCCTTCAAACACGGGTCAATTTGAACATGTCTCAGGAGCCCAGAAAGCTCCCCCGAACCTCTCATTACCAACACTCGCCCAAACGCGTCAAAAGATCACATGTGAGTGACAGTGTTTGGGACTTCCCAAGCGTCTCATTATTCCCGGGGCACCAGCCCCCATGCAAATGAACTCTGCCAAGAGCGAGCGGGACCTAATTCCTCTAAGCTTCTTTCCAAGAAACTTCCCTCCTTTTACAACGACAAACACAGCCCTGAGAGGACCCCGACAAAGCCCTCGGGTGCACTCGGGTTTTCAGATTGCCTTTCACTGCCTGACAAGTCTTCTATACCAACCCAAGGCCACTGCATGCTGGAGATGGTGGGAAAAATCCCAGAGACCCGGCCCAACATCGCTGATGTTTCCTTGACCCCGGGAAGCCCACCTCTCTATGAATTATGCATCCTTCCACCACACCAAGGGGACAAAAATCCAGGCTAGCGGAGTTCTGATAGCGAACAAAGACTTTGCCGTTTGGTGATTTGGTGCTGGTACGACCGCTCAGCGCCCCCCTCTCCCTGCCATGATTTCTCTAGGTTTTTCTGAACGTTGATTGGTCACGTCAGGAATATGCCACTGACAGAGCTAAAGGACACCAACCCTCTGCATCATATTTAGAGTTTCATATTCTCTGTTACTGAATAGTGATAAGCTAATAGTGATCCTCCAGGGGGCTTGAATATCCTGGCTTTGCTCTATCTGCTCCTGTCACCCTCATTTTATAGAGGAGCAAAGCAAGCTAGACAGACACAGGTGAAGTGACTTGCGGCAGTTCTCGCAGCTAGTTAAGTGTCTGAGGTCACATTTGAACTCGGGTCTTCCAGGCTCCAAGTACAGCTGTCTATTCACTCTGTCACCTTCCATCTCCATCTGTCTCTCTGTAACTTCCACATCACAGCTGTTCCTGGTACTGGCCTTTGGGGCCAAGCAGGAAAAATCTAATCCCTCAAATACAACCTTCCTGTGGTCCTGAATCTCCTTGACTCTGGGCTAAATGCCCACAAGGCCACGGATCCTCCAGGTCCTTCAATGCCCCTCTTTAAATGTGATGCCCAGCCCAGAACACAGTCTTCCAGCCTTGGTCTGAGCAGAAAACAGTACAGTGAGTGGGATCCCTACCTCCCTTGTCTCAGGCACTTTGCCTCTGCAAATGCATCCTGAGGCCGAACCCACTTTCCCCATCACCCTGCTGACTCAAACAGAGCTTACAGCCCATTAAAACCCCAGCTTCTTTTCAGGTAAACTGCTGTCTAGCCAGACTTCTCCCATCTTGTACTTATGGATTTGATTTTTTTAAAGTTTAATAGCCTACAGTTATCTCTACCAATCATATGACTACCTTGGCCCAACAAGCTAGTCTGTTGAGAGCCACAGAACCTAGTTTGGGAAGAGATATTTCAGCATCATTTAAGATATGGTTTTCTGGTGACCTAAAGAAAGTTGCAAAACTATTGGCCAGTCAAACCTCTCATCGGCCAGTAATAACAGCGTGTTCAGGCCTTGTCAGTGAAGCCCATTGCCACGGAGGTGATCAAGCGTTACCAAGAGATCACAATATGGTGGCCTGACTCATGGGGAGAGAGATACAAAGAAGACAGCAGGTAGCCCCTCCTCCCCCCAAGAAGCTTGTGACCTCCTTGTGTAATCCACCCAGACTGATAGCATCATTAGGCTTTTGATTCAATTGATGTCAGGAGATTTGAAAACAAAAATTCAGCCCGGCTCTCCCTATCTCCTCCCAATCAGAGACACTGGATGACTTCCATCCTACTCTTTACTGATAGGAGGCACAAGGCAATGCAAATGGGGGTCATCATTCATCATTAAGTGGGTGACATGTGTTCAGGGAGTCTCCAGACCGTTACCTGGTTAGGGAGATAAAGGGGAGAAATGAAGGGCAGTCCGGAAAAAGACAGGGCGAGGAAGCAGAAAGACAAGCAGGACCCAGGCACCTGTTTCCTACTTTCCATCAGTCACTGTCCATGTCTCATTCAGGGCAGGCTTCACCAGATAACCCTGCTCCCCAGCTTCTGTCTCCTTCCCACAGCCCTGCTTCCTCCTTCAGTATGACTAGAATGGGACAGAAAGAGGAAAAAAGGTGGAGAGGAACAGGGAAGGAAAGAGCTCAAGGGAGCAAGCGGCATCCTCTAAGGAGTGTACATTTGGAGCAGGAAGCAACTTGGAGATGGTCTAGCTCAACCTCCTCATTTCACAGATGAGGATAATGGGGCCCAGAGGTGAAGGGACTTGCCCAAGGTCACCCTGTGATAAGGAGCAGAGCCAGAATTCAAATCCAGGTCTCCCAACTCCAAATCCCAGTGGCTGTTTGTCCCACTCCATGCTGCCTTCTTGCCGCTGCTCCCTCTGGCCTGCTCCAGGTGCGACGGAAGCCAGGCCTTCATCCTACCAGACTTTGTTATAACCTAGAACAGGCCGCGCCCCACCTTACATTCTCCAAAAGGTCCTAACTATAGAAAAGATGACTTGTTGGAGGTGGGATGAGGTGTAAATGCTTAGTTGTCTCTTCCAGTTACAATGGGAAGCCCAGTGGTTCAGTGGATAGAGCACCGACCAGAGTCAGGATTACCTGAGTTCAAACCCAGCCCCTGTCACTTACTAGAGATGTCACCCTGGGCAAATTACTTGGCCTGAGTCTCAGTTTTCTCAGCTGTAAAATGGGGATAATAATAGCACTTACACAGCGCGGCTATTGCGAGGCTCACATGAGAGAATATTGGCAGATGCTATCATATAACATCAATCATGTTTATCATTCTTTAGATCTGGAAGGGTTGTCAGAGAGCCTCTAGGTCAATGCCTTCAATTTACAGATGAGGCCCAGAGAGGATGACCGTTTTAGAGGTGGACAGCACCTTAGCACTCGTCTAATCCAACCCCTCAACACACAGGAAACTGAATCTCAGACCAGGGACGTTTCCTAGGTTACACAAGCATCAATGAGCGTATTGTGGGATTGAACCCAGGTCCTCTGACTCCCCGGTCTAATGTCTTTTCCAGGATTCCATTTTCTAGTTACAGAGGATGCCAATGGTCATTGCTGAGTCTTGGCTCTCATCTTATTCATTTCAGAGACACACGGCTCAACTTTTCCATCTACTCTCTAAGCCATGTGCATTGATGCAAACTCTCCAGCCCCTCTTAATTTTAGAAGGAAAATCCCACCCCTGTTTAAGAGCCCACGTCAACAAGGCCAGGAAAGGTCTTTCTCTTCTTCCTTCCCAGCCTGAAGAACATGCTGAGGAAGAGAAAACAAACCCCACCAGTCTCCTGATAAAGACACTATCTTTCCCAACAGACTTTCCATGACCCACCCAAGAGTGCCAAGAACAACAGGCAGCAGCCCTGCCTGGCTCCCGTGCTGTTTGCTTCCCACGTTCTCCCCACGGCCTGGAGGCAGAGCTCTCAGAGTATTAGGATCTGCAGGATGGCTTGGACCTGTGCTACTGGGGGCTGTGGCATGGGAGGGACAGGGGCCACAGGCATGCCCAGAGAGTTTACACGCCCAGAAGCTAAGCCATTTGGAGGGCACTTTCCCTGGAAGATGGGGGAAAAGCCCCACTGTGTGTATGTGCTCATTCATTCAATAAACATTTTTTTATACTTTTGGTTTGTTTTTTAATAAACATTTAATAAGTGTTTACCATAAGCCATACAGTCCAGTGGTCTCTGCTCCAGGTAATTTACATTTTACCGAGAAGAGGAAGTACAACGCAATCATGGATAACTATAAGATATACTACCAAGTGGCTCAGTGGATAGAGTGTTGGAATGGAAGTCAGGAAGCCCCGAGTTCAAATCCTGCCTCAGACATTTAATAGCTGTGTGGTGCTGACAAGTCATTTAACCTCTGTCTGCCTCAGTTTTCTCATTTGTAAAATGAGAGGGTTGGACTTGATGGTCCCCCAAGTCCCTTCTAGTTCTTAATTTATGATCCTATGAAATGCAAGACCAAGTAAATACCAAGCAGTTTTAGAGGGTGCTTGAAGATACTAGAGTGAAACCCTGAAAGGCCCCCAAGGCAGGGACTGCAGCGTTTGGTGTTAAGGATGTTGTAGGACCACGTGACTAAACCCTCTGGGGGACCCAAGGTGACAGGGATCACTGGAAAGTGGGCTAGACTTGTTCCCAGGCCCTTTCCTTGTTTTCACAGGCATTTTAGTAACATTTATTTTATACCCAATGTCTTATTAGTTTGACACACGCAAGAGAATATACTATCCTTAGGGGAGAGCTGGAAATGAGTTAAATTCAGATATTCCTAGGGTAGAGGTGTGGGCCCTGGGCTTAGAAATGAATCAAATAGTATTATTTCTCATAAACTTTCTAAATTTGAACCCATTTGTGTGAGCTCAGAGCTTCAGAAATTTTATATATACATGTATAGGTGCATGTATATGTATATGCAAGTATGTATATATACACATGTATATATATATAATATACACACACATATATACATACTTCCCCTTTTTTGTTTCGTCAAGAAACATGGGGTATTTCCTTGATGAAACAATACACACATATATGCATAGGTATATGTGTGTGTACATATAGATATGTGTACCTATATGTAGATATGTGTGTTTACATACATATACATGTGTATGTATGTATAAATATACATGGATTTATATATGTTTATGTGTGTACATACCGGGTGTTTCAAGATGTGCTTCATTTAGCAAAGATGGGTGACTACAAGCAATAGTTTCTTATGTAGAAGGCTGAAGGGGACCTTCGAGATCATGAAGTCACAATCCCTTCATTTTATGGGTTAACTAAGAACCAGAAAAGTAGAAATGGCTCAGTCCCGATGACATAACCAGTTGATGTCAGAGACAGGATTAGAATCCAAGATCTCTGTTCTCTTTCCACTTAAACTTTGGTTAGCTTCTGGCAGAAGGAATATGCTACTTGTGATAAAAACTGGCAATGAAATGTGGCCACCAGTCAGGCAAGAGGAAAATGAAATGCCAAGGAAGACTGGAAGGGACTGGAAACCCTTTTCTATCCTAAATAACTGAGGATTCAAATATCAAAATCCTCAGCTATTCCCCCCTTTCTCCGCCACAATCTTCTTTGATACTTAAAAAACAAACCCTGCCCGTTCCCTCATAGCTTTTAGTTTACAGAATACTTTTCTAATAACAGAACAGGAATTATTATCCTTGTTTTGCACAGGAGCAAAGAGAGGCCCACAGGGGTTGAACAATTTGTCAACACGGCTAGTTAAGAGTCAGAATCAGGCCTGGAACCTAGGTCTACCACCTAGCCTGGCTTTCTTTTTAGTACCCCTCCCCCATTTCCTAGTAATGACAACAATCTGTGCAAATAAAATGCAGTCACAGAGCTGGACCCCATCCTTCACTCTTTCCTCCCCCATATTTACAGTTTCCCCTGTTTCTGCAGTCCAGCTGGTCAACTGTCAATCTGAGTTATTATTGCTCAGTTCCCCATTGCCATCCTGCTACAGAGAGACAAAGGGGCCAGGGAGCCACTCAGGTCGGTGGGGGGCCAGAGGAGGTGCTGCCCCCAGGCAGCTCCTGTTACAAGTGAGTGAGCCTATCGCTGTGGGGTTATGTTCTCTCAATCAGCTATTTTGCTGTTCTCGGTGTGACTTACATAACTGGTTCTCTCCCTCTGTCATGTTTCTGTGGATTTGACAAATGAAGCAAGGTTGGATTGATTATGCTGAGTCTACAGTTCCTGGGACATAAAGAACAGGGTCTTCCTTTGTCTCTCCTAACCGTGTCTCCCTGCGGGTTTGGGGGTTTGTTTTAGCATGGCATTAGACATCCTTGCAGGACAGCTATGTGCAATTTCCCTGTCCCCTCCTATGGGCTTTATGAATGACAGTGAAGAGCCCAGCAAGGAAGAGGAATTCGTGGGATACAGGCCACAGGGTCTGGGGAGCAACATGTTCTCAAGATGGCGTCAAGATTATCTCCAAGAAGGTATATGGGGCATCTTCCCAATGGAAGGCAAGCTCCTTGAGTGTCAACACCACATCATGGAGGTCTTGTCCTCTAGCATCAGCCACAGAACAAGTCTTCAGGATGTAAGTGATCCAGCTTCGCTGGCCTCGCTGCTCCTCAGTCAGAAATGCTTTGTCTCTGTGCCTTGGCAGTGGTCTGCCCCTGTGTTGCCCCCAGCCTCACAGATTTCCTCTCTGCCTTTAAGATGCAGCTCAGCATCTTTTGCATGAAGATTTTCCTAATCTCCCCAGCTGTCAGCACTCTCCCTCCCAAACCACCTTGTATTTAATTTCATATATATATATATATATATATATATATATATAAAGGTGCAATATATGCATATATGAAAATTTATGCATAAACTCATGTTTATTAACTTTATACTCTCTCTCTCTCTCTCTCTCTCTATATATATATATATATATTTTTTTTTTTTTTGGCAGATAGGTGGCTAAGTATATAGAGCGCTGGGCCTGGAGTCAGGAAGACTCATCTTGGTGAGTTCAAATCTGTCCTCAGACACTTACTAGCTGCATGTCCCTGAACAAGTCACTTAACCCTGTTTACCTCAGTTTCCTCATCTGTAAGATGAGCTGGAGAAGGAAATGGCAAACCACTGCAGTATCTTTGCCGAGCAAACCCCGTATGAGATTTCATATGAAGAGTCAGACAAAACTGAAACAACTCAATAACAACAACAAAACTAAGAATCCTGGGAAGGGCTCAGAACCTCCCTTAAGAGAAAAGCCCAACACAGACACAAAGCAAGGAAGGAAGGAAGGAAGGAAGGAAGGAAGGAAGGAAGGAAGGAAGGAAGGAAGGAAGGAAGGAAGGAAGGAAGGAAGGAAGGAAGGAAGGAAGGAAAGAGGGAGGGAAGGAGGGAAGGAAGGAAGGAAGGAAGGAAAAATAAAAAAGAAAAGGAAGGGAGGAAGGAAAATAAGAAAGGGAGGAAGGAAGGAAGGAAGAAGAAAAAGAAAGAAGGAAGGAAAGAAGGAAGATAGATTAAGCCTTCAGGCACTAACCCGAGAGAGTTTGGGTTTCATGGGCAAAAGAGAAGTCAAGTCCATTGTATTAAGGGCTCCTATACCTCTTATCTGACAGCTGGGCAATAGCTGGGGCCTGAAGCCTCTGCGTAGGGAGCCTTCAGCCCGAGCAATAGATGCCACAATCAAAGAAGCGTTTTCTGCAGCATCATCCCTGTGCTCTGCTTGGACCTTACACAGGGAAGTGATAACAGAAGCCGGGCAGGCAGGTTCCTAATGAGGCCGAGTCCATTAGGGCATCCACTTTAGGGAGCTGGTTTCCACAGCAGGAACTGGAGGAGAGATTACTCAGGAAGGCAGTGGAGAGATAGCAGAAGGGGCACGAGAAATAACAAAGCTGGCTGGCACAAACTGCCAGCTGAAGGCTTTTAAACCTGACCTTGACGCCCACAGAGCCAGCCGGCTTCCTGCAGGGAGCTACCCAAAGCTAGGGGAGTCTTGTGGCAACTTTCTGAAACCTTGAAAGGCCCTAAGTCAGCTCCGAGGATGCTTTTGCTGCCTAAGGAGACAAGACGGGAAAGAAGCTTACCGAAGGTGCCAAAGGTGGAGGGGGTGGAGGTGGCCCAGTGGGGGGAGGGGGCGGGGGCAAAGGCGGTGGCGGTGGCGGTGGCACTGGCATGGGTCACGGTGTGAATGTCCCCTCGTTGATGAAGAGTCCCAGCAGATCGTCCTCAGTTCTGCAAGACAGAAAAGAAGAATTGTAGCTTATGGTTGTACATAAAGAGAAAAACGCCTCCCCTTGGAGGACCAGCCCCGCTGAGTTCAGCTCAGCCCTTCATCAGCTTGGCCACAAACTGGTGGATTTTTAGCCACAGAAAGTCACAAAGAGCAATCCCTACAACCACAATCTGCACCAAATACAGGAACATGAAACCCCAGGACAGGGAAGGGAAGGGTTCTATGGAAGTGAATTGTCCAGATAACAATAAGGACGATAATAATAAAAGTGGCTACCTACATTTCCATCTGCAATCTGTATGACAAGCCTACATGTATAGGAGGATAACAATAGCACTTAGCTCCCAGGATGGTTGTGAGGCTCAAATGAGGTTATAGACATAAAATGCTTTGTAGACCCTGAAGCATTTATAGAGATTATTATTATTATTATTGTGCCTTAAACCTAGAAAAAGGCTTTATCTAGATTATTTCATTTCATCTTCACAACAGCCCACGAAATAAGAATTACAAGTAGTATTGATTGTTCCCGTTTAACGGACGGGAAACAGTAAAATGGTAAGCCCATGATTACACAGCTGGTAAATGTTTGAGGCAGGATACAAATCCAGGTGTCCCTAATTCCAAAGCCAGCCCTCTGGCTTGGAGGCAGTGTGGCACAGTGGGAAGAGCACTGAACTGGGAGCTGGAAGAGCTGGTCCAAACCCTAACTTTGGCACTGACCATCTGTACGCTCCTGGGAGATAACCTCCCCCTCCCGGCAGAATCGCCCCAAGCCTGAGGCCTCGAGAACTGTGGTGGTCAGAAAAGCTGGACCTTGTCTACGGCCCCACCCATCACCCCCCACTATGGACGACCACTGTGATGGACTTAATGACAGAAAATCAGTGATTCCACATGTCCCCCATGAGAAGATCTGGGTTTGAATCCTACCTACTTGTTATGTACATGACCACACAATTTGTCTCTGGACTCAGCCAGGTCCAATTAGCCAGAACCGTTTCTAGACCCAGCCACCAGCACCTCCAAAGACTGCTTTATGTTGTCCAATCTCTCACTGCATCTCGTCTCCTTAGACACCCCCGAGTCTACCTGTTCCTGCCTGCTGTGAGCCGGGTCTCCTGGGCTCTACGGGACACAGCATCACCTACCGTGAGGTTGGACCTTAAGGGAAGATCTTGAACAGTCTCACCTGCCTCCCTCAAGAGACCTCTCTCCAGCCATTGATACTCTTCCTGAGTTTACTCCTCAGTGGTCATAATTCCTCCCCCTTGTGCTAGTGATGCTGACTCTCTGGCTGCAGATGCACAAACCCCATTCTCCATTCTGAGCTACCATCTCTTTCCCTGGCATTCATTCAGTCCAAATCCTGGTGGTTATCATCAGTTGGTCCCCAGGGCATTCTTCCTTCCTGGCTCAGTTTCCCTCTTCCCTCAACTCCTGTCCTCATTCTAGGGGACGTCATCATCCGTACCGCTCCTCCCTCAAATACCCAAACTTCCCAGTTCTTCCTTCTATTCATCTCCCATGACCCACACTCCACCTCAGCTACACACGGAGATGACCACACCCATGATTCAGCCATCACTCACAACTGTCCTGCGTCCATGTCCATGAACTCCAAAAGTCCTTTATCTGACCACACTCTCGGATCATTCCTTCTCTCCCTTTGCCTGTTCTTCATGCCCATCATGACCTCTGATCCCTCCAGCCCTTCCTTGGGTTTCCCCAGGCTATTGTCTTTGCCCCGGCTATGCTCACCTCCCTTCCCCATCCCAACCCCTTGGTCTACTCTGTCTTCTACACTTTAATCCCTCACCCCCTTGTGCTATCACCCATTGCACCTTGCCAAACCCCACCATCAATCCCCTCCTTCACCCCTCACCACGTGCAGAGGAAGCCACAAAACTGCTGAGTGGATGTCCCAAATATGTAAGTTAACTAATCCCAACTGTGGCCTCACTAGAGTAACCCTCAACTGGGCAGGGCAACTCTTTGACTGCTTTCTAGTTAATTCACTGTTCCACAGGGGCCCATCCCTTCTCAGATCTTCCATGGCACCCCTTCGGCTGAGAACCTTGTCTCATTTATTACCAAAAGGAAAAAAAGACCATTCCTGAAAACTCCCTCTTCTCTCCTTCTCATCTCAAATCATTCAGAATTCTTTCCCCATTACCTCCTCCTTCACACCCATCTCACTTGGCCTTTCTCCATGCCCAGGCAAACCCATCTACACATACCTAATTCCATTTTACCTTCATCTCCAGTGGCATGTTCCTTCTATCATCTGACTCTCTCACTATTCTTTCATCTCTGTTCACCTCCTGATTCTGTTCCTGCTGCTTAGAAATGCACTTGCATCTCTCCTTCAGCCCTAAAAAACACCCTTGTTTGAACTGGCCATTGCTGATAGCTACAGCCCTCCAGTCTTCCTCCCCATCTTGGCTAAAGTCCTTGAGAATGCAGCCCACACTGGGTATGTCTACTTCCTCTCCTACACTCACTTGATTGTAAAACCTCTACAATCTGGCTTCCCACCACTCTGGCTCCTGTCTCTGCCCAGGGTGTCCCTTGTGCCTGGACCGCCCTCTCTCCTCATCCCTGCCTCTTAGAATCTTCCACAGCCCAGCCCAGGGGCCACCTCCTATGGGAAGCCTCTTCTGGGCCTCCCCTCCTCCAGAGAGTACTATGTATAGACATTTGTGGATACATTGTGTTATTCTGGAGAATCTAAGCAACTTGAGAGCAGCACCTGTCTTGTCTTTGGATGCCCAGCACATAACATGGTGACTTGCACACAATAAGTGCTTAATGAAGAATGAATCAGCAAGGGAGTTATGGGACATGAGTTCTTACTTCCCTTTGGCCACTCTGAGGCCACGACAAGGGACATGTCTCAGGTTCCCCACCTGGAACATCCCATTGTATCTAGAGCCCATTACAAGTGCTTTGAGCTCTTTGGATGAAAGAATAATTTGGTGAAGCACTGGACCACAGAGTCCACTCCCAACGTGGTTACTCTAAAAAATGGATGAATCCACAAACAAGCTCCAAATGGAGCTACAGTCCGGGCCTCATAAAGACAAGGCCAGTGCCTACTCTTCAGAGATGCACCAAAGGAGCTCAGAAAGGACAGGGGGCCCACATGCTGGAGACCCCAGACAACAGGCCTGCTGGTATTGGACAGAGACAAGCACCTTGTCTGATGCTGAACACGCTTCTTCCACTTGCAGACGTGTCTCCAAATCCCAGAACCTCAGAGGTCATTGAGTCTAATTTGGTTCTAAACAGAAATTCCCTCAACAAGTGGACATCATGGTTGGTGTGAAGACACCCCCTGAGAAGGAAACCACCTCCTCCCAAGGCAAGGCAGCCATCTTCCTTGCACAGCTCAAAACGTTAACAGGAGGGGCAGCTAGGGGGCGCAGTGGATAGAGCACCGGCCCTGGAGTCAGGAGGACCTGAGTTCAAATCCGGCCTCAGACACTTAACACTTACTAGCTGTGTGACCCTGGGCAAGTCACTTAACCCCAATTGCCTCACCAAAAAACAAACAAACAAAAAGTTAACAGGAAGATCTTCCTGACATCAAACTTCTGCCATCCATCTCCCTTCTGCTTTCTGCCGTCCAGAAGAATAATCCAAGTCATACCTCGATGTGTGCGGAATTCCTTCAAATATTCTAAGACCACCCTGTTCTCTCCCTCCCTCCCTCCCTCCCTGTCTCTCTCCCTCCCTCCCTCTCTCTCTCTCTCTCTGTCTCTCTCTCCCTCCCTCTCCCTCTCTCTCTCCCTCCCTCCCTCTCTCCCTCCCTCCCTCTCCCTCTCTCCCTCTCTCTCTCTCTCTCCCTCCCTCTCTCTCCCTCTCTCTCTCTCCCTCCCTCCCTCTCTCTCTCTCTCTCCCTCCCTCCCTCCCTCTCTCTCTCTCTCTCCCTCTCTCTCTCTCCCTTTTCTCTCTCTCTCTCTCTCTTTTAGTGAGGCAATTGGGGTTAAGTGACTTGCCCAGGGTCACACAGCTAGTAAGTGTTAAGTGTCTGAGGCCGGATTTGAACTCGGGTCCTCCTGAATCCAGAGCCGGTGCTCCATCCACTGTGCCACCTAGCTGCCCCTCACCGTGTTCTCTTAATTCCTTTCTTTTTCCAGAACAAATGTGTCCAGTTCATTCAACTGATCTTTCAATAACAGCATAATCTCAAAGCCCTTTACTAACCTGGTCACTTTTCTCAGGATACTCACAAATTTATCAATATCCTTCCTCAAAAATGGCTTCCAGAATTGAACATAAGAACCCAGGAGTCTGGGGAAGAGCACATAGGACTACTCTGCCCCTGACCTGGATAGTATGCCTCTCTCAAAGTAGCCTTAAGACTGCATGGCTTTCTTGGCTGCCATATTTCACTGTCAACTCATCTTGAGCTTGTGGTCTACCCAGATGACCAGATCTTTTTCCAACAATCTATCCTTCATAATCATGAGGCAGTGTGGTGTAATGGAAAGTGGTAGACCACATAAGACATTGCACTCATACTGTGAGAGATGCAAAAATATGCCAGATATATTCTAAGCCTCTAGAAGAGTTTATAATCAAATCAGGGAAATAAGAAAGTTGTGCGAATCACCTATAGTACAGGAAAGAATATGGAAAGTGTTGATGCAAATTTTCTTTCTGGTTCATTCATCTTGGCCTCCTTCTCTTCCTCTCTGACTTGATGACACTGAGCTTGGTGAGGGACCTCTGACTTGCTGACTTGCTGAAATTTCACCAAATTATTTTTCATGTTTCATTGTTAAAGGCTCTTTTTATATACAGACATTGCTTGATTGCTTTTTATATAAAGTCCTTTGGGGGCAGATCCGGCAATTAAGCAATTCTGTGGAAAAGCATTTATTCAAATCTGACAGACCTGAATGGAGAGCACCAGAGAGACACAGGCTGTACCCATTAGCTCTTGGCGGCTTCTCGCCCACAGTATTAAAATGGGAATTTTCTGGAAATGTGTTTCATTTTTTTTTTAAAGAAAGGTTTAGAATATAGAGAAAGGGATGATTCGGAAAGGCTTTCCTTCTCTCTCAATTTATGGAATTCTCTTACATTTGCAGGTTCCAAGACTTTGTAAGCCCGGGTCCTTAAGCAACTGATACGGATGCTAATCCTTCTGCAGATTGTCTTCATGAGTTCTCTGACAATAAAAATGCTAGCTGGCAGTGGATGGTCTGGTGATGAGCCTCTGGGCCAGGGCCTCTTAACCAGGGCTTAAAAACATCCTGATAACTATTTCAATATGTTTTGTTTCCTTTGTCATCCCATGTATTTTATCGAATATACTTAACATTATTCTGACTGCCACAGGGCTCCATGGCACACAGGTAGAGAACCCCTCTTATAGGTGATGGCAAAGACTGAGGCTTAGATCAAAAGGATGCACGAGGGGCAGCTAGGGGGCGCAGTGGATAGAGCACCTGCCCTGGAGTCAGGAGGACCTGAGTTCAAATGTGGCCTCAGACACTTAATACTACTGGGTGACCCTGGGCAAGTCACTTAACCCCCATTGCCTCACCAAAAAACAAAACAAAACAAACAAACAAACAAAGGGATGCAAGACTGGTTCTCTTGAAACCTATCCAGGTGGGGAGGTTGGGTCAGTGCTTGCACTCCTCTGGTAACATCTTCTAGACCCCAGTATTCCCCTTTATGACACCATGAGGTCAGTGGCACAATTGCTCAGTATTTAGCACAAATCAACCTTCTGAAATAGCTTAGAAAAATAAAATCTAGGACCATACACTCTTTGCTGGCCTCGGCTTCTACTCTCCAGAGGTAGCATGGTACAGAAGAAAACATTGCATAGGCAAAGGACTTGGGTTCAAATGTTCCCTCTTCTCAGTAACTTACTAGTTATGTTAACTTGGGTAAGTCATTTAACTTCTCTGGGCCTCAGTTTCCTCATCTGAGAAATGAGGAGATTGGACTAGATGACCTCTGTGGTCTCTTTTTGTCCTATTGTTACGATCCCATGAAGCTTCTCTTGATATCCCCAATTGCTAGGTGGCAGTAGAGTGGATGGACTCACAAGAGGTGAGTTCAAATTCCACCTTGGGTTCTGGGTGTATATCGCTTCACCCGCCAGCCTCAGTTCCCTCATCTGTAAAATGGGAATAGTAAGCACACTTCTATCACAGGCGTTGCTATGAGGATCTAATGTGGTAACTTGTGTAAAGAGTTTTGCGCATCTTAAAATTCCACATAAATGCTGGCCGTGACTACTGTTGTTGTCATCACCCTACTTTATGTTTTAGATTTAATTTTCTATAAATATGTTAACAGTCCACTCTCAACAGACTGCAAGATTCCTGAAGGCAAGGGCTGACTCATTTCCAGTTGTGTGTCCCCAATACCTAGTACAGCCAACACTTGTTGAATGAAGGAAGGAAGCAGATCAAAGGTTTAGAGCTTACATGTGACCAAACAATCCCACCCATTTTACTGATGGTAAAGCCTGGAATCCAGGGAGGATAAGGAACTTGCTTGCTCGAGGTCACCTGGGTACCAAGTGGCAGAGTCGGAATTTGAACCCAGGTCTTTTGGCTCCAAATCCAATGCTCTTTCTACCACATCCCACAAGTGCTAGAGAAAAAAAGCAGCAGGATCACAGACCAATAGTCACATGTCTCCATCTCTTCCTAATTGGCCCCAGATGCTTCATTTTGCATTTCTATTGGTTAATTCCTTTACAGAGTAAATACTGACTGTGTGTCTCTGGCGGGCAGGGAGAAATAACCAATGGCAATAGCTCTAAAGTTTGCAAAGCACTTAACTCGCCTTCTCACATTTGATCCTCACTACAACTCTAGGAGGGAGGTGCTACTGCTATCATTCCCATTTTACCAATGAAGAAACTGAGGTAGAGAGGAGGATGAAACAACCTGTCCAATATCACAAAGCTAGTAAATGTCTGAGTCGGGACTTGAATTCAGGTTTTTCTAGGGCTTAATCACACGTCCAAATAAGGCACGAATGACCTTGTCCTCCAGGAACTTAAAATCTGGTTGGGGAAGGAGGGGAGATAAGACAAAAAGACAGTAAGTTTAACAAATGTAAAACTACAGGGAGACTTTGGGGCCACCCTGTGAAATACGAGAGAGAATGTGCCAAGGAGGGAGAGGTTCTAATAATACTCATTCAGGTCATCTGAGATAGGTACCTCGGAGATAAATGAGTGATAGAACTGAATGGGAAGGAGGGAGGGGCAGGAGAAGGAATACTAGATTTAGAATCAGGAATTGGAATTCGAATCTCAACTCTATTCCTCCCTACTATCCTTTTGACTGTGCAAGTCATGATCCCTCTCTGCGTCTCAGTTTCCTCATCTGTAAAATGGGGACCAGATGGTCTCTGATATCTCTGCTGCTGTCCTGCATGTTCTTAAGGAATGGGCTGCTTTTGGGAAACCACTGGAGGAGACAGCACCTCAGGGAGGTCACAGATCCACGGAAGTCATGACACATTTAGGTTTTATATCCCAATCAGTAAACAAGCATTGATTAAATGTCTACTAGGGGGCAGCTAGGGGGCGCAGTAGATAGAGCACCAGCCCTGGAGTCAGGAGGACCTGAGTTCAAATCCGACCTCAGACACTTGACACTTACAAGCTGTGTGACCCTGAGCAAGTCACTTAACCCTGATTGCCCTGCCAAAAAGAAAAAGCCTAAAATGCTGGCGATACAAAGAAAGGCAAAAACACGGTCCCCGCCTTCAGGGAAGCCCATTCTAATGGGGGAAACACATGTAAACAACTATGTACAAACAAGATGGTGTCAGGGTGTCCCAGGAAGTCTTGGGGCTGTTTTAAGATGAATAAACACCTTTCAATATGCAAAGAATAACACCAAAGAGGCAGGGTCTGTGAAGCCTTGTACTTCTATCCCACCACATAGAGCTTATTTTTTCCGGTATCATTGGAATTTAAAGTGGTAGCACCCTCATTCTCCTTGTTTGCTTCCTCTTCCAAACCCACTTCTGCTTTCTTTGACACTTTTTAAAAACTGTTTTAATTTTACAGAAAAGGAAACTGAGGCAAAATCTGGGTTTGGTCGGGCAACAGAGTGGACAACCCTGATGTAGCTTTGGGGAAAAACTCAGATACATCGGGGAGTAGGGGACCAGGGACCTCAGCAAGAGCCCAGACCTGAGAAGCCAGTGCCCCTTCTAACCCTTTTATTTTAAAATCAACTTTTGTTTTTACATTATTTGCATTGCCCAAGGCACTCTCCTTTCTCCCCTCCAATGAGATCATATTTGTGAAGTGCCTGGCCCACGGTAGGTACTTGCCCTTTCCATCCCAGAGAATCATCCCTTAGATCAAAGAGTAAAAAAGAGTGAGAAAGCTTAGCAAAATGACACAGCACAATGAAAACCCCCAACATTACACGCACGAGCCCGTTCTTTTACAGATGAAGAAACTGAGCCCATAGAGGTTAAGTGAACTTTCCTACGGTGTATGGGGGCAATGCTGAGATTTTAACTCAGCTCTTAGAATTCCACTTTCCACTCTGCATGACCTTCCCAAGGAAGTAAAAAAAGCTGTGTCCGTGTATACACAAATCTATACATATATGTGTGTGCACATGCATGCATGCATGCAGGCACACACACCATCTGGGGAAGCAGTGGGTATTGACCTGTACTTGTACACATGCATACATGTGTATGTGACACACATGTTATACTCATGTATTCGCACACATGTGTGCCCACATACACACATATTTACAGAAATACACATATACATATGTGTATGTATATACATATACATATATATATATATATATGAGAGATGAATAAGAAGACAGGGTGGCTAAGGGATGGGTCTTGGGGTTCAGAAGAAATGTTTTCTCTGCCCACAGGTGTGGGTGGCTCTCCGCCAGGGGCACTGGGGGGTAGGTGTGGGGTTTAGAAGAGATGATTTCAGCCAACAGTCACGGTCTGTGCCAGAAGCCCCTGGTCTCAAGTAGCAATGTCTTCCTCCACCAGTTCCACTCAAAGACAGATGGAAGACCCCATATGGTCTAATGCTGCTCTCCATGGATGATGGCAACAAAAGCCCTTCCAGGTGAGGAATGCAGACCTGACACTCATGCCAAGCTGGCAAAGAGCCCACCCAGCCTCCATCTCCTCTCTAGACAATCTGTCTATTACCTGTAGGGAGCCATACGGGGACTGGATCCAAGTGTTCTCTGAAATACCAGTATACTGATGAAAGAAGGTCCTCTGGGTCTCTCTTGGGCTTGAGGAGCTATTTTGGAGACAAGCCAACTGCTAAATCCAAACTGAAAGTCTTCACCCATCAGTGGGCACCAGCCAGGCTTTCTAAATATCAGCAAACAGGCCCACTCTTGCCCCTGACCAATCTCATCTTTGGCAGGTTCTAAGAACAGGTCTGAATAAGAATGGGGAAATGAAGTTCCTGACGCAGTCACCCCCATTGAGAGTATAATGATGCCAGGCCCAGTTCCCGGATTCTCTGGCTCCCAAAGTTGAAGGAAAACCCCCAAAGAATCTGCAGCCTCTGGACTAATCAGGGATGATGACTGGGGAACTGCTATCAAATTCTGTGGGGACCATGCCCCTAGGGACTTGTCTCTGGCATGGATAAGCCTTTGCTTCATCAAAAGATTCCCTGAAGCTGATAAATCAGCTCATGTGAAATCCAAGGGCCCATGCAAGCACATAGTTGAAATAAGGGTCTTTCAAAATAACTGCCAGGTAGTTTTTAGACGCCTCAAATTATAGGTCAAACTAATGACTCAGAAAAGAAGAATCCACATTCCTGCTTCCCTTATTCTTATGACGCATAGATCCCTGCTCTTGAGCGTCAGGTGTCAACAACCTGAGTAGAGAACCTGGCACTTTTAACCTGCACTTTTTTTCCCCGAGGCAATGAGGGTTAAGTGACTTGCCCAGGGTCACACAGCTAGTAAAGCGTCGAGTGTCTGAGGCTGGATTTGAACTCAGGTCCTCCTGAATCCAAGGCCAGTGCTTTATTCACTGCACCACCTAGCTGCCCACAATTAACACATTTTTTTTTAAAGAATCTTACTCTCTACCCAATCCTCCCACTTAAATCTCTTCTGAAACAACCAAAGGAAAAATGCTACCATTTTGTTCCATTTGATTCAATTCCACTAATATTTATTAATTTGCACCTACTATGTGCAAAGTCCCTACCTCTCCAGACTTATTTCATGATGTTTCTCTTCACACTAATCTGGCCTAGTTGCTGTTCTCCAAACTGGGCATCATCTCCCACCTCGATTCCTTTGCATAGGCTGTGTCCCATGCCTGGAGCACACTCCTCCTCACCTCTGCCTTGGTCCTCAGTTTCCTTCATGACTCAAGTTAGGTGCTGCTTCTTAACGGAAAACTTTCCTGAGCCCACTAGTTGTTAATATTCTTTCCTTGATTTATCTTGTGTTGACTCATCTACAGAAACGTTAAGTTTCTCACCCCAGGAAAACTTAAGCCCTTTGAGAGCAGATGCTATTTTAAATTTGTATAAGGCGCTGGATTTAGAATCAGGAAGAGCCAGGTTCAAATCCCACCTTAGTCACTTAAAGCTGTGTAACCTCGGGTAGGCAGTCATTCAATGTCATTCACTGTAAAATGACAGGTTGGATTAGATGACCTCTGTGTTCTAAAACTATGATTCTACGACCCCTGCCCCCGCACCCCCCACCTCCCCACACCTAGGACATAGTTCTTAGAGTAGATAACTTAATAAATAAATGCCTGTTGAATTGAATGGAATGTAGTGGGCATTTGACAATGTATGGACCCCAAGGCGCTGGGCAAACCTCTAAGAGCCCTATCAGTGCCAGCTTTTGGGAGCCATATCTAAAGATGCTGCCCTACGGAGGCTGGATGGCTTCTTGACACCAAGGGGATTGGAGGGCAAAGAGATGCTGTCTGAGGCCCCTCCAATCTGAGGTTCAGTGGCTCGGAGAATTCCCACAGACTTCTCTCACATTGGCTAAGTCAAGGCAGGTAGCTCCTGGAGCAAAATCAACTCTCCTGGTTTCCTCCCATCCCTTAAGTCAATTATACACTTGAAAGGATTAGTGGAGTCCTTTCGCCGAGGATTCAAGAATACACAAATGCCTTAACCACAGGCCATGCAACGACTGCTAAGACACACCTCCGGTGGGTTGGTTTCCTTTTACAAGGCAATGAAGGAAACACAAACTCACTGTCAATCCAATTTGCAATGTTTGGGTAGAGAAGAGATCTGTGGCTCCAAGTAAAGTCTGTCCACTGTGGATGATCCTGAGTGTACGTGGGGGCTGACAAGAGTGAAATGAGAACATCCCCCTTCTTTGGCCCTTAGGATATATCCATTTCATAAAAAGAGCAAATCATTTTAGTCATACTTCTGCAGCTGGGCCTCTTACATAATGCCAATGTTCCTGAAAAGTTTGATGTGAATCCAATTAGTGTAAACAAAATTATGTGCTAAGTCCACCAGGGGAGATGCCTGTTTCAAAGAGGCGCATCGCCACAGGGCAATCAGGTTCGGGGGCGGGGAAGCCGGACCAGCCCAAGCAGCCTACACTTTCTGAGGCGGACCCCCTTGGCGCCTCAGCCCTCGAGGGGCAAGGAGAAGGTCCAAACGGCGAGAGATTTCACGCCGGCCCAAACACCGCCCCTTACATCTTATCTTCAGGTGAGAGCAGTAGCTCTGCAGCGTCGGAGAGCCCAGGAATCCCGGGGCTGCTCCCAGGTATTTCTCTCTCTCTCTCTCTCTCTCTCTCTCTGCTCCGTTCCCCCTCTCTCCTTTCTTCCTGTCTAATCTCCTGATCTCCCAGGCTCAGCTTTCCTCCGGGCTCCGGATGCCAGGCTTCCTGTGCCTGGTGGATTCCAGCCTCTTCACCCACTCTATTTACATATGGATGCTATCTCTCATTTCCTGCCTTTACTTAGAACTTCAGCCACCTGTGACTGTATCTGTGTGCAAACTCCCACCTCCGACAAAGGCTGCCACGCCTCCAGGGCTTTGAGAAGCTCTTTGAGACCCGAAGCAGCCCACTTTAGGACCAGATGTAGGCTCACAGATCTACACCTGACCTGGGAGGCCATCTCGTCCAGCCCCTCCCTTTACAAAGTAGTCCCAGACCTAGAGTAACTTGCTCAAAGTCACACAGGTATCTCAGGCAGGATTCGAACCCAGGTCCCCTGAGTCTAAGTAAGAATTTGAATAATAGAACAAATACAGTAGGCTTTAAAAGCTTGAATCGCAGACTGTTAGGACTGGAGGGAACCAAAGAACATAAGGCAGCGTGGTCTAGCTGGAATGGCTGAGTGATATTCTCCCTCTGACACGGTGCACCCGTGTGGCCTTCAGCCTGAGTTTCCTGAACAATAAAACGAGAGGGTTGGACCGGATGGTTTCTGAGGTGTCAATTTGTGCATCCAACCCTAGCGAGTCTCTTCTTTTGAGCTCAGCCTAGCCGAACACCCAGACACGTGGCAGCAGAGGCATACCAAACCAAAGACTGTTGGGGAAGGTACACGGGGGCTGCGATCTGCATCCGTGGAAGGGCATAACCACACCAATGAAACTACATAAGTTATTTACTGAAGTATCCTATAATTGCACGAGCATTTTCTACGTGTAGTTACGTCTGTCTTCCTGTCACCAGTTAAAGGATGGCTACTGAAATGTCTCATCTGCTTTTTCCATCCTACTGATCACTAAAGGATATTTGGAAAGCTTTGCTCTCTATATTTGGCTGCAGAGTCATAGATGATTAATGTATCCGAAGAGTTAGAAAGGATTTTAGAGATAAATTAATAATAGCAATTGATTGCATTTATACAGTACTCTAAGCTTTACAAAGGAAGTTGCCTATATTGTCTTATCTGATTCTCATAACAATCACATAAGTGGGTGCTATTATTATCTCCATTTTATAGATGAGGAAACTGAGGCACAGAGTAGTGACTCTCGCAGGGTCACCCAGCTATTAAGCATCTGAGCCAGAATTCAAACTCAGGTTATCTTGACCCCAACTCTAGCATTTTATGCATTACATTATCTATCTAGTCCAAATCCTTCTCAGGTAGTGAGGTGGCACAGTGGATGGAGCACTGGCCCTGGAATCAGGAAGATCTGAGTTCAAATCTGGCCTCAGACACTTACAACCCCTGTGAGCCTGGGCAAGTCACTTCACCCTGCTTGCCTCAGTTTTCTCATGTCAAATGATCTGGAGAAGGAAATGGTAAACTGCTGCAGAATCTTTGCTAAGAAACCCCCAAATGGGGGTCACAGAGAGTCAGACCCAACTGGAAAATGATAAAACAAACAAGGACCAAATCCTTCTACTCCTGGGCTTGGTAATAGAACCCAGGCCTGTTGACATCAGTCCAGTGATCTTTCCGTTGTAGACACTGCTTCCCCATTCGCTTACCCTGGGACTCCTGCAGAGTACTGGGCATCTCTCTGTGCCTGCAGACACCCCCCAACTGTGCCTCTGACGGCTGCCTAATGAAGGATACAAGAAGGCACCCACTTGTCCAACACCATCCTGAGGCGCTGAAGACACAGCCCTAGAATGGCCTGTGCCAGAAGTAGATATGCCAATCCCAGAGACAGCGTGTTGGCTCTGGAAAGACCTTGGGAACCTTCTGGTCCGGCCCCCTCGTGTGTACAGATAGGAAAACTAAGGGCCTTGGATGTAAAAACGATTTGTCCAAGGCTCCCCGGCCAGCTGTTGACAGCCCAGAGCTCCAGACTGCCCCCACAATGCTCTGTCTCCTCCGAGGCACCGAATATTCAGATATACGCTCAGCATTTCCAGAACCCTCTGTTCTAGTGATGATAAACGAAGCAGAAATATTCAATTAGAAACAAAGAAAAAATACCTTAAATTAAAAACATCACCAGATAAATCTGGAGGAGGAAGGGAAATAGCAGCTGGGATAAGAATAGTAATGATGATAATAACGAGGTTAATAACTGACACGAATATTTCGTTTACAGCGATTTCTGCACACGCTCTCATTCGATGCTTGCTACAACCCTGAAAAGTAGAAACTAGCGGGTATTGTTATCTCTCTTTTATGGATGGGGAAACTGAGGCTCAGGGAAGTCAGGCAGCCATTAAGCATTTATTAAGCACTTACTGTGTTCTAAGCATTGTGAAAGCACTGAAGGAAGACATAAAGAAAGGCCAGAACAATGTTTGCCTCTAATGGGTTAGACAATCAGAGGCAGGATTTGAACCCAGGTTTCTTTTGCAATCCAAGATTCTTTCTACTCAGTAACGCTGTCCTGTCCCACTGTATTCTTTCTCAGTGAGATGGAGGGAATATTCTCCCCACCCAAGCATCAAAGCTCTGACTAAAGAGATGGAGCCAGTTTCTAAGAGGTGTAATACATAGCTACACAGGAAGACAGTGCTTTAGGAAGACAAGAGATCTAGGAGAAGCTTCCCTTGGATGTTTTTACCTCCAAGTCTCCATCTATAAAACACAGAGCCCAGATGATCTTTCTAAACAACAGGGCTTCCAATCACATTTCAAACTTGTTTCCAATTTAATTCTATTGGGCAAGTATTTGTTAAGGTATGGAATAGATTATTCTGCATATTTATCAAGCTAATGATTAGATGATTGTGCCTATTTATTAAGCTACTGATCAGATGAGCCTGCAGTATCTAGACTGGCATGCTGGTCCTGCTCGCCCAGCTGCTGTGAGCCATACGGTTAGGGCAACGTTGGAGGTTTTGAGATGCAACGTGAGGAGGTGGATGGAAGATTGGATTTGGAGTTTCATCTCACACACTTAGTAGTTGTGAGTCCCTAAGCTCCTCTATGCTCAGCTCCCTCATCTGCTGTCTATTTCACCCTGTGATGCCACGATTAGACGTGTGTCCAATAAGAGGCTGCATGGCTTGGACATGGATAGGGATCTTTGCCTCGGGGGCAGGAAAGCCTGGGTTCAAGCCATGACTCTCTCTGATTCCTACTGGCCTCTGACAAGACAGACTAGCTATGGGACCATGGGTAAGTGAGTCCATTTCCCAGCACCCCTAGAGAGCTCTCTAAAAATAAGTTACTTCTACCCAGAATGAGGGACTTTCCTAAACAATGGAACTGCTTTTTAAATGCCCAATACCCTGATAAGCTCTACAGATACAAAGACCAAAATCAATCGATAGATCAATCGATCAATCAGTTCCCTCCTTCAAGGAGCTTACATCATTTTGGAGAGAAAATGACACAAAACAGTCTATGCACAAATCTATGGTGGGGGGAGGGGGGAGAAGAATGCCATCCTCTTCCTCCTCCTCCTGCCCACCCTGAAATCAGGAAAGACCTTTGGGGGGCACTTGAACAGAGTTTGGAGGGGACGGCACATAAGCCAGTTTGTCTGATTCGTGGATTGAAATGAGATCCACCGGGTTTAGGCCAGAGTCAAGTTGTAACATCTGATCTCTAACTTTTCTAACTAAAGGCAAATGCCACAATTTAGAAAACTGACATCCGAAGCTTAAGAAGCAAAAGGATTAAGATACAGGTGGCGCAGTGGAGAGAGCACCAGCCCTAGAGTCAGGAATACCTGAGTTCAAATCCGGCCTCAGACACTTAACACTTACTAGCTGTGTGACCTTGGGCAAGTCACTTAACCCCAATTGCCTCACTTAAAAAAAAAAAAAGATATAGGATGAGGACTTCATGCCACAGGCTCGGAGCTAGTCCAACCCTGTCATTTTACAGGCGAGAAAAGGAAGCCTGAGATCATACAGGGAGTATAGTGGCAGACCCAGGCTTCTAATGCCAAATTCAGGGCTCCTTTCCACATACCATGTTGCCTCATTTCTAGGAATCTCTTTTTTAAAATCCGTCTAAAATATTTCATGCATTTAAAATAATCCGGGGGCAGCTAGGTGACACAGTGGATAAAGCACTGGCCCTGGATTCAGGAAGATCTGAGTTCAAATCCCACCTCAGACACTTGACACTTACTAGCTGTGTGACCGTGGGCAAGTCACTTAACCCCCACTGGCCCACAAGGGGAAAAAATAATAATCCTTTGCCTCAAAGGTACATGCAAGTGATGGATGAAGGGACTTGAGCATGTCTTTGCCACTTGGGAGGTGGAAGACCAAGGTTCAAATGCTACCTCTGGGGTTAATGATGACTGATGTGACCTTGGACAAGTCCCATCCACTCCCTGGGTCTGTTTCCTCATATGTAACATGAGCAGCTTGGCCTGGAAGACCCTTCCAGCTTTAATCTTTGATTCTATATCACTGAACCTTTCTGGTCTGTTTCCTCCGACATAAAATGAGAGGGTTGGGTTAGTGGCGTCTGAGGGTCCTCCTGGCTAGATCTGGTGTCCTTTTACCAAGGAAACAGCTGTGGGAGCCTTTATCCACAGTATCAAGCACCAACAATAGAATCTGTGTGTAACCCCTCGCCCACCACAGCATCCCTGAGGGACAGCTGAAGCTGCAGATTCAGGGCAGGACCCGCATGAGGGCCGCTCGTGAAGGTGACTTCAGTCGGTCAAGAAGAGTGCAAAGTGTGTGTGTGTGTGTGTGTGTGAGTGTGTGAGTGTGTGTATAATGAGTGTGAGTGTGTGTGTGAGTGTGTGTATATGAGTGTGTGTGTGTAGGCACAACTGGAAACCCCTTCAGGAACCTACTTCTCAGCCATCAGGCACCGGTCACTGGCAATTTCTTCCCATTTGGAACTGACATGCCCAGTATCCAGCACAAATGGCCTGAGCCATGGGAGGAGGGAGGGCCTTTCTACTACGAGACGCATCGAGTCCCCCACCAGCCATCACAGCCACCTCCTTTGGTGCTGCAGACCGTGTCTGGGGACTATTTTTAGCATGTCTGAAAGCACACTCGACTTAGGTGAGAAATTCCAAAGAGATGAGAAGAGTGAGCGTCCTTTGAAATCATCTGAATGGGCAGCCAGGACATCGGGGGCAGACTCTGCACATGCAGGGGGCATCCCCACTATCTATCCAGAATCAGAGTTCCTCCACATCGCAGCAGTCACGTGGCTTCTGTGGCTTATTGTAGCCAACAAGATGACATCACAGTGAGGACCTGAGCCAGCGGTGACAAGCCCCTCTGGATTCAGTCAGACCCACCAGCGGATGATAGACACAGTCTGTCCCAAGGCCCACATGTGAAGCTGTTGAACATTTTGAGGCATCAGAGAAGAGCTTCGGTATATCTATAGAGGTCACTAGGTGTTGCAGCAGTTAGAGCCCTAGGCCAGGAATTGGGAAGACCCAAGTTCAAATCCAGCCTCAGACACTTACTAGCAGTGTTACCTTGGGCAAGTCACTTAACCTCTGTTTGCCTCAGTTTGCTTATCTGTAAAATGAGAATAATAATAGCACCTACCTAACAGGTTGTTGTGAAGATCAAATTGTGCCTGGCACTAAATAAATGTCAGTTCTATTATTACCATCATTATTATTAAAAATTACTACCATAAGTATCTTCTGCACATTTATTTTGCATCAACTTAAATAAATAAGAACCTGTTGTCTTCCTTTATACAATGTTAAGTTCCTTGAGGGCAGGAGCTTTTTTTTTTTTTTGCAGGACAATGAGGTTAAGTGACTTGCCCAGGGTCACACAGCTAGTAGGTGTCAGATGTCTGAGGCTGAATTTGAACTCAGGTCCTCCTGAATCCAGGGCCAGTGCTTTATCCACTATGACACCGAGCTTCCCCCAGCAAGAACTTTTTAAAATGCTTTTTGCCTTTGTTTCCCCATGCCTATGATTTCATTGGTATAGGGAGTCCCCAGGAAGTAGCTCTCTCTACAAATACGGGTCAGCACCTTCTCTGAAACTTGAGTTTTAGAAAGTTGGCTTTGTCAGTGACTTGTCCAGGGTCACAAAGCCAGTATATAACAGAGGCAAGATGCGAATCCAGGCCTTCCTGACTGTGGCTGGTTCTCTATCTACTACCTCACCATGCTAGACAGTATAGTAGGTGATTAATAAATGCTTGCTAGTTGATTGAATTCACATGCATCTTTCACTCTAAGGTTTGCAAAGCACTTTATTTTCTCGTGATGCTCCTGTAGGAAATACTAGTCCCTTTTCCCTGATTCTTTTTCTTAGCTTGGGTACCAAGACTTCTTGGAATCCTCTGACTACCCTTATATTTAGTGTCCTTTACCTCCTCAAATATTCCTAATATGCTCCTTGACTTCTGCTCTCTCCCTTACACACACACTATTATATACTACCTGCAAAGATGTATTTCCCCAGGAACAGGTAACCAGATCCTAACCACAGTGCAGGGGCTGCTTTTGATCTCTGCAGGAATCCCTAAAAGCTCAGGGCCTTGCTGGGGTGCTATTAATATTCGCTGAACTGAATTGATTTGAATTATGATGTTCTTTTTATAAATGAGGAAACTGAGGACCAGATTTCCTCAAAGATGACTTGTCCACAGTCACAGTTATCAGTTCTTCATCTCAAGAGTCTGCATTTGTCCTCTCAGAATCCTGTAATGTGTACACCAAGATAGAACCAGGAAAAAGAGAGATGTATAGAAACCATGGAAATCGAAACGAGCTGAGGTTTGTTTTTTTTTTTTTGGTTATGGTTTGTTTCTGTTCTTTTTACCTTGCCAAGAGAGCTCATCTAAGACTCAGGGGAAGCTCTAAGAAACAAGAAATGGTTTTGAAGCTGTACCTTATTTGTTGCTAAAACTAGTTTGCCCTTTCTTTGAATCTCTGGAGAAAAGCATATTTGAAAGGTAAAAATTTGCTTCAAAACTTACTATGCTTTTAAAAATGCATGAGCCTGGGGCAGCTAGGTGGCACAGTGGATAAAGCACCAGTCCTGGATTCAGGAGGACCTGAGTTCAAATGCGACCTTAGACACTTGACACTTACTAGCTGTGAGACCTAGGCAAGTCACTTAACCCTCGATGCCTGGCAAAAAAACCACAAAATGAATGAGCTATGGAATTATGCTATTAACCAGAACGCCCCAAATATCGAAAAAAAAGGCCTCATATATACCAGAATATTCATAGCAGTGCTTTTGTATTATTGTTGTCAAGGAGCCATGAAACAAGTGAGGAAAATGAACGTAATAATGTATTTGGTTTTTTGCTTTTGTTTTCATTTTTAAAGACTGGTTCTCCCCATCTCATCTGGGCTGACAGTGTTGGAGCTAATCATGGGCAGGGCAACTAGGTGGTGAAGTGGTTAGAATGCCAAACCCAGAGTCAGGAAGATAAGAGTTCAAATCCAGCCTCAGCTACTTACTAGCTATGTGACTCTTAACCCTGTTTGATTCATTTTCCTCATCTGTAAAATGAGCTGGAGAAGGCAATGGCAAACCAGTCTAGTATCTTTCCCAAGAAAACGCCAAATGGGGTCATGAAGAGTCAGACATGACTGAAACAAATGAATCATGAGCTTTCTAAAAACAGGAGCTTTGACCTACTGTTTCTGACCTGGACTGGTTCTCTCCTCTTTAGGCAACTTAGTAGCCCCTCACTCCCAGAAGCTCACCATATTAATTAATGCCAAACTTCAGAGAGGTCCCGACTGGCAAAGCACACTGCAGTAAAACTCTTGGATCAAGATATCCACCAGTCTCAGCCTCTTACACAGCTGGAATGACAAGCATGTGCCCTCCACCACACTCAGCAGTGTATCATGTGCTATAAGAAACAAGGAATATGGAGAATTCAAAAAAGCCTGGGACGACACATATGAACGGATACAAGGGAAGTAAGCAGACCAAGGAGAAAAACAATATGGACAATATCTATGACAATGTAAATGGAAAGAACCAAAAAGCAAAACCAAACTGAATACTGTGTAATACTGTGTAAGGCAAAGCTTGGCCCTGAGAAGAAATAAGAAAGTTCACTTGCCCCCTCCTTTGAAGTGGGACTTCACCTCATTTTACAGATGAGAAAGCTGAGGCAAACTGGGTTAAGTGACTTGCCCAGAATCACACAGCTAGTCTGAGGTAGGATTTGAACTCAGGTCCTCCTGACTTCAGGGCCAGTGCTCTATCCACTGCACTACCTTGCTGTCCAAGTAGAGTACTACAGATGTAGAATGCTGCATACACTGTCAGAGACAACTGATATGTTGGTTTCATTATAAAGGGTGGTTTGGGAAATGGCAGAAGGGAAAGATTTAGAAATAAAGGTTGTATATAGACAAAATATCCATAATATATATGTGTATCTATCTATCTATCTATCTATATACACATGTACATACAGACATGCATGCATGCATATATACATATACATTACTGTATTAGCTACAAGGACCAAGGTAGAAATCCTGACATCCATTATTGACATATATTATTCAAAGTCTTACAGCAGAAAAAAATTAATGTCTATAGAAACAGAAAGCCTGGTTTTGAATCCTGATGCCGCTTCATAGATAGCATTTATAGTGTGTTTTAAGGTTAACAGATCACTTTACATATGTTATCTCCACAGTGACTTGCTAAGATTAGGTCAGAAGCAGGAAGAACCCAGGTCTCCAGAGTCCTAGGGCTACATGATGGTACCTGTTGCTTGTCCTTCATCCTCAAAGAGGACCATGACATCAGGTGATGTCATGACTTGCAGTGAATTGGACTGAAGTGAGGGAGGGCTTTGAAAGGTCACCAGCCTCTTTCTCTCCTCCAGAGCCATCAGGGTCCAGTGGATTGGATAGACATCAGGATCACTGGGGATGGCCCCGGATGTTTAAGACAGTTGGGGATTAAGTGATTTGCCCAGAGTCTGAGGTGAGATTTGAGCTCAGGTTTTCTCATTTTCACTTTAATGTAAGGAAGTTACAAGTTACCCAAAGTGCAGTGGTTCAGGGTGGGGGAGTCAGTACTTGCTGGGTGTGGCAGAGGGGGCTCTTAGTCCAGTAAGGGTGGGACTGGGTGGCTGCTGTGTCCAGTTCACCTATGCAATTCTGTTATTCTATTAACTTTTAATAGGGCAGTTTCTCATTACTCATTCTCCGATGCTAATTTTACAGAACAGAAAAGTGTCAATTTTAAAGCTTGGAGTTGACCACAGTGACTTCTAATGGAGCCTGGGTTATTTGAGAATGCTGAAATAAATCAGAACACCAGCTACTAAAATGTACACAAATGTGGTTAGAGACATCCGCCCCACTCCTAATGCAGAAAGAGATGTAAAGGAAATGGTACTTATTATTACATTCATTAAAAACAAGGGTCAAGCTCATGTGAAAGACTTTCCTTTCTCTAAATATGTTAGCAGCCAAAGGGAGATGATGAGCTCCCTAATATTAATCTACACGGGCTTTAGGGGCGTTTATTAAGCACCTACTATGTGCCAGACACTATGCCAAGAGCTGGGTATACAAAGAAAGGAAAAATAAATGGTCCTTTCCCTCAAGGGTCTCCCTTTCTAATGGGGGAGATAACCTGAAAAGAACTCAGTATGTGCAAGATAACAACGGAGGATCACAGATTTAGAGCTAGGAGGAACCTTAGGGGTCCAACCTTCTCATTACAGATACCCCCTCATTTTAGATGAATGACTAATGGGGTGTGGGGGTAGGGAGAGACCAGGAAAGGCTTCCAAGAGTGGAAGTCTTTTTTGGTTTTTTTTGGCTTTTGGTGAGGCAATTGGGGTTAAGTGACTTGCCCAGGGTCACACAGCTAGTAAGTGTTAAGTGTCTGAGGCCGGATTTGAACTCAGGTCCTCCTGAATCCGGGGCGGGTGCTCTATCCACTGAGCCACCTAGCTGCCCCGAAGTCTTTCTTGATGATGAACCACAACATTGAACTGGGATAGAGATTGGCCCAGTGCATTGGTGCTATGGAGTATTCCCAAATAAGAAAACTCCTTTGTCCAAAGCATGTAGATACCTTCTCTGCAACTTCTAGTTTCTGAGAGCACTTAAAGGTTAAGTGACTTGTCTAGGGTCACACAGCCAGGCTACATAGTCAGACGAGGGACTTGAAGCTAGGTCTTCCTGACCCTCTCTCAAGGAGAGCCAGCAAGAGTTACATCGATCTGCCCATATTTATCAAGTCCAGTGATGCATTATTCAGTAAACTTGGGCGTATCCTAAAAGATCTTGAACTGCTCATTGATCTTTCCTCTCTATTCCTGACCCCACTCCTGCACCAGCATGAACACTATAGCCAACCCTACGGGGGTATGTACAATATCAAAATCCCAGCTCTAAAACCAAGCTGCTTAGGAACACAGCAGAAGCAGCTGACGAATAAATCATGGAAGCCCTGACAATATTTTGCTTCTCTTAAAGCACCTGATTCTCATCTGATTTTAAAAGCTAAGCTTGGTCAGCATCCTTTGAGGAAAAAGAACACATTTATTTATGCCTCTTGTCCAGAGAATCAGCCATCTATTATCCACAGAGGAGGACAGAAGTTAATAGAAGCCAGAACCACGGATAACCCACAAAGAAATACTATGGAATTTCTGAATGTAGACATGGAGAGAGGCTGTCAGACACACATGCCCCAAATTCACATATGTGGAACTTGGGCTCAGAAGACCTGGGTGTAAACCCTGGCTCTTGCTGCTCAGTCCCTAGGTGACCTTGGATAAGTTGTTTCCTCTGCCTTGGCCTGAAGCAGGTAGGTGGCACGGTGGATGGAGCACTGGCCCTGTAGTCAAGAGGACCTGAGTCTCATCTTACTAGCTGTGTGACCCTGGGCAAGTCACTTAACCCCAATCACCTTAAACATCCAGGGCCATCTCCAGTTGTCCTGATATATATCTTTTTTTTTTTTTGGCAGGGCAATTGGGGTTAAGTGACTTTCCCAGGGTCACACAGCCAGTAAGTGTTAAGTGTCTGAGACCGGATTTGAACTCAGATACTCCTGAATCCAGGGCCGGTGCTTTATCCACTGCGCCACCTAGCTGCCTCTCCTAATATATATCTTGCCACTGGACCCAGATGGCTCTGGGGAGAGAGTGAGGCTGGTAACCTTACACAGACCTCCTTCTCTTAAATCCAATCACTGCAAGTCATGACATTACCCCTCCAGAACGAAGGACAAACAACAAAAACAAAAATTTCCTCTTGAGAAATGAGAGACTTGCACTTAGATGACTTTAAAAGGCCCCTTTTGGTTTAAATCTTAGATCCTCTGACCTTTGTGGTTGACCACAACCCACCTGGAGCTCAGTCATGATCCTGCTGCCTGGAACTGGCCATGATGGGGAGGCAGATGTACAAAAAAGACCCCCAAGCAATTCATCAGTAATCAAGTTGGGTTTTGCCTTCCACACCGTGGCCCATGCACCAAAGGCAGACTCCTTGCTGTGCTCTGTTTCTGAAGGCAAAGGAGAAAGGACTGGTGGTTCCTGAGCCATAGAAGTTGAGTTCAAATTACACCTTTGACCCTTACTACCTGTGTGACACCTTTCCCTCTCCGGGACTGAGTTTCCTCATCTCTAAAATGGGGAGTGGGACTAGATGGTCTCTGAAGTCCCTCTCAGCCCCAATCTGATTCTATGACCACCTTTGAGGTTTCTTCTAGCTCTAAATGCTCTGATCCCACGATCCCAAGATTGTGGAATATTACTAGACTTGATCCCAGGCTAATGAAACTTCTTCACTTGAAATGCATTGAAGAGTCTCTGCAAACAGCACAGAGCCCACAGAAAACAGTTCACCACTTAACGTCTGTTAAGCTGACTGTGCTCTCCCTGTCTTTGTCAGCTGTTCAAGGAAACGTTCTAGCAAATAGCCATTATTCCCCCCAAGCAGAATATTATTCTCCAAAAGAGGCATCATGCTGCCAAACAGTGAGTAGCCAGGTCAGATTTCTGGCCATCTTATAAGTTCCAAACTCACATTGGCTGAGTCAGTAAGAAAGACAGCAACACTCACGTTTAGCATCTAGTGGCGATGAAAGCTCAAATCTCTTCCATTTCGTACAATGGAAGCATTCTATTAAATAAGCAAAGATTCTCCAAAGCAGGCAGAAGGTGAAGACCAGCATATGCTATGACAACAATAACCTAGATATCACAACACTTGAAAAGTGATTTAATTCTGGATGACGGTAATAACCAATCTCAAGGGTAGAGAAATGATACTGAAAGATTCTTTTCTTCTGTCAGTAAAGAGATGAGGGCCTGTGGATGTAGACTAGGGGATACACAATCCAAGAACGTCCCTATCTGTTTGTAAGTTTTGCACAATTTGTTACAAAGAAAGTGGAGTTGGAGGAGATGACTTTGACGTAAAACAGGAAGGCGATAAGAAAATGTTTGAAAAATTGTTTTAAATGAATAGCTCGCTTCCCAACCTTCCCTTTTATTTGATAGTGAAATCAAGGTTGATTTGGTCGGGTTATGAGTGAAAACAGTTCAATGTTAGAATTCCTTTCTAAAAATTTGAGCAGCCAGATGGCATAAGGAGTGTGGTGACAAAGGAAACCTTGCCTAAAGATAACTTGCTGTTGCATAATTGTGTTCAATCACACCAAACACCGGTCCTGCACCCAAATGGGTGACACTAAGACTCAGACTTTTAAGAGCCCCACCATTGAGACAAACTTGGGGCTGGGGCTGGGGAGGGGGCTGTGATTTACCTGAAATAGGCTCTAAGGGCAGCATGAAACTCTGCTTTTGAGATCTGGTTTGGGGGTAGGGGGAACAGTGATTGGAGATCGGGCCCTGCTTCAAGGCTCTGACACAGGTAGATGGTGTGACCATGGGCAAGTCACTTAACCTTCTCAATGCTCCAGGAAATGATAGCTGAAATTGCCAAGAACAGACTGATTTGCATTGATAGAAAGAGTTTCCTCATGTGGAAGTTCCCTCCACCAATGAAATTGTGGGTCCAGTCCCAATCCCTGTACCTAAAAGATGTGTAGATCTTGCCAGTATGGTCAATTTTCTCCGTGTTTCTTCTGTGCCTTAAATATCCAATAATTTCAGAACATGTCATAAACAAACTACTTTTTTTTCCCCTGAGTTATTTTGCATTTTCTTTTTTTAGTTTCACATTAAACAAGCTGGCATCCCTACAGCTTTTGACAAACTGTGGCAGCATGAGGGTAGCCGTATTAACAACCTCAGGTTTGGAGTTGGAGGACCCTGGGTATCCCTGCCCTGCCCTTTCCTAAGCTGAGGGTAAGACACTTGACCTTTGGGAACCAAAGTTTCCTCATCTGTAAAATGCGGCCAATATGTAATCCCAGTACTATCGCTCTACCAGCCTGCCTCACAGGGCAATTGTGGGCAAAGTGTTTTATGAGAGCCGTTCAATAAAGTATTGGAAAATGTGAAAAGTTCATTTTAGAACCGCTGGTCTGCTCTTGGGCCATTCTAAGATGACCCAAGGTCGAGGGAGAATTTGTTGCCAGCAGCAGTCTGCTTTTGGGACCTTTGGAGTGAACTGAATTCTCAAATGCTTCCCCGAGTATAATTACTTGTGCGTTTCCTTACACCTCTTTTGGGAATGTCTACAAAAACACACCCTGCATTAAATGGTCTGCAAACACCCCTACAAAAAAAAGTCCTCCCCCCCCCTTGGACCAGATGGATTTTTCCTCTTTCTCCAACTTTCATGTTCTTAAAGCTCACTATATGCTACACACACACACAGACACACACACATCCTCCATGCCTTCTGCTGCTACATAACTTCAGGCTGCGACATAATCTCTTGCTCAAATTTATGAGAAAACAAAGAGTATACCAGAGGAAGAAAAAAAAAGAAAAGGTCATCCCGCAAATGTCTGCTCTCCCTCCCAGCTCTGGGCTGAATTAAGTGATTTCTCAACGCCAGCCCTGCCTGCTCCAACACTGTATGATTCTACGGACAATGAATATCATCAACACACAGGCTATGCAGTGCATCCTTTCCCATATCCTCTCCCATCCACCAGAGATGTTTCTCCAACTCTCTCTCTCTCTCTCTCTCTCTCTCTCCTCTTTCCTTCCTCCTCCCTCCCTCTCTTCCTCCTCCTTTACACTCCTTTCCCTTTGTCATTCTCAAACCGAATTCATCAAAGGTCTGGATTCAAGAGAACCAGCATGTGTAGGAACATCTGCAGCTCAGTCCGTCACTGGTTTATCCTGAACAATTTTAAAAAGAAGAGTGATTCTCACCTGGTGTCAAATTATCTGGCTGCCAATAGTTCTTAACGCAGGTAAAATGCCCCCGCGGCCCTTGCAGGAAATGAAGGAGTGAGATCCTCTCCTGGCCCTGAGCGAAGCTTCCTAAGACTTGGGAACTTTCTTGCTAAAGGAAGGCCCTCCCAGTGGCCCTGAGAGGGAGGGATGCTAAGGAAAGAGAAGGCTGCTCCGTCTCTCCTCCCCCCCTCCCCTCTCCCCCTCCCTCGGCTCGTCTCCCCCTCCCCCTCCCTCTCTTCTCCTCTCCCGTCTCTCCCAAGCCTGTACACAGCTCTCTCTCTACCTGCTGCCTCTCGAGAGCTCTTTCCCCAGGGAGGTGGGGGGTGGCTCCTCCCCCTGTTCCTCCCACCCCCTCGCTCCCCCCCCCCCCGGCTCGGGATCAGCACTGCTGCCCCCACGCAGGCAGCAGGTTACTTTCCGAGACAGCATGCGCTCTGCTTCTCTGGGGAGAGGCTGCCCACGGTGTCCCAGGCTCCTGGCCCCGGGTGGGCCGCCCGCCCCCGGGATGCGCGGCTCCGCTGGTCCACCCAGAGCTCCCCGCCCCCGCAGCCAAGCATCCCTCAGCGTGTGTCCGGATCTGGGGGCCTTGGCGAGCGTCCGCAGACGCTTCTCCCCTCCCCCCGGCCCCGCAGGCCCCCGGGCTCTCCCCCTCCGGCCCCCCTCCCGGCCCCAAGCCTTTGTTTGGGGCTGGGGGGTGGGGGTGGGCAGCAGGCGCCGGGCGATGGAGAGCGAAGCCCGAACTCGGGTACCCTCCGTGCCAGGGGCCGCTCATCTGAGCCCGGGAGCCCGGGGAGTCTCTAAGCAACCCACAAGTGACCTGGTCCGGCTCCCGGATCCAGTTACCGCCTGGCAGCGCCCCCGACGTCCCGGGACCGGGGCCTGAGCCAGCCCCAAGGAGAGCAGCGGGGGGTGGGGGGCCCACAGCGCCCTCCTCCCGGGGGGCTGCACGCCCCGGCTGCTCCCCCCCACCCCATGAGGGGCACGCACAGCTCCTCTTCCCCCACCTTCCGGCTGCTCCGCTCCCCGCGGGCCCGGGACACAGGCACACACATTCACGCACTCACACTCACACTCACATATACACACACAAGGAAGGCGAGAGGCTAGGGCTACGTTACGGGGAGGGGGAGGCGCTGCTCCCGCTCCGTCCCGCCTGCCGTCCTGGTCCCCGCGTCCGGAGCCGCCGCCCGCCTCTCGCTCCGCAGTAGCTCCGGCTGGCCGCTGGCCGCTGGCCGCGCCGCTCCCTGACCGGGCTGCACGCCGTGCACTGTGCGGCCGCCGCCGGGACGGGGAGGCGGGGCCGCGGCGCCCACCTGCTCGCGCTGCTCCTACCCCGGGCTCGGGAGGTGCCAGGCAGCCGCTGGAGGCACTCACTCCCTCGTCGTGCCCGGCGACCTTGGCCCCGAGCGTCCCTCTTCGGGGCGAGCACTTCGGTGCGGGCCGGCCAGGCATCCGCCCCTGGGGCGGGGGCGGGAGGCCACAAGCTACCTCCGAGCATCCGGTCCTTCTGGCCCCGAGCATCCCGCGTGGGAAAGGACCTGGGACGTCACCTGGTCCGACCCCGCCCCTCGTTTGGCCCACCATGGGAGCTCACATCCAACCTTTGAGATTCCCTAGTCTTGTCCGACCTTCTTTTTTTTTCCCCCTTCCTTCACTTCTCAGGAGCAAACTTCTTTCCAGAGAAGGGAAACAACTTGACCAAGGTCACTCAGGTCGGATTTGAGCTCAGGTCTCTTGACTCCCTATCGAATGTCCTATTGCACCAAGTAGACGTGAGCCTAGGACCTGGAGACCAACCCGTTTTCCTGGGAATTTGACATTACCCTGCCCCATCCCACCACACAGAAGCATGGGGAAGGGGTGGGGATGTCAGTAATAATCAAAACAATCACCAATATGCATACCTACGTGTATGTATACATACATACATATGCCTTCAAGTTTGCAAAGTCCTTTACATACATTAGCTCGTTTATCCGTCCAGGAGGCTGGATGTTGTTGACGCCGACTTTTGGAAGAGGGGGCTGGCAGTACAAAATAGACCTAGCAATTCTACTAGAGAGTAACTGGCAAGGACTGGATCGCAGCCCGCCCCCATCCCCTCCTTCCCACCGCCACATTCTAGGGCAGCTGCTCTCACAGTCTTGTCCATTGGCCACTTGTGGGTCCAGAAGGGCTTTGCAGCTGGCCAGGGGCCAGATCCCCTTAATTATGCATATTCATAACAGGACAAATGTCTACACTTGTGTGTGGGTCCCATATTGGGGGGAGGGTGGAGGGTGTTTGGTGTCTTTCTAGAAATCCAGTCCTGCCTTTTAATGTCCCAAGGGTGTGAGTGGTTTGGGGCAGTTGGGGGAGGGGGGCGGTGTCAGAGGAGGACTTTTTCCTTCTGGTTTTGGAAGTAGCCCAAGACCCGTTGTTTGGGGGTGGGTGGTGGATATGGGAGGAGCCTGTTCCCCTCCAGTCACCTTCCTCTCCTGGGCCCCTAAACAAACCGAGCCTGGTGCCAGGACTTCATATGGACCCATGCCGAGTGAAGTGAGCAGAGCCAGAACAATATGATATAATAACAGCAACATTTTATAACGTTATAAACAACATTGAAAGACTTAAGGACCCTCATCAATACTGTGGCTGGCCATGATCTCAATGGACTAGTGCCGAAGACTTACCTACCACCTACCCCACCGAAAGGGGATGGACTCTTTGCAGGAGACCTACACTTGTGGACTTGCTCAATGTAGCCATTTGTTTTGCTTGACTGTATATTTGTTACAAGGGTTTTATTCCTTTTTTCCCTCCTGTGGTGGTAGAGTGGGAAAGACATATTTCTTAAGTGAAAAAATAAAATTTAATTTAAAAAGAAAAAGAGAACTGAGCTTAAGACGAGTAATACTTTGGGCAAAGAAGATTAAAAAACCACACAAAACCTCTGTTGGGAAATCTTACCCTGAGTGTTGATGCTATAACTGTCCTAATGTCTAGGACCACTGGAAACATTATTGCTACGGATCTAATAAAAGTAGGAACAAAAGATAATCGGAGGGGCAGCTAGGTGGCGCAGTGGATAGAGCACCAGCCCTGGATTCAGGAGGACCTGAGTTCAAATCTGGCCTCAGACATTTGACACGCAACTAGCTGTGTGACCTTGGGCAAGTCACTTAACCCCAATTTCCTCACCAAACAAACAAACAAACAAACAAACAAAAAGAAAATCGGAGAGAGTTGGTGGCAATTTTGCACAAGCCTCTCTTTTTTTTTTTTTTTCCTTTCAGGCTGTCCTGACCAGTTGAATTGGAGCTAGTTGGGTAGAACACTGTTACCTAGCCCTAACCCTACTGTCTGCAGGGTTTTCACAGAAAAATATTGCTGGCTGGGAGGAGTTAGGACAGGGCTTGGAAGTTGGTATTGTGGTAAATTCAAGAAGCACAGCTTCTATGGAACCATACAGAGGCAGCAAAGTATACTGTACCGGAAGTCAGCAGAGACCAAGGTTCAAATCCCATTTATGACCCTGACCTCAGTTTTCTTGTTGATAAAATGGGGATAATGGTATAATACTTAGTTCTCAGGGTTATCACGAGGATCAAATGGGATATGAAATACTAGATACATGTTAGCTGGAATTATTTCCTCACCAATTACATAAAAGGGGTCTACTAGAACTAGCAACTTTCAGAACCCAAACTTTCAGCCTTTCCAAATTGTTGACACATTTCTCCCCTCAAGGAACTTTATACTACAGCCAACCTGGTTGAACTTGCTTTTCCTTGTACATGACATTTTGTCTCTCACCAGTATGTCTTTGTACAGGCTGTCTGCCATGCTCACATACTCTCTCTCCTTCTGTCTTGTGCCAGTGCCTTCAAGAGACCTTTCCTGGTTCAAAGGAGTTGGAAGGGCTTTGGGCAGCAGCCTAGCCCAGCTCCTACCTGGGAGGAATTCCCACCATGACATACCTGATGACGTATCCAGCAACTTCTCCAAGTCTTCCGATCCAAGGGACTCCACTAGCTCCTGAGGCAAGCCATTCCACTCTGAGACAGCCCTAGCTGTGAAGAAGTATCAGTTCTCGGTGCCTCTCTCCAGCCCCTGTCACTTCTGACATATTTTCTGTCTGTTCTGTATTTATTTACCTGTGAACATGTTGTATCTTACTCCTCTATCACCTCTAGAATGTAAGTTCCTTGAGGGCAGGGACTGTCTCACTTTCGTATTTATACCTCCAGTACCTAGCTCAGTGACTGACACACAGTTGGTACATAATTAAATGCTTATTGATTGACTATTATGGTACTAAAAGCAATAAGATGCAAACTCCTTGAGGGTACAGGCTTCAACCTTTTTCATTTATATATTTCTTGTGTCTTGGACATACAAATTTGTTCAATTGAGTCAGATTCAAAATTCTATAGATTCATGAGAACTTTTGCACAGGAGACCAAGTCTTTGAAGCTTGATCATCATCTCTATTATTCATACAGACATTAGAGCAAAGAAGTGAGTGCCCAGTACATTTCTTCCAGGAAGCAGATTGCAAGAAGGGATGACCTGTCTCCTTAGGGATAAAGCTCACAAGGGTATAGGAGAATACAGATCCTCTAAGATAACATATGTAAAGCACTGGGCCAACCTGAAAGTGCTATATGTATGTTGATTTATGTTAATAATATTAATAAAAGCTAGCATTTATATAGTACTTTCAGGTTAGCAATGTACTTTATATGATCTACTACTACTACTATCACCGCCACCACCACCACCACTACTACTACTACTACTTTTACCTTAATCTCCTTCCCACTAAATTCTGCAATCAATCTCCTTCTAGATGTCATATTTCGTAAGACAACATTTATATCTTGTCTTTGGAAGACTTGTGTTATAAGGTCATTCTTATAAATATTTACTGGTATAATATTTATGAAATTTTGTCTGACATCCCTTTTCAGTTTGAGGAAGTGATTTGCTAAACAAAAATGGCAGGTTTTCAAAATGCTACATGATTTAAATCCCCTCTCCATACTTTTTGCTTAGTTGCCATTCTCTGGATACCCAAGCATTTTTTTTTTAGTGAGGCAATTGGGGTTAAGTGACTTGCCCAGGGTCACATAGCTAGTAAGTGTTAAGTGTCTGAGGCCAGATTTGAACTCAGGTTCTCCTGACTCCAGGGCTGGTGCTCTATCCACTGCACCAACTAACTGCCCCCTATACCCAAGCATTTAAAAAATATTTTTCCCACTTTATTTTTTGCTTTTTTTTAATATAGAAAATAGGCAAACATGTTTTACATAGTTTCACATGCATGATTGATATATTGCCAAACATTTAAAATATGTTTTATTGATATCTTTTGTTTTGCATTGCCTGGATTCCTCCTGGCATTCCTTGTTCACTCCCTCTCAGAAAGCTGACTGATATAACAAAGAATTTTTTTTAAAAAGATGAAGAAAAAAAATTTGGCAGAACTCACCAACTCACTGAAAGAACCTGATTTTCTAAGCAATGTACCACACCAATGGACCTAGACCTCTGCAAAGAAGGAGGAGGAAGTATCTTTACATATTTCTTCTTTGGAGCCAAGCTTGTTCTTTGTAATTTCACAATATGCGGTTTCTATTGTTTCATGGTGGTTGCTCTTTCCATTTACAATTATAGTCATTGTGTTTATTGTTTTTCCTGACTCTCCTTACTTCATTTTGCATCAGATCGCATAAATCATTCCATGTTTCTCTGTATTTATCATGTTCATTGATAACCTTTTATCTGTTGGGGAATGGCTCCTGTTCTTTTATATTTATATCCAGTACCTATATATCTCAGGTATTAGACTTTTAACTAAGAAATTTTCTGCAAAGATTTTCCCCTAGTTAACTGTTTCCTTTCTAATTCTAACTGCATTCCTTTTTTAACATGCATTTTCTGCGTGTAAAACCTTTTAAATTTTATATAATAAAAATTGTTCATTTTATCTTTCGGGATTATCTCTATTCCTCATTTGGTCAAGAGTTATTCCTCAGTCCACCAAAAGTTATCTCCTTCCCTTTTCCCCTAATTTATGATATGGCATTTTATATCAAGGTCATGTACCATTTGGAGTTTATGATAGTATATTGTGTGAGATGTTGGTTCAACTCTAATTTCCCCCAGACAATTTTTCACTTTTTCCAGAAGTTTTTGTCAGAAGGGGAATTCGTAACCCAGTAGTTGACATCCTTAGGTTTAATGAACATGAAACTATTATTACATTTGATTGCTTTGCAGTCTTGTGTGACTAATTGGTTACACTAATCAACTTTTCTACTTTTTAATCAGTACCATATAGTTTGCAGTGCAGGTAGGTAGTACAGTGGATAAAATGCTGGACTGGGAGTCAGGAAGGCTCATCTTCCTGAGTTCAAACATAGTCTCAGACAGTTAATAGCTGTGTGACCCTGGACAAGTCACTTCCCTCTGTTTGCCTCAATTTCCTCATCTGTCAAATGAACTGGAGAAGGAAATGGCAAAGCACTCCAGGATCTCCGACAAGAAAACCCCAAATGGTGTTACAGAGTTGGACACAACTGAAAAATGACTGAACAACACAAAACCATATAGCTTTCAAATTGCTGATTTATAGCATCATTTGGGATCGGGTACTGCCTGGTCCACTTCCTTCTCACTTTTAAAATTATTTCTCTGGAAATCCTGGAACTTTTTATTCTTTTGCTCTAGGTTTGTAAAGTAACTCTTGGGTGTTTTAGTTGTTGTTGTCTTTCATTCCAGAAGAGGACCATGACACTGGGGAGGTGATGTCATGACTTTCAGGGAATTGTATTTAAGTGAGGATTGATCATGGCACCAAATATGTCAATTTCCATTAAATCATAATTCCGTCATTCCATGATTCCAAGCCTTCTTTAGCTGCCTCTTCCCATGCACCATCATAGTATGGAGATGACCCTGGATTTTCAAGGCAGTGCCATTAGAGGTCACACTCTGGTGGCTCTTCCAAGCTGGAAGGGTTCCCAGTAGGGGTCCATAGATGGTCTCCATATTATTGGAGAACTTGCCTTACTAGATCATTGGGTTAGCTCCAGGGGGCTGAATTTTTCAGCCACAACAACTTTTAAAGATCTCCTACTAAATTATAGAGAGTTTTGGTCTGCATTGACCTCATCCTGGTGGAATTACAAATCCTTTATACTAATTTCTTTTGTTTGTTTGTTTGTTTACTTATTCAATTGTTTTTATGATTATTAAATCCATCATAAGAATTATTTTTTCCAAAGATTGGTAGCCATGCTGGCTAATTGAGGGCCAGTTTCTGAGGGGCCAGGACCAATAGGAAGCTGGAGAGGAAAAGATGTTGGGTTAGGGGCTGTCTTAATTAAATAATGCTTGCCAGCAATTCTAACCAAGTAGGAAGCAAAGCCTTCAGATCAAAAACACTGGAAAAGAGATGATTCTCAAAAATCCAAGTGCAGCATAATCAATGTAAAGTATTTGTCCTGTTTCTTGGCCATTGGAGCAGAATGTCTAGGAAGTACTTAATGGATGTAGAAGAGCTAGACTTGAGGGGCAATGTCGGTGGAATAAACAGCCAGCAGCAAAATAGACGAAGAGAAAGACAGCGGACTCCAGCTCAGAAAGACCCATGGGGAATTCACCATGTCTCGGAACACAGCAGAGCACAATCTATTGCAAAGTTCACATCATAATACAGTAGATAGGTCAGGGGAAGCAAAGACCCTTCTGAGCTCACTGAAGACAAGGCAGACATAAACAATCACTCCCTCTGTTTGGCAGAAAAGACAAAAAATAAGGTCAGGATCCTTTCTGAGGCCCACACTATAAATCTTCATTTGGGAATTCAGGAGCATGTGCAAAAAATGGTGTGTGTGTGGTGGGGGGGAGGGTAGAGGGGGTGTATTATGATGAGGCCACAAAGGAACATCCTTAGAAAGATGAGGGTTTATAGGAAGGCAGCTATGCTACAGAAAATAAACCCCCCTAAGCCATCACAAATGACAGGAGGTGGAGCTGTCAGTCTGTCTGTAGGTAAAAGGCCACTACTTCTATTGGTTCAGGCTCACTTGAGGGTAAACGAGGTTGAACCCCTTTTTCAAATCTCTAGTCATGATTTGAGAAGTCTTTGAAGTGTGTTTTTTTGGTCCTTGCATTTCACAAATCCTTTACTTCTCTCAAAGGGTAACTCTTCCTCTCATTTTGGAAAGCCAGTGCCACAGAAGCATAGTTGTAACAAAGGCAGGGCAATTTGACCTCTGGCCCAGGGCATCAAAATTTAGAGAGTGCAAAAATGTAAAATAATGATTTCAAAAGATCAGAAATTTTTAATGTGTTCCTTTTATATTTTGACATGATCTCTACCCAGGGATTTCCTATGCCCATAAAATCATAGATCTAGTTCCTGTCCCTTCATTTCTTCAACAGCATAGAAATTAGGAAGAACAATGAGTCAAACTGGGAAGCTCATGGAAGCTGTTCCTCCTTCTGGTAGCTTTCTTTCCTCCTCTTACAGCAGCATACAAAGTGAGCATTTCCCAGAGCAGCAGCCTCAGAGCTTTATCTCTGAATCCCAGTCAAGGGCAGGCATCCTAAGGTCTCCCTGCCAGAACTATCCCCACCCCTGATGGCTTGGAAGGCCCTTTTAGGTCTGCTGGCACCGGGTGCTAAAGCTGCCAGGTCTAGGAGGCAGAAGCAAAGGACCTGGGCTGGAATCCCACCACTGTCACTTACTGGATGTGTGACCTTGGGCAAACCTCTTACTTAAAAAATAGGACGGTGGATATAACCTGAAGGTTCTCTCCCAGCTCTAATTCCTTTGAATTCTTGGCAGTCTTGCTGCCTATCAAAATGAGCTCCGACAACCAGTCATTTATATGTTCTCATTAATTAAAATGATATTTTAGCCCAAACTCATGTAAAAGTGAGTCACAATTACTTTTGTGTTGATTTCACAGGCACCAGGGGAAGCAGGTGGGGAAATTTAGGAGAGGGAGGGAGGGAGGGAAGGAGGAGTGTGAGGGAATCTTGAAATCTCCTTAGAAGACAGCTTGATATGGTGGACACATCCCTGTACCTGGAGTTGGGAAGAGTGGAGTTCAAATCCTGCCCCTTACTAGCTGTGAGACCCTAGACGAGTCACTGACAAGTGACAAGTCACAATTCCTCTCTACCTCAGATTCCTTATCTGTAAAATAGGGAAACTAGCAGTCCTCAACTCACAGGGTTATAATGATCATCAAATGAGATAAATAAAGCATGAAAAGTACTTAATATTCTATATGAATGTGAGTTATTATTGGTACTCTGGGGCTCCTGAAAGGACTAGTTATACATTTACTAGCCATATTTTAGAGGTGGGAACTTTATGGGCAAAGGTCAACTGGTGTGTAAGGCCCAGGAGGCAGGTCTAGGAGGGGCCATGGGAGATTACTGCACCCCAACTATTAAATCTAAGCTTGAGAGAGGGTGAACTTGTGCCAGGAAACAGGGGGTCCTGGGGCCCAGGGAGGGGAGGGGTCAGGTTAAAACTAAGAGCAAGGGAGCCAGAGCTGTGCAAGGGCTGAGAGAGTGGACAAGGATGGAGCAGGTACAGGTTCTCATCATCTCCTGCCTGGACTTCTATCATAGCCGGCCTGCCTCAAGTCCCCACTCCTGCCCATCTTCCATTCAGCTGCTTTCCCAAAGCTCAGGTCCAACTGTGTCACACCTCCCACTCAATAAACTCCTGTGGCTCCCTATCCCCTCCAGAATCAAATATAAAATGTTTTCCTTGGCATTCTGGAGGGGATAGGGAGCTCCTGCCTCCAAAATATGGCTCTACCCGGCACCCTTCACTTTCTTACGGTCAGAGTCCATTGATTAGAAGGCTGGAAATCATGAGACCAGAGCTGGGCTAGTTTCCTCTTGACTTGGACTTGTGACCCTGGGCTGAGATAACACACCAAAAAGTGTCTCCATCTCCCCACAGAGACAATGTTTGACACCTAGGCAGGGGGTGTCAAAAGAATGAAATTTAGAGCCATGATGGACTAAGAAGACCCAGGAAGACCTAGAGGTATAATCCCACCTCAGAAGCTAGCCAGCAGTGTGACCCTGAGCAAGTCAGTCACCTGAAGCTTCCTCATCTATAAAATGGGAGTAAAGATAGCACCTACTTCATAGGACTCCTGGGAATATCCCAGGAGACAACTTGTTAGCCTGTAATTATTACTTATACAAGCTTTAAAGTGCTAGATGTGTCAATGTAGTAATAATAATAATAAAAATAAAAAATATACCTATCCTTCCAGACTTATCTGAAATCCTCCTCCATAGACATTTTGTGTTCTGGCCAAACTGACCCACCTGCTGTTCTCAGTAAGTGACCTTCCATTTCCTACCTTTTTTTCCCTTTGCTCAGGTCAGTTCCCCATACCTAGCACACTCTCCCTCCTTACCTCTGATCTCTTAGCAGCCCCAGCTCCATTTAAGGTTCATCTCAGGTGTCTCCTCCTATATACCACCTTTTGTCATCCCCTAAATCATTGGTGGTCACCCTCTCCCTCATCACTTTGTATTGACTCTATATTTTAATAATAAAAGTCAGTCTTTATGTAGCGTTTTAAGGATTGCCGAGTGCTTTACAGATATGATCTCACTTGATCCTTACAACAACCACAGGAGGTAGGTGAAGATGATTATCTTCATTTTGCAGATGGGGAAACTGAGTCACATTGAGGTTAAGTGACACCCAGAGTCACCTAACTAGTATCTGAGGCTGGATTTAAGCCCAGATCTTCCTGGCCTCAGGCCCAGATCTCTATTCACTGCACCAGCTGACTCAAGATACATACACTTTTTATGTCTGCTCCCTGCTCAAGGAGTATGTAAGCTCTTTGAGGGAAGGAACCATCTCATTTTCATCCTCTTTGTGCCCTGATTGATGGATGACACAGTGTCTGTGTCTAGCACAGTGTCTAAATCAAAAAGCATTTATTAGACATTTGCTGTATGCCAGCTACTGTACTGAGCTCTAGGGATTTTTCTTTTGCAGGGCAATGAGGGTTAAATGACTTGCCCAGGGTCACACAGCTAGTAAGTGTCAAGTGTCTGAGGCCAGATTTGAACTCAGGTCCTCCTGAATCCAGGGCCAGTGCTTTGTCCACTGCGTCACCTAGCTGCCCCCTACCAGCCTCCTTTTAATAGACGTGAGCCCCAAGGCATCTTCTTGCCCAGATTTGTGGTTGGACAAGGTTTCTTCACTGTACAAAGTCAGGTACTTGGTTTTTGTGATGGAATTTTGGCTCCTACCACCAAAAGTTAATTAGGTGGCTCTTATGACCCTCCCAGGAATTTGACAGATTAGAGCCCAGGCTTTCTGAAACATCTCAGTCAGTGCCTCTTTGAGTGGAATGCTAGCTGCCATAGCAAGATTGCCTGGGACCTCCTGCGCGCGCGCGCGCGCGCGCGTGTGTGTGTGTGTGTGTGTGTGTGTGTGTGTGTGTGTGTGTGTGTGTGTGTGTGTGTGTGTGAGAGAGAGAGAGAGAGAGAGAGGGAGGAAGAAGGAGGGAGGGAGAGGGAGAGAGCCCTAGTTATCAAAAATCCCCCATCCCCCATTATATTTAGATGACTCACAAGAATCATTCCTCTCCCCCACCCAAGGTTCACCTTATGGTCCTGCACATTTAAGTTAAAGATGCAGGTTTACGACACTTTAGAAAAGCAGCCCTAACTGGCGAGGATCGCAAAACTTATTTTAAATAGCATTTCCTTCCTCCCTCCCCTTCCCTTCCTTTTGGTTGGGCTGTGAAAGGCTGCTAATGGTTCCTTAACCCGGATTAAAGAGCTCACGGTGTCCTCTGGCACAGGGTGTAGACCGTAGACAGCTTCCGTAGCCATGAGGTTTCCATCTGAACAGAGCATTCAAATAACATGGGGACGAGAATGGAGACAGAGATGAGGGTTGGCTCCTTCACTCCATCTGCTGCACACACGGGCCAGATGGAAGGAGAGCGGGTTGTCTCTGCCACTACTGTTCTCCTGGTTCTTTCCCTTCACCTCTTTCAAAGCAGGAGGGGGCATGCAGCCAAACCGTCAGAGAGCCGGTGCCCCCGCCTTCCACATGACACACGCTTTTTCAGCTGCACCCCGCTCTCAATGAACTGAGAATGAAAGCGGGCAAACAAATATACAGCCAGTGGCCCTTTTTTGCTCCCTGGGGGGATCTCCTCTTTCTTCACTTCAGGTACTCTTTCCATGAATGAATGAAGATAGCGACCCCTCCATGCCTTTTAGGACTAGAAGATCATTCTAGAGAACATTCTAGTCCAACCCTCTTTTTATTTTATTTTTATATATCTTTTAAATTAATTAATTTCTTAGGCTTAATTTCATTTAATCCTTTTAATGAACAAAAATTTCTCCCTTCTACTCTCTCCTCATCATAAAAGAAAGAAGAAACAGAACTCTGGAAATAAATATGCACAGTTAAGCAAGAAAAATTTCCACATTGGCCACGTTTTTAAAATATATGTATGCCCTATTCTGCACCAACAGCCCCCCACCCCTCTGTCAGGACAATCCCTCCCATCTTATAGATGATGGAAAGAAGGTTGAGAGTGGGGAAAGGGCTTGGCCCCGTGTACACAGCTAGTATGTGTCAGAGTCAGGATGTGAACTCAGGCCCCTGAACTCTAACTATAGTCTTCTTGCCACAGAACCATGTTGCTTTGGAGAAGGTATAATTTCTCTGAGCCTTAGATAATACATGTTAGTCTCATAACAACCTGGCAAAGTGGGTGTGATCATTATTATCATCCCTATGTTAAAGTGTAGACAACTGAAATGACCTGCCCTAAGTCACAAAGTAGTGGGTGTTGCAGATGGTACTCAAACCCAAGTTACTTTATATTGAACAAAACAAGAAAATAATCATAATAGCCAGGATTTATATGGGGCAGCTAGGTGGCGACATGATGCACAGAGCGCTGAGCCTGGAGTTGGGACAACTAGTCTTCATGATTTCAGATCTGGCCTCAGACACTTCCTAGCTATGTGACCCTGGGCAAGTCATTTCACCATTGGCCTCAGTTTCTTCATCTGTAAAATGAGCTGGAAAAGGAAATGGCCAACCACTGCAGTATCTCTGCCAAGGTGTAATCCCAAACGGGGTTCCAAAGAGTCAGATATAACAGGCATTTGTGTAGCATATTAAGGTTTGTATAGCACTTGAACAACATCTTTGTACTGCCCTGTGAGTCAGGTACAATTATTAGCCCCATTTTACAGATGAGGAAACTGAAGCCAAGAAAGGTTAAACTCAGGGTCACACAGCTAATAAATGTCTAAAGTAGGATTTGAACTCAGCTCTTTTGACTCCAGGTTCTACACTATCCTCTGTACCACCTCAGGGAAATGGAGTCTGGCTGTGAATAAGACATCAGATGGCATAGTAATAGGTGGGCAGAGGAAAGCTACAGCTGGCCATTTTGAGGACACTGTCAGATGACCTGTTCCTCCCCAATCCCCATCACAATGAATTTTTCAGAAATCTCCCAAGGAGAGTCACATCTCTGCGAGCACCCCCGCCCCCACACTAGGTGTTGCTAATGTTTAAAAATTTGGCTTTCCTCAGAACGACCATCTCTTCCTCCCATAGAAACTGCTGCTTGCTTTGTTGGAATTCAGCAAACATGACTCCTCGCAAGGCTGCCCCAGCGGCCCTGAGTTCTGAGCGCTTGGTGAAAATGCAGGCACTTCCCCACCAGAGGCCCCGGATTCTGTCTCCTTTTTACCTTGTCCTCTCCCATGCAACCATCTAATGGCCCCTTGATTATTCCAGCAGAAATGAATCATAAACATAGATTGGCTTTCCCAGAAATTACCCTGAGTTGAAAAGCTGAGTGGAGGAAAAAAAGCACTTGGATAATCTCAGAAGAGTCCAGGGTGAGGGGAAGCAATGAAAAAAGAGGCTGGATAAACTCCAGCCATCAACTCATCAATTTCTGCCGGAGCAGAGGGGACAGGTTGCCTCTGAAAGGATTGGAGAGAACAGCCAAGGACAAAAGGAAGAGACAGGAGCCTGAACCTGTGTCACCGTGTGATGAACGTGAAAATCCTCTGAAGAAACGGGCCGATGCTGGATTCACTGCTTTGTCGGGCTTTGTTCTGTGATGGAAGGTCACTGGGGCAAGCCGGTGCTCCAGGCTGCCCCTCCAAGGCAGGTGTGGAGAAGGAGGAACAAGTTCCTCCTTCATTCGTTTTCTCCTGCCCCAGGGCCTCAGCTGCCAGGCCCAGGCTCTCTCCTCCATCGTTGACTCTGAGCCTGGATCTTCCCAGCCCCTCTCAGCAGGAAGAACCAATGCTGGTGGTCACTTGGAGTCAAGGCAGGGAACCCAGTGCATGATCCCAGAAGCTTTTTAGAAATTGGTGCAGGCAGGGGCAGCTAGGTGGCGCAGTGGATAGAGCACCGGCCCTGGAGTCAGGAGTACCTGAGTTCAAATCCGACCTCAGACACTTAACACTTACTAGCTGTGTGACCCTGGGCAAGTCACTTAACCCCAATTGCCTCACCAAAAAAAAAAAAAAAAAAAGGAAAAGAAATTGGTGCAGGCCAAGGCAGCAAATAACATTCCAACTTGATGAGCCTATCTTCTTTGCTGGTCACCTCAGAGGCTGTTTTGGAGGCTTACTTTAGGAATATTTTCATCAGAATAAAAGACTATTGAAAAAAATAATGTCTAACAAAGTAATTGGCCAGCCTCTGAACCCCCTTCCAATTAAGACATTGTATGAATCTGAAATTCTGAATAGGATTGCCTGAGAGTATTGGAAGTGGAGAGGCAAGATATCTTAGCTTTAAAAATAGAAGTATTTGAAATTAATCAGCTTCTCAAAAAGGAAAAAAAAATCCTATTAATCCTTGAAAAGTTTGTTGACTTTCTATTTAAGAGCCGATTAAAGTTGCCTTGGGAATAAGTCCTAATGCAGATTAATACCTTTTTGCTTTTTCATTCTCTCTGTCTGTCTCTGTCATGTTCTCTCTGTGTCTCTCTCTTGTCTTTTTCCTTCCTTCTTTTCTCTATTCTCTTTCTTTTTTAATCTATTTAATCTCTCTTCTCCTTTCACTTTCTCTCTTTCCTTACTCTTCTCCCTCCCTCTCTCTTCTCTTTTCTCATTCCTTCACTTTCGTTCCCTGCATCTTTCTTTTGGAGCAGCTAGGTGGAGCAGTGGGTAGAGCACTGGCCCCGAAGTCGAGACGACCTGAGTTCAAATCTCACCTCAGACCCTGGGCAAGTCATTTAACCCTAATTGTCTTAAACATCTGGGGCCATCTCCAGTCATGCTGATGTATATCTTGCCATTGGACTCAGATAACTCTGAAGGAGAGAGTGAGGCTGGTAACTACACAGCTGTCCCTCATTTAAATCCAATTCACTGCAAGTCCTGGCATCACCCCGATGTCACGGTCCTCTTCAAGAACCAAGGACAAACATCAATAACAACAACAACAATGGCTACCCTCAATTCTCTAGGGGAAAAACAACTTCTTTAGAAACAGCCCCAATCAGGGGCAGCTAGGTGGTACAGTGGATAAAGCATTGGCCCTGGATTCAGGAGGACCTGAGTTCAAATCCAGCTTTAGACACTTGACACTTACTAGCTGTGTGACCCTGGGCAAGTCACTTAACCCCCATTGCCCTGCCAGAAAGAAAGAAAGAAAGAGAAACAGCCCCAATAAAAGATATGTTTCCCTAAGAAATTTACATTCTATAGAGGAAAACAAGGGTGTGAATCTCTATCTTCAGACTGACCAATGAGCTATGGTTCAATTGTTGGCATCTCCAGGTTCTTAAAATCCCACTGTTCAGTTTTAATTCTGTTGTTTTTGTTTTTGTTTTTTTTGTTTGTTTTGTTTTTTTTTAGTGAGGCAATTGGGGTTAAGTGACTTGCCCAGGGTCACACAGCCAGTTATTGTTAAGTGTCTGAGGCCGGATTTGAACTCAGGTACTCCTGACTCCAGGGCCAGTGCTCTATCCACTGTGCCACCTAGCGGCCCCCCAGTTTTAATTCTGGATCTATGCAGCTCTAGAAAAGCCTGCTCAGATGACTCTGGCCAAAACCAAAAATCAAACAACAGGAACCTGTCACTTAATCAGTTTGGCAGGAAAAATCCCGATTCACCAAGGGGAGTACTGGGTAATCCCGGTCTACTCTTTCCTCCACACTGCTGGGCCTGCAGAGGACCTTCCCCTCTGATCTGCCTCTCTTTTCTATCATTTGGATGATATCATTCATGACAAAACGTCAAGACAGAAGTCAAGGTGACTGGGGATGGCCCGGGAGGCAGGGGATGATATCATTTGAGATAGAAAAGAGGGTTGGATTGTGGGGAACCCCAAATGGAGAAAATATTCCCTGGGAATTTGTACATGGTGGATAAAATCCACATGAAATTGAGTTTAGTCCCAATTAACATTCAATCCAACTGCACAAACATTGTTAGAGGGCTTTCCATGGGCCCAGTTAACACTAGAAAATCCAATCTCTTTGTAAAACATTTGAAAATTGTTTCCCTTTGTCTCAGAAACAACGGTTCCAGCTCCCGAGAGTTATCTGATGTGTACAAGCCGGCTGTTAAGGAGGGCGTCATTCCAATGAGCTGAAGCTGCCCTTGGCAAAAGATGCTATTGACCTAAATATGAAGTTAGTGACGTTCCAGCCATTTTTACCGACTGAAGGCTTTTACGGGAGCTCCCTGCCTGCTAGGTCAAGGTCTGGTGCTCAAGGCCCTTCACAGCATGGTGCCACTTTTCTGGCCTTCCCTGTCTTCAAGCGGTCAAGGGTTATCCCTCGGAACAAGGATTCCCTTTGTTTTGTCGACCCCAGAAGCTGCATAAAGACAGATTTTAGCCCAGCGTGCTCAGCATGGGTTGAACTAGAGGGTCTCTGAGGTGCTTTCCCACTCTGAGAGTTTTTATTTCTGTGACTGTCCCCATGCACACAGACCAGAGCGCTCTCCACCTCCCCCGAACGGGCTGCATTCCATGCCTTTGCTCAGACCTTCCTCGTGCCCTGATGCCCTTCTTCTCCTTCTTTTCACTCACTGAATTCCTACCCAAGCTTCAAAACCTAACTCAAGTGTCTTCTCCAGGAGGCCTTCCCTGATCTCTCTCAGATTGGCCACCATTCGATTGGCTTTGCAGCTTCCCAACCAACTTAAATCAGCATTCCCTTGTATTCCATTCCCCAAACACTGGGCTCCAGTGAGCAAGGGTGGAAGAGGATGCGTGGCCTGCCCTCACAAGTAGGTAATAGAGTCTAGGGCAGGGACTGGTTTTCACTGGGTCTGTATCATCCTAGCACCTTGCACGTGGCCTGAATTTTGTGTTGCTGCTAGACTCCAATGATTCTGAAAGAAAGAGTGAGGCTGAGGACTTTGGGCAGCTCTGCCTCTCTTAAATCCAGTTCAGAGGCAAGTCAAGATATCACTGTGATATCGTCTTCTGTTAACCTGGAAATTAAGGAAACAATCAATATAGGAGAAAATAAGGTCTTTAATCGGGGCAGAGGAACTATATAGCTCGTGGTATCGCAAAGCTCGGAAGCTAGGAACACCCAAAGATGGGAACGGAGGACAGGGTTTTTATGGGGAGAGGATGAGTGACAGAACCACAACACCTTGTACATGGGAGGTGCTTAATTGTTGGATTGGAAAATTACATTTTATCTCCCTATCAGAGCACAAACTATTTGAGTTCAGGGCAAACTTCACATCTCTGTCTTTGGGCTGGACATACTCTGAGATCATTCCGCTAGATACACAGCTAGTTGGAGAGAGAGAGACTTTAAACAAAGAGGGCTAAAATCTGTAATGACTTCATTTCGCTGATAATTGCACTTTAAAAGGTAATTTGGTGTTCAAAAATATCATTTAAATATTCCAGTTATCATGGAGCAAAAATTAAATCTTGCTCAATAATCTTAACATCTTGTAAGCTTTTAGGAAGATGGAAATAATTCTAGAGAAATTAAATATAGTTAAAAAAAGAAATTAAAGTTCATCTCTCAAGGTACCTGGCTCAGTATCAGATACATGTTTGGTGCTTAATTAGTGTGAATTGCATGGTATTATTATATAATATGTATATATCTATATATACACATATGTGTTGTATATATTATGTGGTATTATATTCTATTTTAATGTATATAGCATATTATATTGTATGGAATTATATTGTACTATATGTATGTAAGTCAGTTAACCTATGCCTGCCTCCTTTTCCTCACCTATAAACTAGGAATGATTAATCATAGCACCTACTTCACGGGGTTGTTGTGAGGATCAAATAATATAATATTTGTCAAGTGTTTTGTAGAGTGCTTTGTAGGTGCTATAAAAACGCTGAATATTATTTATTTATTTATTTATTTATTTATTTTTAGTGAGGCAATTGGGGTTAAGTGACTTGCCCAGGGTCACACAGCTAGTAAGTGTTAAGTGTCTGAGGCCGGATTTGAACTCAGGTACTCCTGACTCCAGGGCCAGTGCTCTATCCACTGCGCCACCTAGCTGCCCCTTGAATATTATTACATAATATTTTTAAACCAAGATTTGAGTGACCCAAGTCACTTAATTCCAGATTTCATTTTAATAAAACACACCTCCAATCATGTCAACCAATTAGATTTGATTGCTACGTGATGGACCTCTTATAGTTAGAGGGTATATAAACTGAGAGTCCACTACCACTTTGGGTTTTGGTCTGAAAAAGAAGTCCATTGACCATCCTTCTATTAATATCCTGCCAGCCTATTAATAAAAATGATTAAATTACCTAGAAACTATGTCTCATATTTTAAATTGTCATACACATACTCCTATATTCCTCATCCTCATATATATTCTTTATATATATATACATATATGTATGTATGCACACATATGTATACCAGATATATAGGTCTACTATAAGAAGCCTGGTCTGTGTGTGTGTGTGTGTGTGTGTGTGTTACATTGGACATCTGCTGCATACGGACCTTGAAGTAAATCTAAAATTGAATAAGAGAACACTTGGTAGTCAAGTCAATAATTATGTCTCACAGTCAGGGCAATGGGTCTTCTTCATCCACTTGGTTCTCCCTGGGGGTAGAATGAGACTGAATTCTTTTGAGTAGCTCCAGAGGAACCATGAGGGGTCTCTGCCATGTTCTGGGGTCTTTGGCAGCTGATACAACATAACCCACAAAAAGGAGCATTAGGAGGACTTTACTATCACCAGATAATTTTTCTTCCAACAACTTATTTTTTGGAGAAAATGTTGATGTCAGTGAAAATAACACCTGAAAGAAGGGTCTCATCCTGCTACATAAAGAATCTTTTTCTCCAGTCCTTCATTCTTTTAATACATGAAATGAGAGATTCATTATCCAGGGAAGAATTGAATTCATTTTCATCATAGTTTATATTTACCTCACATATTTTATCTGTATATATAATTATAAATATTATATAAATGATATACGTATATATCATTTATATATAAATGTTTCAAAGCACTTTATAAATTATCCCATTTGTTCCTTACACCAACCCTGGGAGTTAGGTGCTATTGTTATGTCCACTTTACAGATGAGAAAACCTTGTCTAAAGTCACAGCAGTTGTAAATGTCAGAAGTGTGATTTGAACCCAAGTCTTCTTAGATTCAAGTCCAGTGACCTTGCCAACTGTACCCTGTGGCCTCTCTTGACAGTGCTCCTCTCTAAGGAAACTTCATGTCTGGCTTCATCCACCTGTGTTTTCTCGAGGTTAGACTATGCCCAGAGAAGGGCTTGAATGAAAGCTGAAAGGGAGTTCCACGTGCCCCAGGTTGCCTCTTGCTCTTTCTCTTCTCCATTTAAAATGCAAAAGCTCAGGTACAGAAATACAATTGCCCTTAGGTGGCATTTCCCCAAGGACCTCCGGAGGGGACTTGTGAAAAAAACCTCTTTGGCTCTTAGGACAGACAGGAATTTGCAGGCAGTGAAAACCACAAGTGCATTATTACTGTGGCTTTCAAGTGGCCAGGGGCAGCATCCAACCCAGTCCAATCCAGCAGGCATTTATTAAGCACCTACTCTGTGTGAGGACACGGTGCTAGGCACCAGGGAGACACAGGAAAACAAGAAGAACCGCTTTCCTCTAGGAATTTACATTTTCTTTCAGGGATAGAGCAAGTACTTAGATAAGTCAGTACAAGATAATTTAGACAGCTTAGGGAGTGAGGAAAGGTTTCCAGTGGAGGTGGCTCACCAATAGAACATGGGAGGAAGCTCCATCTTCCAAGCAGCAGAAGTGAGGAAGGGTGCATTCTAGGCAGGGGGAACAGCCTGGGCAAAGGAAGGGGGGTGGGAAATGGAAGGATGAGTTTGGGAACGTGTATGGAGGCCAGTTTGGCTGGAATGTAGAGTGTGTGAAAGGACTAATATGCAATAATCAGGATTGGGAAGGATATCAAATGTCAGACAGAGGACTCTGTATTTTAGTCTAGCGTTAACAGGGAGTCACTGGAAATCCTTAAGTAGAGAAGTAATCTGGTCATATTTATGCTTCAGGGAGGTTACAGTGGTGGTCTCATGAAGCCACAGTGTGGAGAACATACACCTCCAATCCCCCTGCCCTCACCCCTCAGCTAGTGCTCAGAGTCATAAAGATCTGAGTTTGAATCATACCTCGGGTGCTTATTGGCTATGTGACTTTGGGCTAGTCCCTTAAACTCTGCCTCAGTTTTCTCACCTGTAAAATGGGGATAATAATAGCATCTACCTGCTAGTGCTGTTGACTAGGCATTTAATTAATGCTCATACCCTTCCCTTCCTTTTTTCCCCTTCCTCCCTTCCTCAAACTGGTGAGTGGCTATCTGAACGGACAACAGGGGCAATGTCACTCCTGCCTGGATCTAGTCCCAGAGATGGAACTCTCCTTTCTCGCTCTCTCTTTTTCAGTGATGGTATCCTTTTTCCTATCTTTAGAATAAATCATCGATCCCCTTGGAATTTATTGCAGGATATGGTGTGAGATGTCCATTCTCCAGGGGCACAGCTGATCTCCATTCTGCCCTTGGCTGTGCTGTTCAGGCTCACTATACACCAGGATATGGCGTGAGATCCCCATCCTCCAGGTGCCTTTGGCGGCGCTGCCCAGGCTCATGCACACCATTGGCTGATGTGATTTACGGGGCTTCTCTAGAATCGTGCTTCAGCATCTACTCCGGCACTGAGGAAGGCTGACCTCTGAGGTGCCCTGGACAGCTGGAGGGCTCTGGGAAGCATTACAAGTATTTGGGGACCAGCTGTCTCTCCTTAGTCTTCGCTGACTTGCCAGTCGCTGTCGTGGGCTGCTCTGGAGCCTCTGGAGGCTTCCTGGGTGTTCTGTAAACACTCTGGGAGGACCAGAATAGGCTTTTATTTTTTTGGTGATTACAGGGAAGCTTAACACCTCTTACAATGGATATAATCAAGGCTCCCTTTTGGTAAATAAAAAATAAAGTACAGAATGTTCCCAGCCTTTTTCCCCATTCCTCTTCCCCCAGATTTCCCCCCTCTGTGCTGGCGTATTGAAGGGAGGCTCTGTGTCGCTTTCCTACAGTTGCAAGCTGCCTTCACATGGGTCAGAAATTGTTTGTTGACATTATTATTGGAATTAAAGAATCGCTAGGCAGCAAATAACACATACTGTGTCTGACTAGCAATGTGCCTAGTGCTCACAGCTAGCAAGACTTACATAACCAAAGGTGCTGCCGTTTGAGAGGAGGGGAGGAAGCGGGAGAAATGGATTCAAGAAGGGAGAGGGGGAGGTCTGCAAGAGAAGCCAGTGGTATAACTCAGGAAGGGCTAGGCAGAGATTCCTAACCTGGTGTCCATGAACTTGTTTCTGTTAATATTTCCATAACTGCATTTTAATATAAAAGGCTTCTTTTGCTGTTCAGTCTTTTCAATCATGTCTGACTCTTCACGATCCCATTTGGGGTTTTCTTGGCAAAGATACTGGAGTGGTTTGCCATTTCCTTCTGCAGCTCATTTTATAGATGAAGAAACTAAAGTAAACAGGGTGAATTGACTTGCCCAGGGTCAGATTTGAACTCAGGTCTTCCTGACTCCAGGTCTAGAGCTCTACCACTTATCTGTCCTTAGCTAATATAGTTTATCCTGTGTATTAAAAAAGATGATTCTGAGATGATGTTAGTAAGCATTACCAGACTACCTAGAGGGTCTATGACACAAAGAAAAGGTTAGGAATCCCATGGACAGGTTCCTGGGTAAAGCTAAAAAAGGGCTACGTAGCATTCATGTCCACCCCTACATGTTTTTTTAGAGTAGCTCTTACCTTTATTTACCTTTATTTTACCTTCATTTGGCTTCTTGCATTTTCAAACATTTTATTTTTTCAATTATATGTAAATGCAATTTTAACATTTGCTTTAAAAAATGTGAGTTCCAAATTCTCCTCCTCTCTTCCATAAGAAGGCAAGCAATTTGATATACGTTATACATGTGCAGTCATGCAAAACATATTTCCATATTTGTCATGTTGTGAAAGAAAACATAGACTGAAAAAACCCAACAATCCAAAAAAAAGTTTAAAAAGGATGCTTCGATCTGTATTCAGACTCCATCAGTTCTTTCTCTGGAGGTGGATAGCACTTTTCATCATGAGTCCTGTGGAATCGTCTTAGATCCTGGCATTGCTAAGAATAGCTAAGCCATTCACAGTTGTTCTTTGGTGTACAATGTTCTCCTGGTTCTGTTCACTTTGCTCTGTTTCAATTCATTTTAGGTCTTATCAGGTTTTTTCTGAAACCTGTCTGCTCATCATTTCTTATAGCAGAATAGTATTCCATTACATTCATATACAATAACTTATTCTGCCATCCCTGGATTGATGAACATCCCCTCAATTTCCAATTCTTTGCCAGCACAAAAAGAGTTACTATAAATATTTTTGTACAAACAAGTCCCTATCTTTTTTTTTTTTTTTTTTTTTTAGTGAGGCAATTGGGGTTAAGTGACTTGCCCAGGGTCACACAGCTGGTAAGTGTTAAATGTCTGAGGCCGGATTTGAACTCAGGTACTCCTGACTCCAGGGCCGGTGCTCTATCCACTGCGCCACCTAGCTGCCCCAAGTCCCTATCTTTTTAAAAAATCTTTTTGGGATATAGACCTAGTAGTGATTTTGCTGGTCAAAGGGTATGCACAGCTTTCTAGACCTTTGGGCATAGTTCTAAATTGCTCTCCAGAATGTTTAGATCAGTTCACAACTCCACCAACAGTGCACTAATATCTCACTTTTCCACATCTCCTCCAACATTTGTCATTTTCTTTTTCTGTCATATTAGCTAATCTGTTAGGTATGAGGTAGTGCTTTGAGTTATTTTAATTAGTATTTCTCTAATCAATAATTATTGATGGCACTTTTTCAAATGATTCTAGATAGCTTTGATCTCTTTATCTGAAAACTGCCTGTTCATGTCCATTGACCATTTTTCAGTTGGGGAATGACTTAAATTCTTTTATTTTTTTCTATTTAGAATTTTATTTTCCCAAATTACATGTACATACAAACTTTGATATCAATTAAAAAAAAAACTTTGTGTTCCAAATTTTCTTCCTCTCTCCCTCCCCCTCCAAGGACTCAAGCAATTCAATATAAGCTATACGTGAGCAGTCATGCAAAATATTTCCACATTAGTCAGGTTGTGAAAGAAAAAAGACAAAAGCAAAACTTCAGATAAAGGAACTAACAAAAAAATTATGCTTCAATATGCATTCAGACACCATCAGTTCTCTCTCTGTAGATGGACTGCATTTTTCATAAGACCTAATGACTTGAATTCTTATAAATTTGACTAATTTTCTTTTCAGGGCAGTGAGGGTTAAGTGACTTGCCCAGGGTCACACAGCTAGTAAGTGTTAAGTGTCTGAGGTTGGATTTGAACTCAGGTCCTCCTGAATCCAGAGCCAGTGCTCTATCCACTGTGCCACCTAGCTGCCTCTTATCCTATGCTCTTCTAATTTTCTTTTTTTTTAATTTAAAAAAAATTCTTTTTTTTTCTAATTTTCTTATAATATCACCTTTTATGCTTAAATCATGTACTCGTTTTGACCTAACCCCTAGATGTAGAGGCATCAAGGTGGCTCAGTGGGTAGAGCACTGGGTCTGGAGTTAGGAAGACCTCAGTTCAAATCTGGCTTCAGACACTTTCTAAAAATGTGACACTGGGCAAGTCATTTAAACTCAATTTCAGTCTCCCAACCATAAAATGGGGATAAGAATGGCACCTGTTTCTCAGGGCTATTGTGGGGAACAAATTAGATAATATTTGTAAAGTGCTTAACTCTGTAAGTATTGAATAAATCCTTCCTTCTTTCCCTTCCCATTGTCTACATTCCAATGCCCTAGAGGAAGGATCAGGGCCTAGGCTCAGATCTGGAGAGGTCTAAATCGACTTCCTCATTTTATGTCTGAAGAGACTCATAAAAATAGAAATTCATACAATGTCTCACAGGTGGCGAGGGGAAAGACCTGGGCTTTCAACCTGCTTCCTCTGACTCCAGATCCAGATGGGGAAGGCCAGTCACAGATCTGCTTCTCCAGAACGAGTAGAGGGGAGAAGGGTGTCTCAAATAATTGCTCAATCAATGAACAAATATTCCTTGAGCTCCTTGTATTTGTAAGCGATGGAGCTTAGGAAAAAGGCAAAAGACAAGGGCCCTTGACCTCAGGAAACTACAATTGAGTTAAGGAGATGGGAGCATCCCATGGAATTGGATTCTAAGAGACTCTCAGAGGTGGAAGGGACGTCCAACCCAAACTACAAGTGGTCAGTATTTCCACGATGTATCCAATGAATGGTCAGTCTTCACTTGATAATCTCAAATGAGAGGAAGCTGCTGAAGCAGCTTCCATTGCCACCATTTTGTAGGAGACTTTGGGAATTAGGAAGTTTGGGGTTCAACTCCTACCTCTGACACTTATTAGTTGTGTGACCATGGGTGGACTCCTTAAGCTCCCTGAGACTCAGTTTCAAGTACTCTACAAATGTCAGGGCTATTACTACTGTTCTTCTTCTAGGGATAAACCATCCAACAAGTCAACAAGCATCTATTAAGCACTTACTGTGTGCCAGGAACTTCGCTAAAGACTCAGGTGACAAAGACAAAATCAAGATAACCCCTGTCTTTAAGGAGCTTACATCCTCTTAAAGGAGATGATGTGCATGTACACACGTCTGTAGGAAATAGAAACAGCTCTCTCTAGCTCTCACTTTCGTTATCTGGAAAAGGAAAGGGGTTTTCTGGACGGTCTCTGAGGTCCCCTTCACCCTAAATATTTGGTTCTAGGACTATAGGCAGATCATTCCTCAGTTATAGGCTCTCTTCCTCAGTTTCTCCCACTGGAAAATAAAGGAGGTAGATTAGATGACCTCCAAGCACCCTTCCGGCTCTCTAGCTATGGTCTATCCATAGGAGCTCCAGATATACCTGCCAGTGGACCCCCAAGCACTCTCCTCATTCCATCATCTCATTCCTTCCTTTCGTTCTTTTTTTGCATGGGGCTATGAGGGTTAAGTGACTTGCCCAGGGTCACACAGCTAGTAAGTGTCAAGTGTCTGAGGCCAGATTTAAACTCAGGTTCTCCTGAATCCAGGGCCAGTGCTTTATCCACTGCACCACCTAGCTACCCTTCATCTCATTCATTCTATCCTGGGTCTTCCAGGTTCATCAACCCCAAAGACTCACTCTGCCCTCCAGAGGTCACTCATGAGAACAGACTCTACTGAAAATGGCACAGTGCTGGCCTGAATTTGAAATGATATGTTAATACTCAACCAAACCTGTGCTTACTCCCAAGTGAAGCTCTGAGGGGGAGAGGGGGCTTCCTGAAACCATCTCCATTGTTGCAGAACAATGTGGATGTTGAGGGAATGCCAAAGACCAAATCTGAAGGGCCATCTCTAGTTGATAATTTGAGGATGAGACTGGTTACCCTCAGGGCTCTCCTTCTGGGGTGAACTCATCCTATTTGTCCTTGGTTTGGTCAGTCCCCCCACACATACACACATACACAGAGGATATTTAAAGACTGACATCAAATTAAGGCTGCCCAAGAGTGCCCAGATGTCTGCCAAATTTAGGAAGTAGCACTTTTTTCTGGACCATATCTGAAGTGTTCACCTCCAACTGTCTGAGAGAGAGTAGGGCAGGGACCCAGAGGGGGATCCTGGTACAGCTTTCCCTCTGATCAGACCCACTGCTTCCAAGCCCAGCTTCCTTTACCTCCCTGGAGCGTCAATATCCTCTAGTCAACTTCCACGGGGCTTGAAAAATATGGGGGGGGGGTCATAGCTGTCTTCTTTACTCTCACTCTGGTCCATCTCTACCTCCATACACACATAATCAGTTGCTGGGTCCTGCCCATCTTAATTCCACAACACCTCTCACATCTGTTAGTCAGTCAATAAGACCTGGTGTATATTCCAGTCCTAATGGCTCACATGACATGATGTCTCTTCTAAACATCATTCCATATCCAGCCACCATGCCTGTTCCTCCATGTTGGGGACACCCCCTTCCCTAATCTGTCTCTTGGAACCCTTAGCTCCCTTCCAGAAACTAGTTCAGGGGCATCTTCAACAAGAAGACTCGTCTAATGCTCCCAGTTGTTCGTACTTCCCACTGCCCACAATTCCCTTGGATTTATTTTGTCCATATTTATATTGACTTATCTGATGAATAGTTAACTTATGATATCTAAGCCTGAGCTCCAGATATGCTTTCCTTGAGTTCCTAGATTTGTCTCCAGCTTCCCATGACACCTGGTCTATAAGCTTAGCCCTGGACATCTTAATTCATCATTAGCCCCATGTCTTGAGTGCAGCAGCAGCAGCAAGCAGCAGCAACAATCCAGGATTTGGAATCAGAGAATGTATGTTGGAAGAAATGATCCTGAAAGTACCTTCCTAATCCAGTTGGTGATCCTAAGAGCTGACATTAACATTATGCATTATGCTTCAGGGTTTCCAAAAGGCTTTACATTTGATCCTCACAAATCATACCCCACCCTGCAACAGAAAAGAAAACTACCAGGGCAAGGGGATCTTTAAGGACAAGAGCCACTATTGTTGTTTTGGAGGTCCATTTTCACATTCATAGTTAAAATGCAGCATAGCTAGGCTGAGAGAAAAGCTCACTTAAGGCTCTCTGTATTTCAGACTTCAAAAACTGACTAGCAGTTTTCAGGACACAGTAAAACTGGTTTTGTCTCTTTTCACTGACAATACATTTTGTTGACTAGAACAGAACAGGACAGAACAGAACAGAACTGAATAGAGAGACTGGAGCACAAGATTCCCAGAATAGGGGAAGAATAGACCCTGACGTGGATAGGGTAGATCTCAGTAATACTCTGGGTTACTAGTACATGCATCACTGTGTCTTGCTGCCTGATTTGCCCAGTGCATGGAAAAGGACTTGCCAGTGATAGAATAGGTCAGCAGTGCTGTGAATTCCCTACCACTGGAAATATTTGAGTGGGGGTTTGCTGCCCACCTTTCAGGGGATGGTGGAGAGCCAGTACAGGATGGGCAAGAGGGTCTTTTTTGCCAAATTCTTTTTAAGCTCGAATATTCTAAGACCTCATTTGAGGTCACATAGCTAGTGAATGAGTGGAACCCTGCTCTTCTGCTGTGAATTCCTGGGTTTTTCTATTTTCTCTCTCTCTCTCTCTCTCTCTCTCTCTCTCTCTCTCTCTCTCTCTCTCTCTCTCTCTCTCTCTCTCTCTCTCTCTCTCCCCATAGGATCATAGTCTCTCGACCTGAAAGAGACTTCTCCCCACCAACTCCTCTTTATTTTGTAGTTAGGAAACTGAGGTCCCAAAGAGTTAAGTGATTTGTACAAAATCATTTGATTAATGACAGAGTAGGGATTTGAACACAGGTCCTCTGTCTCCCGATCCCATTCTCCACTCTACCATGCTACGGTCAACTTCCTGAGGGAAGGATCATGGCTTATGCTTTTGTATCTCCTCCAAATCCAATTCCTAAGCCAGCGTTTAATGCAAAAGCAATGGTGACTGTATTTTTGATGATGAGTTAGCGGATGTTTGGGTGGCCATTCTTTTCTCTCATCTGTAGAATACTTATTTAGAAAATTTGTCTAATAACCTGTAACCCTGTGTGCTCAATAAAGAACAGTTATGGAGAAGAATGGAGAACTCCAGGGGAATGCCTCCCCCCAAAGAACTATGGCTGACTTTTAAACATTTTTATCTTTAACTCAGATAAAGACATAGATGCCACAGATTTATAGATGCCACAAAGCAAACCCAAAAGGTTGTGGGCCCATAGCACTTGAGTTGAACAGAGTCCATCAAATCCAGCCCCACATTTCATGAGATGGGAAAATTGAGGACCAGGGAGGCTAAGTGACTTTTCTAAGGTCACATAGCTAGTAAGTACCAGAGGTGAGATTTGAACCCAGTCTAGTGATGTTTATGGACCCTTCTCAGATAATGTTTTAAAATGCAACAAATAAAATAATGAGATCACAAAAAGAAACAATTATACTGGAATATAGTTATCAACTTTTTTTAAGTTCAAAAACTCCAAATTAAGAACCCTTGAATGATGAGCCAAATATTTGAAAGATAAAACACTTGTTAAATGTTTAATATGTGCCAGGAGATCCAAATACAAGTAAGAAAGGCAGGCAGTCCCTGCCCTCAGGGAGAAGATTGCATTTGATATCATGAAAAGCTCCCTAGTAATTAGTTCTTTCCCAGAGAGGCATGGGCTGCCTCAGGAGGTGGTGGGCTCATTGGAAGTCTTCAAGCAAAGATTGCATGGTGCCTGTTGTATTGGGAGTCCTTGGGGGGAGGGCTATTCAGACTAGTTGGTCACTGAGTTCCTTTCCACCTCTCAAATTTTGTGATTTTGGAATTGGACAAACTTTCAATCCATCCTTTAGTTTTTACAGAACCGTGTATTTGAAACTCTCTAGCCATCAAAGCATCACCAGGAGAAACAGGATTTTTCTTTTTTAAACTTTTGCTAAACTTGTTAATTTTTGCATGATGTACTCGAGAGCTGAGCCCATTTCTCTCTCCCACCTCCACCACTCATTTGTTGGCGGACCTCAAAATTTACTCAAGTGTATTTGCAACTTCCCAGTTAATGAAGAGCCTGTTATCAATACTGGGAACAGCCTTGCTCTGAAGTCGAGGACCTGTGGGAGCCATCCTTGACTCATCAGCACTCAAGTTAATCTTCTTTAGCCCTGGGGACTCTCCAGGCAACACATTTCCTTCTGAAATTTTTCAGAATTTGGGGAAGTTCTGTCCTCCAGTCAGGAGGAGTTGGGTGTGAAGTCAAAGATCTCAAGAATCAGTTGTGCCTGAGCTGACAGGGGAGAAGAATTTACTTGTTCTTTTCTAAAAATAAATATAATAAGTTTCCTTATTCAAAGATGGCAGAACAGATACCATACAACTGTTCTGCTGAATTTGCTGCAGGGCTGACATCAGGCATAGAAAGTTTGAGCACCAAAATAGTTGGCCGTGTGGAAAGTTTTGAGCCTGAAAACAAGATCCTGAATGGAAACAACTTCCTAGCCTTCCATCTGTGAAGGGAGATAACGGTGATTCTAAAACCTGGGCAGGAGGTTGGTCACTTCCAAGAAAATCTACTCCTTGACCCAAGTAATATTCTCTTTGCCTTGCCTGGAATCAGGGAGCCAATGGCAACAGTGTATCAGCCCTTCAACCCTCAGTACTCTGGGAAACTTTCTAAGGCTATCAGTGGCTGAGGTGGCAACTTGCATTGGGAGTTGTTCTCTCATCCGGGAGTTCTCCATAGCAGTGAAATCATATGACCAACTCCTATTCCTTTTCTATCAATTCAATTCCATTCAGTACCTGTTGTGTGTAAGGAGAGGTGTCAGAGTATAGTGCATAGAGGGATGCCCTTGAAATCAGGAAGCTCTGGATTGAAGTCCTGAATTGAAAATAAATCACTCAGGGGCAGCTAGGTGGCACAGTGGATAGAGCACCAGCCCTGGAGTCAGGAGTACCTGAGTTCAAATCCGACCTCAGACACTTAACACTTACTAGCTGTGTGACCCTGGGCAAGTCACTTAACCCCAATTGCCTCACTAAAAACAAAACAAAACAAAACCAAACAAACAAAAAAAGAAAATAAATCACTCACCTGTCCATGGGCAAGTCCTATAACTACTCAATGCCCTTCCCCCGCCCAAGTCCTCTCCAAGCCAAACTTCCTTAGTTCCTTCTACCAAACCTGACGTGGTATGGATCTAAGACCCATCCTGATTGTCTTCCTCTAGACACTCTGTAACTTGTAAATGTCCCTGTTAAAATATGGCACCCTGAACTGAGCACATGAATATCTCAAATATGATCCGACCATCTCGGACACTATGGTCTTCTTAATACAGGCTAGGAAAACATAAGATTCTGGGGCTACCATGATACTGTTGCCTCATGTTCTGTCTGCAGTCCAGCCAACCCCTCTGTACTTGGACATCACTGAAGAATTCTATCAATAACAGTTCTCATTGCTATTGGCATTACTATGGTGTGAGTCAGGCAGTGCTTGGTTTCCAATGGGTTCACTGTGGGTAGGTGGGTGGACAAGTGGAGAGTGGAGGAGGAGAGAGTGAGAGAGGAGGCTGGCCGGCTAATTTGCCAAATGACTGGCCAGTCACTAGTGTTTACTATAAAATGCAGCTCTCTGGGTAGAGTGGGTGGGGCAAACCAGCTGGTTCCTGAATCTTTGCCCTTTAAGGATAAATACAGGTATTGGTTTCTCTCAAAAGCGGTGCTTTATTGTAACATAGACTCTCAGGTCAGCGTTTTCTAATGTGGAAGCACACTTGAGCTGACTAGCCACGGAGGAAGAAAAAAGAAGCAAAAAAAATGAGCAATAATAGTAATAATACTAATTGTAAGAAGGGGGTAGTAGAACAGGGAAATTGACATTGGCACTCCAATTCCCTCAGTCTTATGTATTAGAAGGAGAGTATATTATATTTAACAAGGTAGTAACAAAATTGTCCTTTTTGTGTCCTCTTCTGGACTTTTTTGGTTTTCTTCTGAATATTTAAACATTTTTTATTAATGATCTTTTTTTTCTGAGCATCTCAGTCACTACCCTAACCCAAAAACCCTTCTCTACTTTTAACAATATAGTGACCATAACAGAAAGTGTCTCGTTCTGTCCCTCTCAACCAACTATCACTTCCCTACATCACTAGTTTTCTGAGGTCATGATTGGGCACTTATTTCTTCATTCTTCGATGAACATTCCTCATTTGCTTTATTAAATGACCTAGGCTGGGAAAATTGTTTCAAAATAGAATTAAAATTTAGAGAATGGAATAGTTTCCTTGAAATCCTGCTCTCTGGAAGTTCTTTTCAAAGGACAATGTTGTGAGAACTGACACAAGCTGCTTGGAGGGTGTCCGTCTGACCCATGACCTCCGTGTAGAAGGCTGGTAAATGCTCCAGGTACAGCTTGGCTCCTTGTTTGACTTTTGCACATCTGGAGTGAGTCAGTCATCTGCCTGTCCCTTTTCCCCAAGACTCTTGATTCCAGGAAGGGAAAAGTCTAGCCTCCAATCAATTGTGTCTGGGGCCAATTCTAAAGTTATTTGTTGGCTCTCTCTCCCTTGCCATTAAATTCAGTTGGCCCAAAATGTACTTTGCTCCCTTATTTGCAGAGTGAAGAGAAGTGAAAGTGTAAAATATAAAATAAAAAATAAGAAAATTTTAAAAATTCAGTTATGCCTATACCTGGAAGAGAATTCTGTTGGTAAGATACAACTCCCCTCACCCTAAACCTGAGCTCACCAGCCTCAGTATGTCATTGAAATGATATTCTCAAAGGTAGAGTCGTCTCTGGGCAGATTCTTGGAGGTACATTTCCACGCCATAGATGGGCCCTGGATCTGGCCCATCAGAACGCAAGATCCCTGAGGACTTGGACTATTTTTGCCTCTCTTGGCATGCCCAGGACTTAGCATAAAGTAAGCATTTAATAAATCCTGGTTGATTGACTGATGGATGTGGTGGACTCAAAGTTGAATCCTATGAGTTGAATCCTAACTTGGTCCCTGTCCACATGGAACCTATGGTCTGGTTGCAGGCAACAAGACATAAACACACTTAATGTTAAATAATAATTGAAGGGTAGGCAGAAGAGAAATCACAAGTTAGGATGAATGGCCAAGTGGCTGGTAACAAACACAGGTTGTTGAGAAATTCAGAGGAGGGGGAAATCACTGGGGGCTGGAACAGCCTGGGTTACTCCTGAAAAAGAGATCAAGCATTTAAGCCATCCCAAAAAGAGTCCTTCTTTCTCCCCATCTCCCAGATTGGACCAATGTCCTTAGGAAGACTCACAAACAAGACAGAGAACTAGCTCATAGGATCTGCACCCTTTCCACAGCACCACACTGGCTGGCCTTGAATATGGGAGCTTCTATAGGTGAGGGCTGGGGAGTTCATGCAATTTTCCAGAAATAAATAGCAATTATTTCCAAATGAACATCAGCCCCCACAGTTTTAGTCCTAATGGAAAGAACACAAAGCACTTAAAATCAGAACAGCAGAAGAGCAGAGTGGGAGGGGACTTGGGAAGCCATCTAGCCCTGCCTGTTTCTGGATAAAAATACCCTCATTCAGCTCCCCTAGGTGGGGACCCAAAGAACCTGATGCCTTTGGCACTGGGCTTTTCTAGAAGAAAGTCTAGGACAGATGGATGCATAGAAACAGATGCGTTGGGCTCAGCCATGACTGAGAAGTAGGAAAGGGCGCCCTCTGCTGGGAGATTTGCAGATGGTGACAGCCTGGTGTCAAAGGCACCAAGTACAAGATGCTGTCCTTGGGCATCCCGGCAAGGGGATAGAAATGACCCCAGTGGAAACAGAGAGCTTCCTTCCTCTCTTGTGAATGGAAGGATTTACTGATGAGTGCTTCCCCCCTTAGAGGGCCTGATCAGCAAGATCATCTTCTTTATTTGACCCAGGCTTTGGCTATTCTCATGGAATCATAAGCAATGCAAGGCTTTGGAATCAAGACATGGGTTCAAATCCTGCCTCCACTACTTACTACCTGTGTAACCTTGGGCCACTCACAGAACCACTCTGGGCCTCAGTTTCTTTATCTGTCAAAAGAAAGGAGAGCAGTGTGCAAAGGGCTGATTTGGAGGATTGAACTTGTAGTCAGGATACTTGAATTGTCAGCCAATAAGCACTTATTAAGTACCTCTTGTATACCAGGCAGTGTGGGAATATTAAGAAAAGCAAAAGAAAGACAGTCTTTGCTTTCAAGAAGCTCACCATCTATTGGGGAAAACAACATAGAAACAACTATGTACAGACAAGGTATATACAAAGATGCTCAACAGAGGGGAGACTTAAGGAGAACATGGTCAGACTCATGTTTTAGAAAGATCACATGGACAGTCGAATGGAGGAAAGACTGAAAAGGGGAGAGACTGGATAGAAGGAGACCAAGCAGACCCGCCTTGGACTATCGTAGTATACAAGGGTGAGATGAGAAGGACAGGTACCCAGATGGTGGAATATCACAGGACAGAAGAGAGCACAGATGAGAAGAGATCAGGTCAAGAAGAGTTGGCAGTAGATTAGATATGGGGTAGTGGTGGTGAGAGGTCAAATCCTGGCTTTGCCACTACCTGTGTGATGTTGGGCAAGTCATTTAAAACTCCCTGGTCCTAAATGTACTCACCTGTAAAATGGGACAGTTGGACCAAATGGGCTTTGGAGTCCCTCGCACTTGTACATCGAGGGTCCTATAAATAGCATGCCTGGTGCTTTTACACAGCTTTGCTGCCGACAGAGGTGCCTCCCTCCCCTCCCAGCTGACTGTGTTTGCATCTCTACCTGATCGATCCATATATCGATCAGCTTTCAATCTGTATCTTTAGTAACTGAATCAGGAAAAGTGTGTCTTAGAAATATAGACAAAGGATGGTGGTAAAGCATCCATAGAGAAAAGGTTTAGGGACATTGAAGAGCATGGGATTGTGGACAGAAGGGACCTTAGAGGGCATTTGACTTTGATATGTCAACAAATCTGTAATCGCTCCAACAGCGCAGATCACCACCCATCTACCCCTAGCCTTCCCCTGTAAATCTTGTGCCCTCCCTCCTGATAAGCTTAGAAGCATTGTAGAAGCTCTCCCCGTGTCTTTCTGACATGACTCGGGCCCCAACAAAGCCTGCAAGTTGTTCTTTGGTCATTCCTTGTTCTCAGTAATGGGATGGACCATTTCACAGATGAAGTAGCTGAGCCCCAGAGAGAGGAAGTGAATTTCTCACATCATGCAAATGTCAAGTAGCAGAGCCACACTCTAATCCAGGCCCTCTGCACCAGATCCCAAGTTCTTTCCTCTTGGCCTTTCTCCTGGCATCCCCTGAGATTTTAGTCTGATGAACTAATGGATATGTACATTTCAGAGAGTTAACATATGTAAATTGCCTGGGAAATCTTAAAGCATCAAGTGCTCGCTATTAACGATCAATAGTAATAATTACATATTCATTATTGTTGGTCTTATTAATCATATTTTATTGACAATTTTATCATAATTTATTACGTTAATGTGTTAATTTTGTTTTTAAATAAGTGCCAGACACTGTACTAAACTCTGGGGATACAAAAAAGTGAAAGCAGACAGTGCCTGCCCTCAGGGTGCTGACATTCTAACAGAGGAGACTGCACTACTGGAGGATTGGTGCCAGGGATGGTGGGTGGGGCCAAGGAAGCAGACTGACCTGGCATTAGTGGTTGGATTCTGGTCCTAGAACCAGAAAGTGGAAGGGGGCAGGGAAGGAACTGCAAGAAGGAGAGGTGACAAGTGGATCTAAGGAAAGTGACACTAACACCCCACCCCACTCACCAAAGGTCTCCAATCCATCCTCCTCGCAGCCAACAAATGATTTTCCCAAAGTGTAGTTCTGACATCCCCCGGAGGCAGCTAAAGGGCAAGCATTTAGCCCAGGGGAGGGCTCTTCAGGGCTGGGAAATCGGAGAAGGAGGACAGGTAGATAAAGGATTAGTTCAGCCCCATGGCCAAGGTGAGTCAAGAAAGCCTACAGGGCATTTGCACTGACTGGGCCCCTTCCAGGTTTTCTGGTTCCTCAGGAGACAGGCTGGAGAGGGAGAAGCAGGAGGATGCTCTGAAGATCTTGGGGGGGGGGGCCTCCACATTGATGTTGAGCTCTGTCAGTCACCCAAAGTGATCTGCAGGGTAAGTGGGAATGTAAGGAGGAAGGGAGAATCAATTAATGTGTCACTGAGCTGCCATGGCTGGGGTGAGTTAAATGTCACAGTCAAATCTTTGGGTACCCTTGCATCTCTGAGTGACAAATTTCAGGACAGAAATGTGGCCCAGAAGCTCAGTGGGTCCCAAACCTCCCGCTGTTTGGAGCAGCAGTCACTGATCCAAAGGGCCTTGGAGCTGAGGGGGGGCTCAGAGGCCAGGTAGCCTTCCCCTCCCTAGAGAGTAGGTTAGTCATACTGCATCGCCCTTGAGTTATCTCCAGCCTCTGACTGGGCCTGCAACTGGGGAAGCCTCCTGAGAAGTTTATCCTGATATCAACCAAAAATCGACTTCTCTGCAGCTCCCATCCACGGTCCTGCCTCAGAGGCCAAGTAGAATGGATCTAATACACCTTTCACAAGATCTGAAGTCACCCACCATGTCCTTCCTAATCCTCTTCTCTGAGCAAAACACCCTCACTTCCTTCATCTGGTCCATGTAGGGCATGTTCTCCAGGCCCTTCACCATCCTGGTTCCCCTCTTTTAGATGTGTTCCAGCTTTTCTATTTCTGGCCAAAATGTAGTTAGTGCTCAGAAATGAACATAATGCTCACAAACTGGCCTGAGCAGGGCAGAATATAGCAGAATTATTACCTCTTTTGTCCTTCACATTATGCTTTCTTTAATTAAGTCTAGAAGAGCATTATTATTATTTTCTGGCCATTATCCTACAGTACTGACCAATATTGAACTTGTTGTTCTCTAAGACTCTTGAATCTTTTTCGGATGAACTGTTATCTAACCACACATAGTCATTACATTTGTGAGGTTAAATTTCGAAATATATGTATAACATTTATCTTTATTAAATTTCATTTCTCTTACATTCAGCCTGGATCCTAACTTTGTCAATCCAGGACGTGTTCGATAGCCCTCTGTCCTTGGTGTCACCTGCAAATTTGAAAAGTGGGGGACATTTTTATTTAAAAATGACCCTAATTCATTGATAAAAATGCTAAACCCTGGAACACTCCACCAGAGACCTCTTTCCAAGAAGTCATTGAACTATTAAGTTGATCAGATAGTCAAGGAGCATTTTAAAGCACCTACTGTGTGTCAGACTGTGCTAAGTATTGGGAATATAAAGAAAGGAAAAAAGTAGTCCCTGCCCTCAAGGAGTTTACATTCTAATGGGGGAGACAACATGTAATTAACTAGCTACAAGGAAGATATTTACAGAGTCGATGAAAGATAATTTATTTGGGTCTGACTAATTAACTAGCTCTAAATCTATACAACAATATTATCTAGCCCATACCGCTCCACCTTTTCCATTAGGAGAGCATGAGAGACTGTCAAATGCTTTTCTGAAATCTCAATAATCATGTCTATGACATTTTCCCTATCTACCATTGCAGTTGCCATGTCAAAAAAAGAAAAGAAAGGAAGGGAGGGAAGGAGGGAGGGAGGAAGAGAGAGAGAGAGAGAGAGAGAGAGAGAAAGAGAGAGAGAGAGAGAGAGAGAGAGAGAGAGAGAGAGAGAGAGAGAGAGAGAGAGAGAGAGAGACTTTCTAATGAAGCCAGGTAGTGTCCTGGTGATCACTATTTCCCTAAGTCCTCACATACTAGCCTTTACTAACATCATCTAGAATTTTCTCAGAGATATCAAGTCTAAAGTTTTTCTTTTTTGAAAATGGGGGCAGGATGAAGGAGAGAGAAAGAGAAATGATAGAAAAAGAACAAGAGAGGTGAGAGAAAGAGAGAATGAGAGGAGAAAGAGGAAGAGATAAGAGAAGAAAATAAGAGGAAGAGAGGATAGAATGAAAGAGAAGAGAAAGAATGAGAGGGGAGAGAAAGAGAATATGAGAGGGGAGAGAGAGAAGGAGTGGGAGAGAAAGAAAGAGAAGAGAAAGGAGAGAAACAGAGAACAAGAGAGAAAAGAGAGAAGAGGGAGGAGGAGGAGGAGGATCCAGGATATCAGTTGGTAAGTCCCACAAGTAGAATTTCTCTGGATGGACTCAGAAAAAGCTTGGACCACTTGGAATCCTGAGCCCAGGGTCCTGCTCCTTCTCACAAGCCAGTGAGGGGTTTCTTCCCTTGGAAACAGCAGGATGAATGAATGCCTTCCGATGCCAGCTCTGGGAGCCAATGGGCAGCAGGCATTCATAAGCCTCCAGGCTCCCAGAGAGTGAAAGGGTTAACAGTGATTTCTAAATGTTCTCTGTTGCTCACAAAGCGTAGAAACACCTGATCGATGTCAAGTTTCCTTTTCCCCTACTTGCTCTGCGACCCCGTCATGTGACATGTGGCTCCCTTTTCATTCTCTCTTTTTGATTGGGTTTTCCACGAAGAGTAAATTGGCATTAAATTGCCGTTCTGGGGAAATAGAGGTGTTGCTATGGAAACAGCCTTGCTTCAGGGATGTAAACATGAAGCTGTTGATGCTATTCTCTGAGGACCTAGTTTTTTTTTTTTAAAGGGGCAAAAAATAAACAGTCAGAAATATCATATTAAGAATTGCATCTAATTTTCAGGATGGGGGAAATTGAGGTAAAAGCCATGAAGGTTTTATCTGAAAAGGCCTTTTTTGTGCACCTTAAATCACTAGATAAATATGAGTTTTTATTATTGTTCATATTATCATTAATGGGGCCCTGTCAATCCCTGAACACCCCACCACTTCTAGGCACATAAAGCACTTGGTAAGCACTTGTTATTTGCTGAGCACTGTGCTAAGCCCTGGGAATACAACTGAAAGGAAGTAAGCCAGTCCCTGTCCTCTGTGAGTTTACAGTCTAACAGGGTAACTGGAAGCCTGGGCTTCATCATTGAAGCAACCTGTACACACACCATGCACCTCATGTTTCCTGACCATTGAAGGTAAGAGTGTTGGATCTGGAGGAAGAAGGTCTAGATTCAATTCTTGCCTCTGACCTCTACTAGCTATGTGACCTTGGACAAGTCTGTGAGCCTCAGTTTCCTGATCTGTAAACAACACAAGGGATTGCATCACCCAGAGAGCTGAAATGGATTCAGTGTAAATGGTACTAACCAAGCTTGGTTCTGAAGAAGAGGAATTAGAAGGCATCCCCTGTCCTTGTGTGCAGAGGTGAGGGATTCTGAATGGGGAATATGGCATATTCTGTTGGGCTTGATTCAAATGTTGGTTAGTTTTGCTGTACTGACATTTTGTCTTCTGTTTTATTCCTTTTTTTTTTTTAAAAAAAGGTCTAGCTCTCCGGTTGAGGGGAGAGGAAATAAAGGTGATATATACATGTACAAATACATATACATATACACATACACACATATACATATACACACATAAACACACGTATACATGCATATACTATATATATACATTTATTTATACGATAACTTTCTAAAAATAAAAAAAATCCCAACGACTAAAACTTAGCCCCCAGGTGGGTTGTTGTGTGAATCCAACGCATAAATGCTTATAAACGACCATGAAAACACCCACTATGATTATGGTTGGATATATAATAGCTGGCCTGGGGGGAGGGTGTTAAGGTGCCATCCTACTCGGGAGTAATGAAGAGATTCTAGAGTATGGATTGAGGATCAGTAGGATGGAAGCGTCCTCACCTTATTCTCACTTTAACACTTACTGTGTGACCCTGGGCAAGTCACTTAACCCCAATTGCCTCACTGCTTTAATTCTTCCAAGTTTTTTTCTGTCAAGGACACAGAGAAAGTGTGCTTGTATGTCAATAGGCCTTTGGGAATCCTGGGATTGGAGCCCAAGGAGGGCATCCCAAGCTGCTCTGCTTATAATACTCTGGGAAGCTCCTCGACCTCTCTGGGATTTACTTACCTTTTTTGTAAAATGGAGACGAAGCACTTGCTCTACTTGGGGCAGTGAGGCAAAGTGGAAGGAATTCTGAGCCCTGAAAAGCTAGGTTTAAATCTTGGTTCAAAAGACCACTTGGTTTTGTAGAAAGGGATTTTTGTATAAGTCTGTATTAGGCCAGATGGCTCCACCAGAGGCCCCTCCCAACTCTGAGGTTCTAGGAAACTTCAAGGCATTGACTGTGAGACCTTTGGGAAATCATTTCACTTTGAGTGACCTCATCTTCCTCACCTTTAAAGGGAAGAGGTTGGACTAAATGATCTTCAAAGCCCTTTACATCTCTAAAGGCTATGTATTCATATTCTTCACATTCTGCTTCAGTTTCCCATTAGAGTAAAGGTTTCCAATTTTTGATCCTTCTTGGTCAAGCTGCTTCCCAAGATGGTCCTTGCATAGGGTGGTGGAAAGAATGTGGGATTTGGAGTCCAAGCACTTCATTCACATCCCAGTTCTGCCCCTGGGTTATTAGGGGTAAGTCACTATTCCTCTCTATACCTGTTTCTTCCCCTGAAAAATGAGGAGATTGGCCCAAATATTCTCTAAGATCTCTTTCATCTCAGAGTCAACGATCCTAAGACTGAAGATCACCCAAGGAAAGTGACAATTGCCCTGGCCAGGTCCATCTCTTTCTTGGGCTGAGTTTTTTTTTTTTTTTCCTTAAGGTTCAGGGCAGAGAAGCCTACATTTGTATAATGACCATGTGGGCATCCAGGCAAAAAATAAATAAACCACATGACCAAAAATAAACTCTGAAATGCAATTCTATCTTAATCTACTTCTGTGCAGACATTACAGCTAACTTAACCTCTACACAGTTGATGTTTACCCCAAGCTACGTAAAAACCACTTATGAAATGAGAATGAGTTATTTAGTTGTAAGGGGTCCTAGGTTGATATCTGGGCTAAAATGATCTTTTCTCAACACTCAGTCAGCCAACAGTAACAACATTTAAATATCTATTTGCCCAGAAGACCAAGATGGTGAGGAGAAAAAAAGAAACCTATTGTCAAACTATGTATTTTTGAAAATGGTTAAAGGTACTTGAAAGCAGAACATGCTTGTTTAATTATGTACTTGTTATTCTAAGTTATTTCATATTTTTCTTTGTTCCTCCAAAGAGGGATGAGAACTAGCACATTTTAATTGATGTACAATTATATGCCAGCACAGCAGAGAATTCAGAGGAAATGCATGATTATCATTTAAAAAATATAAAATGCTCAAATTAATGAAGCGAGAAATGAAGGTTCTAAACAGCCCAATCTCAGAAAAAGAAACTGAGCAAGTCATAAATTAATTACGAGTGGAGGAAGAAATGTTCGCCCAAATGCATTTGCAAATTAATTCTATTACATTTTGTTTGTTTGTTTTTTGGTGAGGCAATTGGGGTTAAGTGACTTGCCCAGGGTCACACAGTAAGTGTTAAGTGTCTGAGGCCAGATTTTAACTCAAGTCCTCCAGACTCCAGGGCCACTTCTCTATCCACTGTGCCACCTAGCTGCCCTATTCCATTTTATTTGTTTTTGGTGGGGTTTTTTGGTGGGGTGATCAGGGTTAAGTGACTTGCCCAGGGTCACACAGATAGTAAGTGTCGAGTGTCTCATGTCAAATTTGAACTCAGGTCCTCCTGAATCCAGAGCTGGTGCTTTTATCCACTGCGCCACCTAGCTGCCCCCTATTACATTTTAAAAGAGCAATTGTTACCTATGCAACAAAAATATTTTTAATAATTGGGAAAGAAGGGAATCTATAAAATTCCTTTATTGGTCAAATGTAGTCCTGATACCCAAACCAGAGAAGGATAAAGCAGTAAAAGAGAATCATAGACCAGACCATTTCTAATAAGTGCTTTGAAAAATAGCAAGGCTTGCTGTCCACTAAAAAGATGAAAGGAATAAAGATAGAGGGAACTCTAAAAAGGGAGAAGAAACATCAAATAGATACCATAACTGATTTGCCACCGAATTCTAAAGTTGTAAATTTGCTACCACAAAGGAAGTCTTCTTTATACAAATCTCTCTCTCTTCTTCCCTCCCTCCTCTCTCTCTCCTCCCACCTCCCACTCTCCAGCAGCTGTTGAATTGAAATGGCTTGGGGGCAGCTAGATGGCGCAGTGGATAGAACACCGGGCCTGGAGTCAGGAGTACCTGAGTTCAAATCTGGCCTCAGACAGTTAACACTTACTAGCTGTGTGACCCTGGGCAAGTCACTTAACCCCCATTGCCTCACTAAAAAAAAAAGAATTGAAATGGCTTCTTGGATTAGGAATGAGTCCTGGGAAGCTGTTTCTGGTAGTGCCTGATGAATTAAGGAGCCTGATTTGACACTTCTGAGCATGCACGGGTATTGTTTTCTGTTTGCTTATCAAATGAAGAAAAGGAGCCCAAATTGAGAATGCATCCAAAGGGCCCTTTCTGGCCATGGGGTTTCCTCTTTCCTCCCTCACTATGTTGGATTGAGGAGGCAAAAACTACTGTAAAAGTCCTCAGTGGGGAAAGAGGCCTGGTGCCTTTATCTCCTTGCCTGGGCCCCTGCCAGCTGGCCTATGTGGCTGTGACCTTGTTCAGACTCTGTTGAGTCTACTCTTTCCTGTGTTTTAGGTGAAGGAACATGGGAGCTGGCTACAACCTTGAGAACCCAGGAAGGTTGGGATAGTGAGTGACAAAAGTCTTGAGCTGATGAAATCCCTGTCAAGATTGCCAGTGTCTGAGCATGGGTGGGTGAGGGACCACCTGAGGCCCTGAAGGGCAGAGGAGACTCATTTGTTGGGTCTGCTGCATTTGGGTGAATGACTAGGGTCTAAAGGGATAGATGGGGAAGTATGAACACCCAGGTGGGGAGATAACTGCTTTGTAACATCCATCCTTGCTTCTCTTCTCAGTAAATAACCCTGTGTGAAAGCTAATTGATTAAACAATGCTGGGGCCATAATCCCCGGGAATTCATATTGGAGAGAACACATTGGAATGGGTCTTGAGCCAATAACATTGTAGAATCACCTTTGACCACTTGGTGCTTCCCCTAGAATCCTGAGGTGCATCCTTGCTCAGAGAATGACTCTTAAGTGAGAGGTGGGATAAGGGGTGTCAGAGCTGATAAAGGTCACAGTGACTAGACAATCAAATCTCCATGAACTCTGATTTGGATGCTTAAAGGCTAATAGAGCAGCCGCTCTCAGGAATACAGGTCCCAAATGGACACACAGGCATCTGAAAAACTCTCACTGGACAGAGTGAAATGTTAGTCCTAAGAAACTCCCACAGACATGTTTTCTGATGGAGGTCAAGGGAAGTGACCTCTATTCGATGACTGTGTTGGGGCTTTAGTTTAGGATTTAGAGCTGAAGGAGCCACCTTCTACTCTTTTTTCATGCAAACTGGCAGAGTTTTATTATGTGAAAAGCACTTTGCTTCTGATGTATTTTTAAACCAAGGAAAGTACACACGGTACCTTTTGAATCTTGAATGTTTAAAATATTTTCGCACTAAACACAGAAGTGGTGTTTCCAGGGCCTTGTGGCAGGTGGGCTGCTAGGGAGTGCTTTGCCATCATCTGACACCTGCCTTTCAGACGGTCTCTGAACAGAGCTCTGTGACAACCAGCTGGTGGAAGGCAGAAACAGACAAGGAGAGGAGAGTCCAAGACAAGGCATTGACGACCAGGAGGGAAAGGGTGGGTGGGCACCAAGAGTGGCAAGCCCAAAGCCAAGAAAAGGAAAATTCAGACTGTGCTCATCATGGATTTTCCAGCACAGAGGAGGGGTTTTGATTATGAAAATAGAAGCAAAAACCAAAAACCACCAGACATAGGTCCAGTCTGTTTTTTTCTGATATAATGACAGACCTAGTGTGACCAGTAATAGCTCATGTCCTTCTCTTATTGCCCTCCAAGTTTGCAAAACACTTTCGTCACAACCACTGCATGAGGCATGCAGAGTATTTGTATTTCTACTTAACAGACTAACAAGGGGAGTTTCTCTAGCTATGAGTGACTTAGCCATAGTCATTTGCTATTTATATCCATATTTCACTAATCCCAGGGCTACCTCCTTGAATTCCTGCTCATACCCATTTTTGTTCAGGTCCCATTCTTGGCTTTCCTCAGCAGAAAGGCACAACTAAAAGCAGGATTTGAAGCCAGACCATAAGTCCTATATTCAAACCTTTAGTGGGGCTGCCTCTCAGAGCAATCAATGGCTGTGGGCTTGAATAGTGGTAGTCCTTAAAATTTTAGAATAATCTGACCTTAGTAGATCAGTTAGGTTGGTTCACACACACACACACACACACACACACAAATCATCTTTGCCTTTTGGGAATTCTTCTACCACTTTATACTCTTATGCACCTAACATCATATATTTTGAATTATAATTTTGTTACCTATGTACTTTAGGAAGCTAGGTGGCACAGTGGATAGAGCATGGGACTTGGAGTCAAGAAGACCTGAGTACTAATCCTGCTTTATAAACTTACTAGCTGTGTGACCCTGGGCAAATCATTTAATCTCCTTGAGTCTCAGTTTCTCCACACTGCTTGTCTTCACTTAATACAATTCATGTAGAAGTCAAGACATCACCCTTGTGATATCATTGGTTTTTCATTGAGAACAAGGGATGAACAACAACAGTCTGTAAAATGGAGATAATAGCACCCATCTCCCAGGGTTCTTGTGGAGAGCAAGGAAGACAACATACATAAAGCACTTTGGAAATCTGAAAACCTTATATAAATGCCTGTTGTTAGCTATTGTTAATATACACCCCTTTCTTCACCCAAGCTCCATATGGCAGTTTTGTTCTTGGGGAAGTAAAACAATGCCCAAGGCAGGTGGTCTGAAGCATATCTTCAATTCAACTTCTTAAACAGGAACAACTCAGTACCTGATGCTGAGGAGGGAGGAATTAAGCATCTGGGCTGGGGCAGAAGTCATGTGGTAAGCAGCCCAGCTTGGGGTGGGGTGGGGGGATGTTGGACAGGATGGGAGAAAGTGGACCATCTGGTAACTTTCCATTTTAATTATTTTTTTTCTTGCCAACTAGATGCTAAGCTTGGTTGCTTCTACATTGTTCCAAGAATTTAAGAGCTTTCAGTGTCTTTTAAATTTGGCACCCTGGTTCAAGACCCCAGTTGCTCCATCCTAGTTATAAATCTGTATCAATCTCCTCTATTAGGCTTTCAGCTCCAAGAGGACAGAGTCTCTCTATCTTTATATATTCCCAGGGTCTAAGATTGTAGAACTCATAGGTGAAAGGGTTATCTGAACCAACCCTTTCATTTTACAGATGAGGAAACTGAGGCATCAAGTGACTTGACCAGGGTCACACAGCTAGTGAGTGAATCAAGCAGGACTGGAATCCAGGTCTCTTACCCATAAGTCCAGTCCTTTTCCTGCTATCCCTAGGGTTCTTATTTTATTTTGTTACAAACTCTTTGGGCACTCTAATGAAGCCTGTAGACCCCTTCTTAGGATAATGTTCTTAAAACAGAAAACAAAATGCAAAGGGTTGCAAAGGGAGCCAATTCTATTGAAATATAGAGGGGGCAGCTAGGTGGCACAGTGGATAAAGCACTGGCCCTGGATTCAGAAGGACCTCAGTTCAAATCTGGCCTCAGATGCTTGACACTTACAAGCTGTGTGACCCTGGGCAAGTCACTTAACCCTCATTGCCCCACCAAAAAAAAGAAAAAGAAAGAAATATAGATATCAATTCTTTTTAAGTTCATAGACCTCAAGTAGAGACCCCTGCCATGATCCCATGCTGCCTCCAGCCTGCCAAGGAGAGCCTGGATTGGCCCTTGAACAAAGATGGGTTTGAGTGGAAACAACAGAGACACTCCCATTACTAATGAAACATGAATGAGGGACCTTTACTGAAAACAGAGTGAGATAAAGGTATTGAAAGTTCATGAAACACATTGAGACAAAGTAATATTTTTACATGAAGCAAAATTTGAGGTAATTTCTAGCTAAGGAGCTGTTCAGAGTGGACAGCGCCCCTATGAATAAGGCCCCCTCTACCTCTGCTTTGGAGAATTGCTTTTTTTCCTGGTGTAATTAGCTGTCAGAATTACTGACGTCTATTTCTTGTGTCAAGCAGACCTAGGCTGGAAAGATAAGGAAGCATGCAGTTTGCCTGCAAAAAAGCAAAGAGAGAAGGGGGAGCTGATGCTCAATGGGGTTAGACAGATTTGGGAAATATCAGTGTTTCTCCTCTGATCTGGTGTCAAAAAGAATGAGGGGGGCAGCTAGGTGGCACAGTGGATAGAGCACTGGCCCTGGATTCAGAAGGACCTGAGTTCAAATCCAGTCTCAGACACTTGATACTTACTAGCTGTGTGACCCTCGGCAAGTCACTTAACCCCAATTGCCTCAAAAAAAAAAAGAGTAAATATTCGCTGAGGGGAGCTCAGTCTCTTTCTGCTCTCAGTTTCTTTCTGGTTGGGTGAGCTGGTGGGGAGTGGATGAGAGGTTTTTCTTGGCAGTTTGTCCTGTGGGCCCTGGCTGCATAGCTGTTTCCCATTGAAGCTATGGACCCCAGGTGCTGAGTTAATAAACAAACCCCACTCTTTTGAATTAGCTGAGCTGGAAGCGAGATTGGGGATTGTATAGGTTTTGGTTAGAGTTAGGGGGATTATCCATTTTCCTTTTTCCCTATTCTCTTGTCTTTGACTTTATTAATTTCACCTTTCCTGTGTATTTTATTCCCATTAATAAAGTCGGATTCATTTGTAGAAAAAAGGCTGTTAGGCTCCTTTCTTATTGGCCTGGGAGAAATATCTAAAAAGGCAGTTCATAGGGGAGGGAGCTTTGGACCTAGAGGTCCCTCATTATTTTCAGAACCCCAATATTATGGCAAGCCACCCAATTAACTCTCTACATATTAAATTTGGTCCCCACAGTTTGGTGAGCAAAGCCTGGAGCTAACGAACTTGATGTGGATCTCTAACCCACCCCACCCACCCCACCCTTGGCCAAGAGCCAGCTAATCTGGTGGACCTTTTTTTAACCCTCCCCTACTGCCTCCAGCATTTAAACAATCTCCCTTACTTTAAATGCCTCTAAAAGCCCCCACAAGACGTAAGCTCAAATTTCAGTTCTTGCACTTGCCTGTGTGACCATGAAGCAAGGCACTTCATCTCCCTGTTCTTCTGTTTCCTCATCTGGACCTGAGAGGTTGTCTAATCCGACCTGCTCATTTTTCAGAGGAAGAAACTGAGCCACTGATTCTGGGAAGCGACTGGTCTAAGCTCTCCAAGCTGGTTGTTACTAACAAGTGTTTCTATGACAGATGAGTAAAAGACACAGATGTAAACTTTCTTTTTTTTCCTTCATCAAAATTCTTCAGAAATGGCTCACCTCAAAACTGGTCCTATAGTGCTGGAAGTAAATGGAGGTCAAAGGGCAGAACCAGGAGCAAGGGGGAAATTCTGGAGAAGCTAATTATGGCTTCTAAGACTCTTCATTGTCCTTCTAATGCTCTGCCTGCTCTTCTATCTTTGCTCATCTCCTTTTTCTACCTTTCAAGCATGAATGCCTCCAAGGCTCCATTCCAGTCGAAATTCTCTTCTTTCTCTACATTCATATTGTTCAGATTCTCTCAGTCTCAGTCTCTCTTTCTGTCTTCATTTCTGTCTCTGTCTCTCATCTAATTCTCTCCAATGGCTACAATTGAACTCATACACTAAGATCAGCCGGTCTAAGGTCCTTAATGTAGTGGTGATTGGTTACTTTCCATAGGACCCCAAGTCTGAGGTGCATTTCTTTGTGTCAACTCCATAATAGATCTGCCTCTAGAGGAGGGGGGTCTTAATCTGGAGTCCACAGAGAGAGTTTGTGGATTTGGACGGGGGAAAATTGCATCTTCATTTTCACCAACCTTTAACTGCCATTTAAAATTTCCTTTAATTGTGATTTTTTAAAAAAATTGCTCTGAGGTGGCAGCTAGGTGGCGCAGTGGATAAAGCACTGGCCTTAGATTCAGGAGGACCTGAGTTCAAATCCGACCTCAGACACTTGACACATACTAGCTGTGTGACCCTGGGCAAGTCACTTAACCCCCATTGCCCAGCAAAAAAAAAAAAATTGCTCTGAAAAGGGGTCCAAAGCGTCACCAGATTGCCAGAGGGCTCTATGACTTTAAGATGAAGAAGCCCTTGTCTAGAAGGCTCAATGATCCTTCAGCCAAAAGGAAGGTGAGCTTTTCCTGCTTTGTTCTGGGCAGCCATGTAGGTTCCTGAGATCAGTGGGCTGGACAAGTTCGGAACTAGAAGATATGTCCATGTTTAAATTTTTAAAAAGGATGGAAGTCAATACTACATGTTATCTACTGGATACTCCCTTTCATAAATGCTATAATAGCCAATGTCTATATAACCCTTTAGGGTTTGTAAACTGCTTTATAAATATTATTTTGTATCCTCACAATAACCTTGGGAGCTAGTATTATCCCCATTTTATGAAGACACTGAGGCTTGGCAGATTGCCCAGGATAGTTAATAGCATTGCCAATAGCTATCCAGAGCCAGGATTCCAACCCAGGTCTCCTCTGACCCTGGGTTTAATGATATCTCTAATAGTCAACCCCTTACATTTCATTGGTCAAGGATATTGAGTCATCATGGAGAGAGGGGTCCTTGAATCAGATAATTAGAGCTGGAAAGTGCCTTAGAGGTCATCTAATCAACCCCCTCACTTGACCGATGAGGAAACTGAGACCCAGAAAAGTTAAGGCACTTATCCAGAGTGGAAAAGTGAGTAAAGATGTGAAATTTGAACCCGGGTCTTCCTGACTCTAAATCTGGCACTATCCATTATGCAACCTCCTCATTTTTTCATTTGGGGAGACTGAGGTCCAAGGAGAGAAAGGGATTCACCTTGTAGCAAAGCCCAGATATAAACCCAGGTTTCTTGAGGCTTGATCCAATAGTCATTCTGCTATGCCAGACAATAGGGGCAGCCTTGACTCCAAATGGAATGAATATTTTGTTGGGCGCACACAAATGATAAGATTAAAACCTCTCATTTCAAAGCCTGGAGTCAGGGCAAAGAGAAACTGAATAATTTTAGACTGCAGGATTGATGTAATTAAAGTGATTTGTTAAGGAGGGCTCGATTGTCAAAGGGAACAAAACTTAGCAGGATATTAAAATAATGAAGCCGTGCACAAGGGGATGATTCACAAATTCTAGCCTACTTGGGGAAATTATGTTGTTTCTTTCAAAGAACACCATGAACCCAAAATAGCTAAAGCCACACTGGGAAGAGTGGAAAAGGGGCTTGCGTGTGCAAGTAAGTACCCAGTGGTGGGGTATGTGGTCAGAAACAGGAGGCAGAGGGGCATTGTGACATCTACAGCCTTATCTGGTAACCAACTGCTCAGGGGCTCTCTCGATGTCCTTGCTCTGGACCCTCTGTCACTCTGTCTCTGTCTCTTTCCTCTCTCTCTCCTCCCCTCTCCTTCTTTCTTCCTCCCTCTTTGTCTCTCACTGTCTCTGTCTGTGTCTCTATTTGTCTCTTTCTGTCTTTCCTCTCTCTCCCCCTCTGTCTCTCCGTCTCTCTTTCTCTCTGTGTGTCTCTCTGTCTCTCTGTGTGTCTCTCTGTCTCTCTCTGTCCTTGTCTCTGTCTCTCTCTCTTTTCTCCTGCAGACCAAAGAGGGGCTACATTTTCTTTGTGCCTGGTCATTCTCCCTCCTCACCTCTGCCTCCTGGCTGCTTCCTTGGTTTCCTTTGAATCTCAGCTAAAACTCCCCTTCTCCAGGAAGCCTCTCCCAGTCTCCCTTAATACGAGTGTCTTCCCTCTGTTGACTTTTCAGTGGATCCTGTTTAGATACAAGGTTGCTTGCATGTTATCTTTCCCATTAGACTGTGAGTTCCTCAAAAGTAGAGACTGTTATTTGTCTTTCTCTGTGTCCTCAGTGCTTAGCACAGGGCCCAGCATTTAGAAGGTGCTTACGAGCTGTGTGACCCTGGGCAAGTCACTTCACCCTGTTTGCCTCAGTTTCCTCATCTGTAAAATGAGCTGGAGAAGGAAATGGCAAAGCTCTCCAATATCTCCGCCAAGAAAACCCCAAATGGGGTCACAAAGAGTTGGACTCTACAGAAATGACTATTATTATTAAGGTTACAGGGGGCAGCTAGGTGGCACAGTGAATAAAGAAATGGCTCTGGATTCATAAGGACCTGAGTTCAAATATGACCTCAGATACTTGACACTTACTAGCTGCATGACCCTGGGCAAGTCACTTAACCCTCATCCCCCCCCCCCCAAAAGGTTACATTAACATTTGTGGCTGCTGTATCAGCTTCAGTGGACACCTGTTGAGCTTGTGGTCTACTCAGGCCTCCTTATAATTTCCAAATCAATTGTAGTCTACGCTTGCTCTATCATGTACACATGCAGCTGATTTTTTGAGCTCAAGTGTAGTACTTTACAATTTTCCCTGGGAAGGCCGAGCATGGAAAGTGACACCTGAATTAGCCTCAGGAACGAGTTGTTAGAGATGCTTCTTTCCTGCATTCGAATGCCCTGGAGGGGCACCCAGGCTAGACCTGCTTGGCCAGCCCATGCCAGAGAGCTGATCTGGGTGGTGGAAAACAGACAGACAGAAAGACAAATAGGGTTAGGGTTTCCCATGAACACAGACTTCATGCAATGTGCCGGCAGCCCTGAGAGGGGCACCCTGCCCTCACCAAAGGCCAGTTGAAGCCTTTGACCTTGTAAAGGTTCATAGCAAAGAGGTTTGCTCCTGGAGGGGTTTCTGCTCTCTACCCTTTGCCCCACCCCCCACCCAAGAGGGACCCCAAAGCAAGAGGCCAGTGCGCTATCCACTGAGCCACCTAGCTGCCCCCCTCCCCTTTCTGTTTTTAATCATCTCTTCCTGTCTCATTCTTTCTATTCGATGGATCTATTTTATCTCTGTTTAATCTCTTCCTCTTTTTATTTTATCTGTCTTTGTGTATTTCATCATTTTTTTAATCTTACTCTTTCTCTTTTTTAATTTTCTTATCAATATTTCAAATATCACTTTCAATTTTATTTTCCTCTATTTTATTTTTCTTGTTCTTTCATCTTTCTCCTTTTTCTCTATTTTTTATTCCTGGCTTCTTTCCCTCTCTCCTTCCTTCCTTCCTTCCTTCCTTCCTTCCTTCCTTCCTTCCTTCCTTCCTTCCTTCCTTCCTTCCTTCCTTCCTTCCTTCCTTCCTTCCTTCCTTCCTTCCTTCCTTCCTTCCTTCCTTCCTTCCTTCCTTTATCCCTCCCTCCCTTCCTTCCTTTTTTCGTTTTCCTCTCCCTGCTTCCTTTCCTCCTCTTTTCTGTGGACAGAGTCTGGCCTCAGGTTGGTTTACAGGTGCCCCACAAGGCAACAGGTGGCTGCACCTATCTAGATGAATTAGTAACTCCAGCAATTAGTGAAAAGGCCTAGGAGGATTAGGGAAGCGCTAAGAGGTTTTCTTTGTGTCTTCCTGCAAAGAAAACCTCCCAGAGGCTCAGCAGCAGTTTTGAATTACCGGGGTGACCCTTTCACCCTCTCTGGTCCACATTGTGTAAAATGGGGCTGGGTCCTGAGAAATATCTTTTCTGTGATCCTGATGGGAGGAGGCATTGGAGAAAGCTCAGGTTATGACTGCGATTCACCAAGATTTCAGAAAAGATCAAAATGACCTCCTCCCTCTTCCCCATCTCACAAACAGTTCTGCCTTTGGCTGGCTCCCTGAGAGAGGCTGTGGTTCATGTAAAATCAGAAGAATGAAGTTTAAATCCCAGATCTGATTCTTTGCTAGCTGTGTGGCAATGTACAACTCACTTAACCTGTCTGAGCCTCAGTTTCCTCATCTGTGAAGAGGCCATAATAATGCTGGCACTACTTACATTCTTATCATTTCCTACTTGAAACAGCTATGTTGACCCAATGGACAGAGCAAGGGACTTACAGTCAGGAAGTCCTGAGTTAGAATTTGAACTCAGCATTTACGAGCTGTGTGACCCTGGGTAAGTCACTAAACCACTGTTTGTCTCATCTTTAAAATGGAGACAATAACAGCACCTGCCTTTCAGGGTCGTTGTGAGGATCCAGTGAGATTATATTTGTAAAGTGCTTCACAAACCTTCAAGCACTCTACAAATGCAGACTATTATTGATTCTCTTTTTAAAAAAAGTTTCATTGACATGCTTTATCTTTCATTACTTTCATTTCCAGTTTATCCCCACCCAGTGAGAGTTCTCTTGTAATGTAAATGTACAATTACACAAAAGCCCCAACCCAGACTTTCTATTTTAAAGGGTTTTTTCAAATGAAAAGAAATCTATTTTCTTTCCCTCCCTTCCCTTAGCCCAGTGAAAAAAAAGAAAAACAAATTATTTGTAACAAATATGCATAGTCAAAAATAAATTCCCTCATTGACTGAATATAATACAATATACACCCACATGTATATACACATATGTACATGTATAGATGCATATGTACACATACATACATATCTGTGTATAATTCTGTACCATAAATTCATGTCAGAAGGTGGGTTACCTATATCATCACCAGATTATCATGGACAGTCATTGCATTGACCCCAGTTCTTACTACCTTCAAAGTTGTAAAAAAAACCCCAAAACTAAATAGAGAAGTGGTTGAGTAAATTGTGGTGTGTGAATGGGATGGAATACTATGGTGCTGAAAGGAAAAAGGAAGTAGATGATTTCATAGAGACATGGAAAGATTCATAAGAACTGATACTGAGGGAAGAGAGCAGAACCAAGAGAAGACATGCTGTCAACAAGCAGGGTCCAAGAGGATGGGGAAGCTGACCCACAAGGAACTTATATTCAATAAGCACAGGGTTCCTGACCTCAGGATCTATGAACTTTAATGTATAGGTATAGGTATATGCATATGCACATGTATATGTAAATATATGTATACGTATACGTATACATATTGTTTCCAGGTGACAAAGGAATCACCTTTGTGTGTTACCCATGAGCCTCTTTTCTGTGGCTTTTCAAGAGCTCTGGAAGAGGTGCTTGGACCCAGAGAGAGGACTTTCTTCTCCACCCAGATTACCTGAATTGGAGTTTTAGCTCTGATACTTCCCAGATATGTGGCTTTGAGTAAATCACTTTATTCCTTCAGACTTGGTTTGCTCATCTCTAAAATGAGGATGTTGTTTCTTATATACATTGTCTCCCTGGGGAGGGAAGGAAGGTGGGATAGGAGCCTTGACAATCTTCAAAGCACCATACAAGTGGGGCTTGCATTTGGATTATTCTTTGGGGTTCAGCTCTCTGAAGTGCTTGGCTCTCCATCCACAGAAGGGCCTGCAGAAATGCAAATGATAGGGAATTAAAAAACAAAACAAAACAATACCTCCCATGTCACTCAGACCTTTTGGAATGTCTACATCTGTCTCCAATGTCAAATGACAAAAGACATTCCAATTTCTTCCCTATTCTGAGCTGTAATTGTTGAGACTGTAATTGACCTGTGCAGCTGAGCCCAGCACATGTCCCAAGCACCCTATAATTTGTCTCAAGAAGCCTTGGGGCTATTTTTTCAATGTCAGGTGATATAATAGAAGGGGGGGCGGTAAGAGTAACAATTGTGGGAGCAGACTTCTCTCTTCACTGGAATTTAGAGAAGGGATTTCTCTTTGTCGGCAATAAAAAGCACTCTCCAGAATGATTTCATTGATTTTAAATAAAGAAATACACAGAGAGAGGTATATGTAGCTGGAAAGGGTCTCAGTGACTAGTCTCAGTTATTCTGGGGTTGTGCACAAACACCATGTTGCTGTAGTGGAAAGAGCCTGGGGTCTGTCTCTGCTACCCCCTCTCTTACTACCTGCATGCCCTTGGGCAAATGGCCTTCTCTGGGCCTGTTTCCTTATCTGCCATATGAGGGGGTTGGGGTTCATGGCCACATCAGGTGAGGTTCTTTGTAGTTTTAAATCCCATACTCTCTTTCTGGGATAAAATAACCATGATATGGTCAGAGACCAGCTCGTCCAACACCCTCCTTTTACAGAGATGGAAACTGAGGCCAGGGTAGTGAAGTGACTTGCCTGCAGTCACATAGGCCAAGGAACTTTACAAACTGAGTAAGAGTCCTTAGAAATTCTTATGGGATAATCCTGGAAGCTGTCAGGAATTTCAGTATTTTATTCAGCCCCACTGACTCTACACAAGCTATCCTGTGTTTTACCACACATGCCACTAGGTGGCACTGCCTTTGAAGGCTCCCATCAGTCCATAATCTAAAAAATTCCTTATTAGTCTGGTATTAAAACCCCCCATCATTCTCCCTTAAAGGCCCCCAGCCCCTTTCACGTATTCAGAGGTTGGTTTGTGGAGTCTCTGGCCCCCCCTTCTCCTCCATTGTTTGATTTACTAGTTCATTACAATCCTCCGTGAAAGTTCTCATTTGAAGCTGGGGTGAGGTACTAAGGTGACCCACAGATCTCTGAGGCCAAGGCAGCTGAGCACAAGCTCTGGGAGGTTCCTCTAAGATGGGAAAACTTGTTCTTTTTCCCAGTGGTGACCAGTGGTGTGTCATTCAAGGCCTCAAGCTAGCTAGCTGGTCTGTCACTCTAATGACCAGAATATCCTAAATTCATGAAGACTGATTGACCATCACCAGCTTAACCTCAGGGTGATACATTTTTCAGCCACAGCAGCTCTCAAAGGCTACCAGGCAAGATGGAGAGGGGTTAAGATCTGCACAGCGGACAGACATACCTACAAAATTCCAGATAGTTGAAAGTATTTTTTTTCTTTCTTTAAGCAAAGTCCTTGGTAACATTTTCAACTAAATACAGCTCAGTCTGCTAAGAGATGTAGAAATTCTGTCCAGTGGAAATACAGAGGCCAAGAGTCAAAGAAAGTATATTATGAGAAATTCAGGAAGGACAGGGGACGGATGAAGAGTGAAAGGGGTCCTAGAAGCCTAGATTTAGAACTGAAAGGGATTTCAGAGGTCATCTAGTCCAAGTCTCTCATAGGAAGACAGTAAGGCAGTGAAAGCATTGGGATAGGTACCCAGATTACTGGGCCTGGAGTCAGGAAGACCTATCTTCCTGAGTTCAAATCTGAGCTCAGACATTTACTAGCTATGTGACCCTAGGCAAGTCACTTCATCCTGTTGGCCTCAGTTTCCTCATCTGTCAAATGAGCTGGTGAAAGACATGGCAAACTACTCCGGTATCTCTGCCAAGAAAACCTCAAAGGTGGTCAGAAGAGTCAGACAGACCTGAAAAACAACTGAACAACAGTAACAACAACAACAACAGGACAGCTAGGTGTCACAGTGGATAAAGCACCAGCCCTGGATTCAGGAGGATCTGAGTTCAAATCTGGCCTCAGACACTTGACGCTTACTAGCTGAGTGACCCTGGGCAAGTCACTTAACCCTCATTGCCCCACCAAAAAACAACAACAAGTAACAACATCAACAAGACATAGTGAATAAAGTCCTAGATCTGGGGTCAGAAAAGCTGGGGTTCAGACCCCATCTCTGACACTAATTGTATAACCCTGGGAGATCAACTTAAACACTCACAGGAAATGCTCTAGGATTTATCTACTAAGTCATAAACAGATGATGAACCTGCATTGGTGGACAGAATTTTTAAATGGGAAGTTCCCCGTGCTAATGAAATAAAACCCCTTGGATGCATACATTTGCATGCATATGCAAATGAGTTCACATACATTATCATCGAAGACAAGATATGGTGAAAAACATGGGATAATAGAGAGATTGTTGGACCTGAAGTCAGGAAGCTTGGGCTTAAATTCTGCCTGTTTCTTGCTAGCTGTGTCATCCCAAGGAAGCCTCCATTTATAAAAAAGGGAATAACAACAGTGACGCCCCCCTCGGGGTTTGCTTAGCAAACCTTAAAGCACTCTATACACATTGACTAGTTACCATGCTCACCTCTATAACATGGAGATAATCCCTGTAGAAGTATCATAGATTTAGCTCTAGAGGGTAATGGGAAGAGAAGGGAATAAATACTTACTCAGCACTTACCATGTGCCTGGCACTGTGCTAAGCACTTTTACAAATATGACTTCATTTCATCTTTACAACAATACTTCTAGGTAGATACTATTATTATCCCCATTTTTCTAGTTTAGAAAACTGAGGCAGAGGTGAAATGATTTGTACAGGGTCACACAGCTACTAAGTGTATGAGGCTGGATCTGAACTGAGGTCTTCCTGACTCCAGGCTCAGCATTCTAGGCACTATACCACCGGCTGCATCTAAGGAACCTCAGAGGTTATCTACTCTAACCCTTCATTTTATAGATAGGGAATATGAGTCTCTGAGAGATTATGTGATTACCTAAGGGCTTTTGTGAAGCTTCAATAAGATACTGCGTATAAAGCACTTTGTAAACTTTACAGCACCATGGAAATGTTAATTATGATTATTTTACAGTTGAAGAAACTGAGGCCCTGAGAGGAGAAGCCACTTGCCCTCCTGAAAGGAAGATTAAAGTGGGGAGTAGAGAAACCATTAGGAGAGTGAGAAAGAAAGATGACAGAAGAATTGTAAAAAAGGTGGGTGAGGGGAAGGGAGACAAATAGAAGGTCTCATATTTTGGTAGGGAAAGGATGCCTTTGGTATTAAGAGCTCATTTGATTCTTGCTTCTCCATCCCTGCTTCTTGTCCTGCTGAGCAACATGAAGTAGAATCTCTATTCTTAGGTCACCCCCAGCCTTAGAGACCAGTGAAGCAGCTTCACCTCTGTGTGCTCATAAATGCCGACACAAACAATAACCTGGGCAAAGGTTGACACCACACCCAGGTACCATTCACCTGACCAGAATGAGGTTTCCTCACACAACTCACGTAGGCAGGAGCAAGAGGTGCTCTGGGGTCACTGTGAGTGCTGAATATCAGGCTTCCCCACTGACCTCCAGTCCCCAGGGAAGGAACTTGTCCATGGGGAACTGTCCACACTGATCATTCTGGAAGGTTCTCTGATCCCAGGGCTGGGACAGCAACTTTCATTATCAAGGGCTATTCTTCAAGGTCTAGAGGAGGAAAAGCAGGACTAGAAATTCTATCCTCTAGTCCTCTGGCCAAACCATGGCTTTGTGCATGTGCATATGGAGGGTGAGGTGAGACAACACTGCAGTTAAGCCATGAACTGCTGGCTGGCATTCCCTCTCTTAGCCAATCCACTATTTCTGCCTTAGTCTCAGTCTCTCTCTGGTCAAGACAAGATGGAGGTGTAATGGTAGCCTGGCCTGTGACAAGGGCATTGTGTGGCCCATTGAGAAGGAAAACTAAACCAGCAACAGATATTCCACTAGGATGTAAGCTCCTTGAGGGCAGGCACTGATTATTACTATTTTTTTTGTCTTTGTATCTCTGTCATCTAGCGTAGTACCTGTAATGTAGTGGCTGCTTAATAAATGCTTGTTGATTTCTTAATTGTCTTTGTCTCCCAGCCCAGCACATAGTAGGTGTTTGTTGGTTGATTGCTAATCGATCTATTTCTGGAGGCGAGCACTTCAAGAAATTCTGCTCCTCTGAGACAGTTCCTAGTCAGAGACTCAGAGTGGGAAGGGGCTAAAGGGACCGCTGAGTGCAACCCATCTCAGAATAAATATCCCCTGCTACAACATACCCAACAAGTGCCCATCCAGACTTCCCTGGAAGACCTCTGTTATGGGGACACTTGGGCTGATACTCCTGGCTAGTATTTCTTTGCTTATATCAACTCTAAATCCACCTTTCTTCTATCCTCACCCATCACTTCCAGTTCCACCTTTTGCACTAAACAAAATAACTCTTTTCACATGACAGCTTTGAAGATGGCTTTCTTGTCCCTTCTCCCCTTCACCCCTCCCCACTGGCACCATTTTTCTTCTCCAGGCTTCATGTCCCCAATTCCTTCAATCAATCCTCACATGTCATGGCCTCCAGTGGTGGCCCTCTCCTGGAACCTCTCCAGCTTCTCAGCATCCTTCTGAAAACATATCACCCAGCTCTCTTCCCTAAGGGGCACAATGGTGAACATACTGGGTATTTTCTTGTCACTGAAGACACTTTCTATGGTCCTCACCTTTCTCTGCTCATCTTGCCTTTCTTTCACTTGACTTTTAGCTCCTTAAAGTGGGACACTGTTTCCAGGCTACACTATCCCAAGCTTCAGAAAGTCTCAGGTGGTATGATTTAAGGAGGAGCAGGTTCTTCACTCACCTGGCCTGTTCTCTGGTCTATAGGTGACCCCAGACCAACTTGCTAATCAACCAACTTTGTGTGTTGTGGTTGTCAGCTCCAAAGGGCCTGTGCCCCTCCCCCACCTGGGCCACTGCTACTCGAGCCTACCTCCTGGTTCCCAGCAGGGGTGAAAAACCCAAGTTCTGCCTCAGCACCAGCACAGACCCCTGTAATCTCCCCCTGCCAAGTTGACCTATGGAATTATTTGGCTGTTTTTTGGAACAATTGTGTCATGAGTTTGAGAGCTCAATGCCTTTCCTCCACCATCTTCACATACTGGGTATTTTCCAATAACTTACTTGTACCTGGTAGAGAATCCATTATTCTCCTGATCTGGGATCAATAACACACTTTTCTCCACCAATATACCAGTGACCAAAGAGCCCAATTTAAACATTATTACTCTCACTGCTATACTAGCAGTGCCATTTTCTGTGCATTCTTTCTTCATCCTTGCCCCCCTAAAAAAGAGACCAGTAATTCCTATGTAGATAGAGAAAACATTTACCAAACACTAACTGTGCTAGGTGCTGTGCTAAGTGCTCAAGACACTCATACAAGCAAACCAGAACCTTTCCACTCTCAAGGAGCTTACCTTGCACTGAGAGAAGACAACACATAAGGGAGAACTGTTAGGGAAGGTGAAGGGAATGATGGTTAGCTAGGATATGGAGAAGTGCATGGAGCTAACTGAGCTGGGAATAAAATGCGCATGCCCCTGGCCCCTCACGGAATGATGTTGTGGGCTAGGAGTCACCAATAAGGAAAGTACTTGGATGGTTGTTCTAGGATCGTGGGGGTAATCCATTTAGAGCTGGAACCAGGGCTGGCTCCCACACAGCCCTAACCACAGGAAGTTGTTGTTAAATGTCCATTGTGATCAGAAATCAGCAAAAGCTACAAATCAGGGCTTGGGTTGTCATTCTGTTGATTGTCTACTACACTTAGGGAAGTAATGAAGAAAATCTTAATGATGATAGATTTAAAAACAGATGGCATGTGAATCTTAACAAAGAAAGCTAGTTGTTGAATACTTAGCAGTGTATCACAGGCTGGAAGGGTCAATCTAGTCCAACACCTTCAAACCGAGGCCCAGAGAAGCTATGTGTGACTTACCCACGGTCACAGATAGCAAAAACAGATCTGGGTTCTGATTGCAAATCCAGTGTTCTTTCAACTCTAGAATATAAAATGCAATTTCTCTAGGAACCTTGTCAACTGTTCTCCTGGCCAAACAAACAATAGTGACCTTTTGGCTGAACCCAATCTGCAGATTAATTCTTTTGTGTATTGCTGTACTGTGGTAGAAGCAATGTCTGTCATGGAGGCTAGACTATTTTTTCTTCAAAGGGTAATAGAACTGTCTTGGAGCCTTAATTAGCTCAGGGACTAAGACTCTGGTAGTTCACTGGTAGCCAGCCCATAGGAGCAGGCAAGCTTTGCCCAACTGAATCATTGCTGTGTGCTTACTGGGCATTCTTTTCAGACTATAACTAAGTATACTTCCTTTTTTGTTAACTATTAAATGGTCTATTAGTTTCTCAACTAATTTCAGTTTATGAACCAGCCTGAATCAGCCCTGGCCTACACTCCATGCCTATGGAGTCCCTACTGATTTCAGGTTGTAGGGCAACAAACATTTGAGACATATAGCAACGGGTGAAACCAATGGGCTCAAGAGTGAGCTTCAGCTGGAATGTTCTTCTTACCCTGAAAGGGAAGCTATATTTCAACGAAGATAAGAACAATTGGCCCATAACAGTCATTTTATTTTATAACCAACATCGATGATGAAGCCATTTCTTCTCCACTGTGTACATCTGTCTGGGCCAAGGAGAAGACACAAAATCCCCAAATTAGCTGCTTCCAGGGAACCTTGGCCATGCAATGCAAATAGGGAAGTAAATAAATGCATTCTGTTTAGGAGATTCATCTCACGCTTCTGACTCTTATTGCTCTTGGAGAAAGATGATTTCATTAGAAGATAATCCCCTTTTTGCAGCAGCCCCAAGATTAGATATAATCTCTTCGAAACACGACTCTCAAACAAGGTGAGAAAGAGGGCAGCCTGAAGTTGATTAGGAACAATTCACATGTTAATTTACTTACATAGGAAATATCCTTCATCATTTTCTTAGTGTGATGAAACTAGAAAAATAAACATCTGCTGCTGGGTATCTGGGAGAATAGCAAAGGAATGATGGTGGTGGGTTGGATTTTGGCTTCATCTCTTTCAGACCTAGACCTCCATGCCATGTCTATAAGGGGCTACCATATACCCATCTGAAGCTCTTTCTAGCTCTCATTTATGCATTGTCTTCCTCTTTAGAATGTAAGCTTATTGAGGACAGGGACTATATCAGGGCTTGTCTCATTTGATTTGCAGTTGGGTTCTCGAAGGGATCTGAAAAAAAGATGTTGCATCTTATTGATTTATCCTCAGGGTCATGTATCTGATCCTTTAAAACTGAACTAAATGCCCTAACCCTAGGGAAGACCGCCAAGTAGTGAGTGCCTAACCCACATCTTTGTGGCTATCACCACCACTGAATACTTGCATGAACTTCAGCTGGGGACAGCTCCTCCCTACTGGAGCATTTTCTGTATGGGAAGAGGATACCCACCAACCACCATATACAAGGCTGAAACTAACCAGGTCTCCTCCACTGGGACTGTGAAGGATGTCATTATGATGGAAGGGCTTTTTAAAGTAACCTCTTGGCCAGCTTAGTTTTAGAAAAGCATCATGTGTTGCTGCTAAACCCTTGTGGAAGGAAGCTTCATAGAGAGTCCTTATAGGCTATAAAGTCCGAATTCTCAGTCAGCCCCTAAAAGTCTATTTCTCTTCAAGTCTGGACTCTAAATCTCTTCTTGTCTGTACTTCTTGGAAGAAGTGGAAAATGTGCCTGGTTTGGCAAGAACCCGGGTTCAAATCCTGTTTCGTTAGACTCCTTCTAAGGTATCTCCCAGCTCCAAATATAATTGTAGGGTTATGAAAGGTAGGAAGTTGAAGTCAAGACCATTTCCAACGACACCTTTGAGATTGTTGTTGTTGAGTCATTTTCAATTGTGTCCAACTCTCTGGGACCCTACTTGGGGTTTTCTTGGCAAAGATACTGGAGTGGTTTGCCAGTTCCTTCTCCAGCTCCTCTGAAAGATGAGGAAACTGAGGCAAAAAGGGTTAAGTGACTTGCCCAGGGTCACACAGCTAGTAAGTGTCTGAGGCTGGATTGGAACTCAGATCTTCCTGACTTCATCCACTCCATTGAGTACTCTATCCACTGTGCCATCTAGCTGCATGAACCTTTAAGATAGAAGGAACTAAATCACTACTACATTATCCTACTTAACAAAAGACCACCCAATTTCCCTTGAAAGTCAAGGCTTGATTAGAATTATAGATCCCTGCAAAAAAAAAAAAAAAAAGGAAATCATAAGATATTCAGACCATGCTAAACCCTGGCCTTCCACAAAATAATTTCATGATGATAACTATGCAACTATTGGCATAATAGAAATCAACTGTGTAACTATAAAGTCACTTAACCTCTTGTTGCCTCAGTTTCCTCATCTGTAAAATGGGGGTAATAATATCACAGAGTTGTTGTGAGGATCAAATAAGATAATAATTTTAAAACACTTGGCAAAGTGCTTGGCACATAGTAGGCACTATATAAATGCTTGTTCTACTCCTTTATACTAAAAGCAATAACAATAGCTATCATTTATATAGCATTTTAAAGTTTACAAAATACTTTAGTAATAATATTTTATCTTCACAACAACCCTGGGAATAGGTGTTATTATTAACTCTTTTCATATAGGAGGAAACTGAGGCACAGAGAGATTAAGGGACTTGCCTAGGGTCATGCAGGTAGTAAATATAAATGAGTCTTTATTTGAACTCAGTCTTCCTCTCTCTAAGTCTGGAACTCTAGCCACTGTGCCATCTACCTGAGTAAAAGGAGCTATTTAAAGATGCTTTCTTTAACTCTTTGCATATGTTCCTAGTTATGACTAAGAGCCTATCATGAATGAGCTTGGTCGGTCTTGCAGACATGACTCAAATGCTTGGGCAGGGGGCAGCTAGGTGGTGCAGTGGATAAAGCACCAGCCCTGGATTCAGGAGGACCTGAGTTCAAATCTGGCCTCAGACACTTGACACTTACTAACTGTGTGACCTTGGGCAAGTCACTTAACCCTCATTGCCCCGCCCCCCCCATGCTTGGGCATTGGTTAAACAATATACACAACTGTATGCCCTCAGTGAACGTATGATCTTATATTCAAAGCCATGGAAGTGAGGAGACTGTCAGCCCATGTTGGCAGGGGAAGATCCAGGGACAGGCATTCCCACCAGAAGCACACCTGTCCTGTGTCAGTGGGGCCAGAACTAATCGGTGGATGTAAGGGGAGAAAGAACAAAAAAAAAATGTTGTTGGTGTTTTCCTAAATAGTCCCATGGCTCTGCTGACATAAGGTTGGCAAGTATGCTGGGAAGGGGAGAAGGCATCAGTGAGGCCCTGGTGGGTCAGGAAGCACTTGTACCTTTATTGTGTATCTGGGTTTGCCCTGGTGAGCGTCTTAACAACGATCACCACCATTTCCTTTTGCTCAGAGTCTATCTTTGGAAGAGGTCAGAGAGTTTGCCAGATTTCAGAAAATGGATGCCATGGAATTCTGGGGCAGCAGTGCAATCAACAGACATGAGAGCGACTTCTTCTGAGCCCCCTTCAGCAAAAGTCACAGCAACACCAAAACAACAATACCTCCCATTGGATCTCTAGATGAAACAATGAGAAGAGATGAAATTCATATGTAAGACACTGAGCAAGACAAACAAACAAAAAACCCCAAACAACTCCCAAATCATATAGTTTATAGCATCCAAGCCTCAGCTTCTGAATTCCGCTCTGGTTTCAAGGTCTTCTCCATGTGAGCACCCACTCAGAGCCATGCCCGTGAGCCCTGACCAAGGCATTTGCTTTTCTTTTAGTGTGAACTTAGTTAATAACAACAGCTAACATTTATATAGTGCTTGCTATGTGGCAGACACTGTACTCAACAAACACAAAACATACCAACTAACAAAAAAGAGAGGCCTGCACAGACAACTACGAACTTCTCTAACGTACAGCTTATTTTAAGATGTGTGTATATTCCATTTAACAGACAAGGAACAAAACTCTATTTGTTTATGACTTTTGCTCTTCTCCTTCTGTGAAATTTTTAAAAAGTATTTTGTTTGGGAGGTATTTTTTGCACACCTCTCACTACCCACTCACCAGTTCTCTTGAGGTCTTTCCCTAGTAAAAGATATATACACAGTCCCACACAACCAACACACTGGCCATGTCTCTCTTAAGAGGCCAGAGAGGATGTTTCCTCATTGGTCTTTGAATCTTCATCATCTTCTTCTGTCTTGATGATCAGCAGCCAAGTCACCCTTGTTTGAGGCTTTGAGCAGAGTTCGGAGGTCTTTTAGAGTTTATTGTCCAGCACAACTCAAAGCATAAGGATTGGGGGCAGCTAGGTGGTGCAGTGGATAGAGCACCAGCCCTGGATTCAGGAGGACCTGAATTCAAATTCACGACACTTCACACTTACTAGCTGTGTGACCCTGGGCAAGTCACTTAACCCTCATTGCCCTGCAAAAAAAAAAAAAGTATAAGGATTGAATCAGACAGTACAGCAAATGAAGGGACAAGAAAAGATCCCCTCCATCTTCAGGGTGCAATACTCTCCTTTTCTCCAATAGAATTCTTGCTCTGAGGGATTGCTTCATTTTTTCCTCTCTGAGCCTAGTCCAGTGCCTGGCATACAGTAGGTGCTTAATAAATACTTATTCAAGAAATGAATGAATGAATTAATAAGTTACCATACTACCAGGAAAAGGGAGTACACATGTATTGACAACACCCATGACTAGGGAACATATGTGCAGGGGCACACATGTAGGGCACACGAGTGAATTTGGTGTCTACATGGATAGTCATATGTAAGGATACACTTATCCCCAGCACACCTGTGGACAATTCACATCTCTGATGGAGAGACAATAATTTCTTAGGATGAGGCTATTGTGCCACTCTGCTGGGGAGAGTGCTCCCTGAGCTGCTCTTTACAAAGGTATTTGTTTCTTTTATTGTGAACGTGAATAATAATAGATATAACAATAGCTAACATGTATGTATCTGTTGGTCTATAAGGATACAGCCCCTGTGGGCTATCTGTTGCTCTCTGCTCTTTTAGCTTGCATAGTACAAGAGCATGGCAGGGGGTTGGGAGGCCAGCGGGGCAGGCGGCGAAGAGAAGCTCTGAATCCTAAGGATGGAATTTTCTGTTCTGTTGACTCTTCTCCAGCTGCTATTTCAAATTGCTGGCTTTTCATCAATTATCTGACTTGGTTTTAGAAAGTTCTCTGTACTCCTGATAATCCCTGATGGTCAGCTGTCTTCTGGTCAAACCATATTGGAGACTCCATCTGAGAAAATGACAAAGGGGGTTTGGGGGATGCAGCCAGAAGGCTCTCAGCTCCCACAATGCTCTCTGTTGCCATGCAAATGAACCTGGGAGGAAGAGTAAAAGAGGTAGATAAAGTTGTCAAGGGTATAGACCACTTGTTAAATTCTTTTTGAAGGGAGTTCTTTTTTTTTGCTCATGTATACCCACATGGTTATCTAAATAAGGCTTGGGGAAAGGCATTGATAGATATCTCTGGAATCCTGCCCACCTCTTTCCAAGGATATAGAGGAGCAGGAGAAGGGGCCACAAGGCTGGATACTCTGTGCTCCTCCAAGATAGAGGGAGACTAGAATGATCTCTCTGCCCTCCTAAATATTGTTGATCTAAGGGGAATGATTTTTAAATTTTTTTATTTTTTATTTTTTCATTTTTGTGGGGTTTTTTGTTGGGTAGTGAGGGTTAAGTGACTTGCCCAAGGTCATACGGCTAGTAATTGTCAAGTGTCTGAGGATGGATTTGAACTCAGGTCCTCCTGAATCCAGGGCCAGTGCTCTATCCACAGTACCACCTAGCTGCCCCGGGAATGATTTTTTAAAAAAAGTTTAAGCCTTTTCTGGCTGCTATCCCTGGAGGGGAAAGAGGTATCCCCAAGCTTAGAGCTACAGGTTTGAATCCTTCCTACTAAATACTAGTTATACAAAAAGTTGTTGTTTGTTCTTCCTTCTGGAAGAGCATCATGACATTGGGACGTGATGTCATGGCTTGCAGTGAATTGGATTTAAGGGAGGGAGGGCTGCGCAAGGTCACCAACCTCACTCTCTCTTCCAGAGCCATCTGGGTCCAGTGGCAGGATACACATCAGGACCACTGGAGATGGCCCCAGATGCAATGGGAGACCTTGGTCTTTTTGAGTTAAGGTCTTTCCCAGGTCTCAGTTTGTCTGAGGCAACACCCATTTGGTGATTAAGGCTAGGAAAGAAGTGAGGCAAAGAATGGTCCCCTTTACCTAGTCCAAACAAACAAATAAACAAAAGGACATGACAAATGAAGAGAGAGTAAACCCCTTTTGTTGTTGGTCAGTCCTTTATAGTCATGTCTGACTCTGTGATCCCTTTGGAGTTTTCTTGGCAGAGATACTGGAATAGTCTGCTCTTTCTTTCTCTAGCTCATTTTATAAATGAGGACACTGAGACAAACAGTCTCAGGGTCACACAGATAGTCTTGCCCAGGGTCACACAGATAGTAAATGTCTAAGGCTGGATTTGAACCCAGGTTTTCCTGACTCTATCCACTGTGCCACCCAGCTGCTCTACATCCCTTTATAAAAGCATACAGCAAACAGAAATTAGACAAGTTAGGCATGTTAGCATATGTTAGGGGGGCAGCCAGGTGGCAGTGAATAAAGAACCGGCCCTGGATTCAGGAGGACCTGAGTTCAAATTCAGCCTCAGACACTTGACACTTACTAGCTGTGTACCCTGGGCAAGTCACTTAACCCTCATTGCCCCCCCCAAAAAAAAGAATGTTAGAAAATATATCAAAGGGGACGAACTATTTGTCTGGGAGGGAGAAGATATCTCAGCTCAACCAAAAGAAAGGCCATTATCCTATGCAGAGGAAAATCCCCCCAAATCTAGAGGCAATATAGAAATCAATGAAATGCAGAGGAGCCAGCTTTCCCCTATATTTCTTTCTTCCCAAGTATTTTTCGACAACAACGATGGTTATTATTATTTTTGCCATGAGTGTCTCCTGGAAGAGTCTGCAACAGTATATATCCTGTATCAAAGCAGGAATGAAGAAGAATGCTGTCCCCTGCTCTCTCACCAACTTAGCCCCTCATCTAGACACTTACAGTCAGTTATCGTTCTATGCAAATGTTCCAGCCTTGGAACCTGGCTTACACTTCATTCAAAATCTCTCCCTTGATTAGCAAACAAGACAACCGCTCTTTGTTTCTCATTCCTGTCAGGACCTTATAACTGTCTCTAGAAGTTAAAAATTTCTACTTGGAAAGGGAAGAACTCTAGCAGAAATGGGGCAGCACCAATCCTCCTTAGAAATGCTAAGAAAGCCACTTGAATGGATAATGGATGTTCTAAAAGTAGTCGAGTACAATCTAAATTCAGTCAAAAAATTTGGGGAGGATGAAAACTGAAATGCAGCTTTAGCTCCTGTGATTTAGGAGCTGGTGATCTACAAAGAGTCCTGGAATGAAGAATAATGGATGGGGAAGAGAAAAGGGAAGAGAAAACTGGGAGAGTCCATGAATTCCCCCAAACCAACCCAGACAATGCAATAAAACACTATATATTTGAGACCAATGGGGAAGAGTAAATACTAGAATAATATCTGTTTCAGAAGGCATTAGGTAGAAAAGGAAAACCAGAAGTGGATGCATATTGTGTCCCCTTATAGAATATAAAGTCTTTGAAGGGAAGAATGGATTCATTTTTATCTTCATGTCTCTAGTGCCTAGCTCAGTGCAGTGCTTAATAAATGCTTATTGATTGATTGTCATTTAATGCAAAATATCAAGGAATATGTCCCAGAATCAGTTAATTGAATAAAAATTTATTGTGAAAACAAACAGCCTATAGAGAGAAGATTCACAGGAAATTACTAAGGAAAGTTCCAAACTTTAAATCTCTAAGACTTATCATCACTGAACTTTAAGATGAGCAAGATCATTTTAACAGAATGCCCTCTTATTCCATTTTCTAGACCTTTCCTTAACCAATCTTTCATCAAATTTGACAGCCAATTCAATATAATTCAGTGTGTTTTAAACTCCAAGTATATGTCAGGAAAAAGCAATGTGGCATTGTGGGTAGAAAGCTGGATTGGAAGCAAAGAAGCTCTGGGTTCAAGTCTCAAATGTGACACCTACTGTCTACATAGTATTGACTATGTAGAGGCACCACATTAGAAATATACAGGGTTGATGTCAAGATATGTAAAACTCTTTGCAATCCTTAGAGTTTTACTGAATACTAGCTGCTGTTATAACCACAACCACCACCATTGTCACTATCATCCCCACCCCCATCATTATTATATAGGGACATTAGAAAAGGGAAAGTCCAAGGTGACTCTGAGGCCATATTCATTAACCAGCTTCTCAGAATCCTGCAAATCTGAAGTGTTTGTGAAGTAAGACTCAATGACCCTTGGCTCAACTTCTGCTGTTCCAGCTTCCCCTCCCTACCCCTAATTAGAGTTTAAAGGTCTTCTAATTGACTTTTACAGATAACAAATATATAAATTAATAACAACCAGATTGTGGTGAGATGATAATATTCTTATCCATTCCTGAGAACATTGATAATGTACAAGGTGTACTATCTCCTAAGGACCCTACTGCAACACACTTATTTAGCCTATGACATAAAACTTCAAGAAACACATTCAGGGGGCAGCTGGGTGGCGCAATGGATAGAGCACTGGCCCTGGAGTCAGGAGTACCCGAGTTCAAATCTGGCCTCAGACACTTAACACTTCTAGCTGTGTGACCCTGGGCAAGTCACTTAACCCCAATTGCCTCACTAAAAAAAATAAATTAATTAAAAATAAATTTTTGGGGCAGCTAGGTGGCTCAGTGGATAAAGCACCGGCCCTGGATTCAGGAGTTCCTGAGTTCAAATCTGGCCTCAGACACTTGACACTTACTAGCTGTGTGACCCTGGGCAAGTCACTTAACCCCCATTGCCCCGCAAAAAAAAAAAAAAAAAAGGAAACACATTCAGTTGGAAATCAAAGGAATGCCCAGAAATTGGGGGAATGGCTAAACAAGCTGTGTTATACGATAGTGATGGAATAATATTGTGCTATAAGAAACAAGCAGGATGATTTCAGAAAGGCCTGGAAGAACTTGTATGAACTGATGTATAGTGAAGTGAGCAGAACCAAGAGAATGTTGTGCACAGAGACAGCAATATTGTTGGATGAAGAACTGTGAATGACAACTATTCTCAACAATGCAATGATCCAAGATAATCCTAGGGGACTATTGATGAAGCATACTATCCACCTCCAAAGAAAGAATTGATACTGATGGAATACAGACTGAAGCATGCTATTTTTCACTTTATTTTATTTTTTTATTTAAGTTTTTTGTACAAAATTAATAATGTGATCATGTTTTACATAATCAAATATGTATAACCCATGTCTGCTTGCTGACTCAGGGAGGGGGAAAGGGAGGGATGTAGGAAAGGATAAAAATTGGAACCTAAAACTATAAATAAAAATGTTTATTACTTTAAAATAAATAAATTAAAAAATTTTTAAAAAAGAAATACATTCAGAACTCTCTCCAAGGGCTTGGGGATCTAGTCCATGAGGGAAATTTCAAACCTGGTCATCTGTCAAAATAAACAAATCTCACTGATCAAGTAAGTTTAACAAATGAGCTTTAACAACAATTTAGACTTCTGCTCTCAGAATCTAGCCCTGCCTAGTGAGGCCGGGAAAACTGATGTTCACAAATTCCTACTCATATCCCTCCTTATCATGTGAAAGCAGGGCCAGAGAGAGAATGAATGTCCCATTCTCCTGACTGGCTTTAATCTTGCTGCATCCAGTAGCTGTTGAATGTTTTCCCATGTCCCCAGGTAAAGGCAATCCATGTTGGAGAGAGAGAGAGAGAGAGAGGAAGAAGGAAACACAGAAACACAGAGAATATATACATTTGCAAACATCTGTATTACTGTTGTTGTTCAGGAGTTGATTAGTCATGTCTGACTCTTCATGACCCCCATTGGGGGTTTTCTTGGCAGAGATACTGGAGTGGTTTGCCATTGCCTTCTCCAGTTCATTTGACAGCTGAGGAAATTGAGGCAAATAGGGTTAAATGACTTGCCCAGGGTCACACAGCTAGTAAGTGTCTGAGGCTAGATTTGAGCTCACAAAGATGAGTCTTCCTGACTCCAGGCCTAACACTCTATTTACCTTTGTTATCTAGCTGTGATATAGATCTGTGTATGGATATAGACAGACATAGACAGAGACAGAGACAGAGACACATAGACAGAGACATAAAGATATATAATTTTGGATATACATGTGTGTGTATGATCTATATTTATATGTCTTCATAGGGAGGATGGGTGACCCCTGGTAGAGTATATTATAGTGTTAATCACTTCTATATAGGTTGGATTGGATCAGGGGTGTCAGCAAGTTATGGCCGAAGGCCAATTCTAGTTACTGCCTGTTTTTGTATGGCCCTGTGAACCTAAAGTGTTTTGTTTTGTTTTGTTAAAAAATTTTTTTTTAGTGAGGCAATTGGGGTTAAGTGACTTGCCCAGGGTCACACAGCTAGTAAGTGTCAAATGTCTGAGGCTGCATTTGAACTCAGGTACTCCTGACTCCAGGGCCAGTGCTCTATCCATTGTGCCACCTAGCTGCCCCTAAAGTGGTTTTTTAAACTATTAAATAATGTTTTGTTGTGTTTGAAAATGCACAAAAGACAATCTTAGTTCAAGGATAACACAAAACAGGCAGTTTGGTCTTCAGTTGTAGTTCGCTGACCCCTGGATTTGATGGCCACAGAGATGCCTCCCAATTGTCCAATTCCGTGATTCTGTAATTTTGCTTTTTTGAAATCCAACCTATCAGGACCTAGTTTTCCGGTGTGAAAAATGAAGAATTTGAACTAGACAGTCTTGAAGGTCCATCTATGGTTCTGTAATTCCAGGGAGCCTTCTGGAGGACCAAATGCAGTGATGTACATAAAGAGCTTTACAAACCTGAAAGTGCTGTGGTATTGATGCTGGTTAATCTCAGCACTCACCAGATTTCATTCCAAGCTATGTCATGCTTAGAGACATAATCTGCATTACTAACACCCTACTGAATGAGACCTCTTCCAGCAGTGTTCTTCTCGCTGTTGTTCCAACATCATTTTATTGTAGAAGAAAATGACCTTCCTCCAGGTGAAGGGGTGTAGGGTGTATTCGGGAAGAATTAGCACCTCTGCTATAAGGGCTGCTCATCTACCTTTGATATCTACCTGATCCACCCAATTCTCACCTGTGGCTCCAAGATGATGTAGCATGTGCAGTAACCACACCCTAGTAAACCATTTCCATGGGCCAGCTCAACTAGGGTGAGGGTAACTGAGGGGTCTCAAACCTGTTGGTGATCAAGGTGTGGTATCTGCACTGAGCGCGCAAAGACTTCCTCTGGTGGAATGGGTGGATAAGAACAGTTTGTTCCAACAGCCTTGAAGGCCGATGAAGCAGATTGTGTGAAATGCTTGTTGTTGTTGTTTGTCATCATGACACCAGGACATGATATCATGACTCACTGTGAATTGGGTTCAAGTTAGGGAGGGCTGTGCAAGGTCACCAGCCTCACTCTCTCCTCCAGAGCCATCTGGGTCCAGTGGCAAGATACATATCAGGACAATCTGCAATGGCCCCCATGCAGTGAGAGACCTTGGCCTTTTTAAGATAAAGTCTTTCCCAGGTCTCAGTTTTCCTGAGGCAACACCCATTTAGTGATTAAGGTTAGGTAAGAAGTGAGACAGAGAAAGGTGTCCTTTACCTAATCAAAACAAACTAATAATGAATGAATGAATAAAGGAATGAATGCATGAATGTAAAAAGAAAGAAAGAAAGAAAGAGAGAGAGAGAAAGGAAGGAAGGAAGGAAGGAAGGAAGGAAGGAAGGAAGGAAGGAAGGAAGGAAGGAAGGAAGCATTTGATGTGGTATTTGCTGCTGAGAATTCCTGGAGAAAGGCCAGGAGGAGAACAGAGGTCTGTACACAACGTTTGTTTACCCAACCAAGAGCTTTGATACTGTCAGTCATGAAGGCTTATGGGAAATTATGTCAAAATTGGATGGCCCCTAGAAGTTCATCAGTATTGTACGCCAGTTCCATGATCGCATGCTCGACAGGTTCTGGACAATAGACAATGCTCTTTCCCAGTCATCAATGGAGTGAAGCAGCACTGTGTGCTTGCTCCCATGTTTATTAGCATGATGTTTTCAGCCATGTTGTCAAATGCCTTCAATGAGGATGAATGTGGCCTCAAAGTGAGCTACTGAACTGATAGTAAATTCTTCAACTTGAAAAGCCCACAGGCCAAGACTAAAGTGCAGGGAATGTTGGTACATGATTTTTTGTTTGCAGATGGATGTGCACTCAGTGCAGCCTCTGAAGCTGAGATGCAACAAAGTATAGATTGATTCTCTGCCACCTGTGCTCATTTTGTCCTAACAATTAACACCAAGAGTTTTGAGCACTGCGGAGAAGGTCACTTACCTTGGCCATAGACTTTCCAGGAATGTACACATTGATAATGAGGTTGATGCATGCCCTGCCAGAGCTAGCTCAGTGTTTGGGAGGCTCTGAAGGAAAGTGTGGGAGAGAAGAGGTATTATTAGACTGACTATCAAACTGAAGGTTTACAAAGCCATTTAAACTGTATTAGGAAGATTCTAAAGATCACCTGGCAGTTTAAGATACCAGACACTGGGGTCCTCTCTTGAGCTAAACTGCCAAGCATTCAAATTTTACTGCAGAGAGTGTAACTCTGATGGGCAGGTCACACTGTATTCGACTGCCAAATGGACATTTGCCTAAGAGACTATTTTATGGAGAACTCACAGAAGGCTAGCGCTCCCATGGTGGTCAGAAAATACAATACAAGGACACTCTCAAGGTCTCTCTGAAGAACTCTGGACTTGAATGAATGACATGGGAGATGCTGGCAAAGGACTACCCAGTGTGGCATGCCCTCATCAGAGAAAGTGCTGTGCTCTGTAAGCAAAGCAGAATTGAAGCAGCTCAAAAGAAACATGAGATGTGCAAATGTAGAGAATCCGACCCAAATGTTTACATGGATTATTTGTACCAGACCTGTGGTAGAGCATTCTGAGCTTGTATTGGCCTGACCAGCCCTAGTTGGATACACTGTATCTTGACTCTAATATAGTGATGACATTATTTTTGTCCTCTTCAAGAATGAAGGACAACAACCAGCCAACCAGGCTCAACCAAAGCCTGACTCTGACGTCTCATTGAAGCATGGAGGTGACTGGGTTTTGAAAGGTCGTACTAGTCCAGCATACACTCTGAGAGGCCCTATCACACCGGGAAGGCTCCATGGATGGTTCCAAAGACTAGCTGTTAAAAGACCAGCCTCTCTGGTCTGAAGAGGCTCATCACCAGGTAATGAACGAATGTTTTCTTGGCCACAGCAAATCCCAGAGCCTACTGACTACTGAGCTCTCTGGCTTCCTTGAAGTCCCAAATAAAATCCCATCTTCCACAAGGAGCCTTTCTGTGTGTCAACAATAAAATGCTTTCTCTTTGACTTGTTATAGTTTTGATGACTGTTGAGCTTTATTTCCATATGACCTTCTGTTGGCTTTTAATTTCCCAGCCTGAAGTTCTCGGACCCCTCAGCCATCTCTCAAGCAGCTAATTGTAAATTTGTAAACAATTAAGTTCATCCAGAAGAGTCCCTCCAAAAGGACCCTTCTCTTAGTCCTTCTGCCAATTTTTGTAATATAGTTAAGGCCCCTACATGATCTGTTTGGTCCATTTGGATTTTCATCGAGTTGGATTTTTTTTTTATCTGAGTACACCTGGGCTTATCTTTGGCACTGAGATGGAACATTTCCTGGCAGACTGAAAACAAGGAGGCTAAGGAATAGATTGGAGAAATAGCTTCCCTGGCCTAAGCATCAGACAGGAAATGCCTGCCTCAGGCTGGTACAGGACAGTACCAGGGGGGATGGCATTAGATTAAGCCAACAGCTCACTGCTTCTCCCGAGTCCTGGCCAGAGTTCATCTTCCTGACATCAGACCGGGGATGAATCTCACCCCAAGTCCCTGGGAATCCTGCTTTTGAGTTACTTCAAACTATGCTGTTTGGCAGATTCAGTTGGTAACAATCTGTGTTACCTGCAATCCTTCTATCCCAAGAGACTCACATGCCAGAACTAGGGCTGGCCAGCCACAGAACTGCCCACAGGGTAGGAAGAATGCCCAGTAATTTTCCAGGTTATTTTTTTTCTACTCAGAAAGAAAATGATTTACATCAATATGTCAAGGCTCTGGGGGCAGCTGGGTGGTGCAGTGGATAAAGCACCGACCCTGGATTCAGGAGGACCTGAATTCAAAACCGGCCTCAAACACTTGACACTTCCTAGATGTGTGACCCTGGGCAAGTCATTTCACCTTGTTTGCCTCAGTTTCCTCATTTATAGAATGAGTTGGAGAAGGGAATGGTAAACCACTCCACTATCTCTGCTGTGACACCCTCAGATGGGGTAGGGAAGAGTCTGATGTGACTGAAACAACTGAACACTGGTGGAAGCACAACTAGATAGGGAGTCCGAGAACTTGGGTTCCTCTCTTTGCTACTTTAGCTGTGTAACTGGCATGTTACTTCCCTTCTTGGACCTCAGTTTCCTTCTCTGTTAAATAAAAGGTTGGACCAGCCAACCTCCAAGCCTGGGATGGCTGCCCCAGTGCTGAGGTTCTCTGATACCCCCTGTGAGGCCTCCTGCCTCTGAATCATGGAAGAGGGAGAGAAATCCTCCTTCACTGATCTTACTGGGGAGTCCTATCTCCAAGCCTGCGTTTCAGAATTGGGGCCAAGTAAGAGTTCCCACTGCGAGCCACCCAGCAGCGAAGGCATTATCTGGTCTTGTGCCACATAAGGAGTGGCTGGTGTTTAGATGATTTGTATGCTGAGACGGAATTTAGAACACACACTGTAATCTTTGACCTTTATGGGAGCCGGCCAAAAGATGGGAGGAGTCAGTTGAAGTAATTTCTATATTGCATCTCTGCATACTGAGGGGCATGGGGGGAAGGGCATGTCAGTTAATAAGTTCATACCAAGGGTCCGCTGTGTGCCAGGCACTATGCTAAATGCCAAACCCCAATGGAGACTGGAAGAGAGTACCCAGGCCGATGGAATCACAGACCCTTCATAGAGTGTCAGAAATAATATTCTTTCTGTGTAGAAAACCTGGAAACCTGGAAAATTACTGGGCATTCTTCCTGCCCTGGGGGCAGTTCTTCAGCCAGCCAACTTTGCGTCTAATAAAGAAAGGCAGGGGGCAGCTAGGTGGCACAGTGGATAAAGCACCAGCCCTGGATTCAGGAGGACCGGAGTTCAAATCCGGCCTCAGACACTTGACACTTACTAGATGTGTGATCCTGGGCAAGTCACTTGACCCCCATTGCCCCGCAAAAAACAAAAAAGAAAGAAAGGCAAAAGACAGAGCCTGCTGTCAGAGAGCTCACCGTCTAATAGGGAAGACAACATGTAAATGATAAATTGGAGGTAATCAACTGGCCTTGAGGGGCATCTGGAAAGACTTCTGTAGAAGAGGGAATTTTAGCTGGGACCTAAAAGAAGCCTGGGGAGCCAGGGGTGGAGGTGAGGAGGGAGGGAATTCTGCACATGGAGGGCAGGCAGGGAGAATACCTGGAGTCAAGAGATGGAGCAACAAGAAGGCCCTCATCCCTGGATTGCAGAGCACATCGGGAGTGTAGTGTCTAAGTATGGGTGCTGAGGGCCCCAGCACAGTTAATCCAAACAATAAATACTTCATTTAAAATATTTTTCAAACTTCAGTGGACTGGGGATCTTGATGTGCATGTTAAAATTTTATATTTGAGAAATGATCAAAAGAAGGGTTGGTGAGCATTTTTTTTAATAATATAAAGAGGAAAAGCACTGGCCTTGGATTCAGGAGAACCTAAGTTCAAATCTGGCCTCAGACACTTGACACTTACTAGCTGTGTGACCTTGGGCAAGTCACTTAACCCTCATTGCCCCACAAATACACACACACACACACACACACACATGCTACTATGAGATGTAGCATTGGATAATACACAGAGGATCATTCTTGGAGTCAGGTGGCTTCAAATCTCATCTCTGACATGTGACTAACTGTGTGATTCCAGACATCCCTGAGATGAGAAGCTGTGGCAGAATGGCAATCAGCATCGGTGAAGAGGGTTTTCACTTCAGGAGTTCCCTACATTAATGAAATCACAAGTCTGGACAAAAATACAAACAAAACAAACATCTGCTGATATTATATCCCAGCACCTCCAACAGATTCTCACAGGAGGACTCTAGTCCTCTCACAGTCTTCCTGTTTCTTTGCCAAGAAAGGTAGTTCAATGGAAAGTGCAATCCTTGTGGAGTAAGGGGCCTTCGGTTCAAACCCCAACTCTACCACCTATGTGAACTTGAGCCAGTCACCTTATTTCTAGGGGATCTTCTTCTCACCTACAGAATGAGAGGGGTGAACTCTATGCCCTTTGGGGCTCTTCCAACTCTTCCCTGATTATTTTTCTTGACCTTTTTGAATGATAATATTCAGAAGGGATGTATTCTCCTGTTACCTCCAAGCACACCATGGAGGGCAGAGAAATGTGGAATGTCCCAATTTTCACATTCCTTATTCAGTTTGCTTTCTCAAAATTATCATTTGTGAAACCACAAAGGAGATTAAGAAAGGAAGCATGAGTCTTAGGCCTGGCTCTACCACTAAGCAGCTAGCTATGTGACCTTGAGCCAGTCACTGCCTCTCTTTATGCCTCAGTTTCTTATTTGTAAAATAAGGCAGTTGGACTAGTTGTTGGGTTTTTTTTGGTCATGTCTGTATCAGTCCTGGGCTGATACACAAAACGTTCCTCCCTTATTTCTGAACAGGAACCCCTGGGGTCCCATTGATATCTGTGTTTAAAACTCAGATTGGAGAATACTCGGTCCTCACGTCACCCCAGTGGTCTCTCCCCAGCTCTTTCTGCCTCTGTTCACCTGAAAAAAAGACCTTTTTGTTTGGGAAAGCTTAGAAAAGCCTTTGATTTAGCCCTTTCCTAGGACTGTGTGCTTGTAGGTGATTTGGATGAAGGGAGACAAGATGTTATGATCTGTGTCTTAAGGACCCCCTGGAGCTTCTGAATCTGGTGAGGCGGGAGGGGCAGAGCTGGGAAGGAATGGTGAGAATTCTCTGCTGAGTGAGTGAGCACCAAAGCTCAGAACAATGAGTTCTGAGTGTTAGAACATTATAGAAGGGAAAGGAAAGGGAAGGGGAAAGAAAAAGAGAGAAGAGGGGGTGGGGGAGGTGCAAATGGGGGAATGGAGGGGAAGGGCAAGAAAGTAGAAGTACTGCTGAGTCCACATAAAGACTGGGCAGGTTAACCCATTTGGACTTCTATTATCCTATAAAGTTTTTCTTTGGGAATAAGTACATTAAAAGAGGTTATTTCAAAACATGGAAAAAGACTTTTAAAAATCCATTCAGTGCTACTTCTCCTTACACGGTTGGACAGGTCAAGAAACAACCACAGAGAAGCTGAAAAGCACCAAGATGCTAAGAGATCTATGGATGAAGTCCTCAATGTGATATTCCCTCCAAAGATGCAGATTACAACCCTTCCATGCCTGTCCATTGTGGGCTGTTCTTATCTATGTATTCCCTAAGTTCCCCCTGGGAAGTGGGCCCAACACGTGGGGTCCTTCCCCATGCTCTCTTGCCATTCACTGCAGGGATTCCAGTGGAGCACAGAGATGCCGGTCCACTTCCTCAGATAACAAGCCCGTCTTTTCCAGCCACACATTTCTTCAATAACATCCCTTATGTGACTTCTTATGTGAAATTCCTTATGGATAATGTCTTGTCAAACATAAACCTTTCCATGACCCTTTGGGTGACCCTCAACCCCAGAAGTCCTTCATGACTCCAGTTGTACAACATTCAACCCATTCTCCTCCTTCTGTTGAGTTCCCAGCTCATTTCATTGTCCATTTAGTGTCTGCCCATTTCTCCCTTCAAGACTCAGGTCAGGCACCACCTTCTATATAAAGCCTTTTCTCATCTCCCCATGATCCCCGCCCCAAGAATTGTTAAACTATTTATTTTATGCTTATTCTATGCACATTTATAGATGTACAAGCTGTCCTTCCTAATAGAATGCAAGCTCCTTGGTGACAGAGAATATTTATGCTTTTGTTTCCCTCAGTGTATAGCACAGTGCTTAGTAAATGCTTGGCAATTCACTGATATATATGGATGAACAACTTGTCTAGGCTGTCCATCCAACTGCACACCTTCACCTAGACAATAGGCATGCTTCATCCACTTGGTTTTTCCTCTGTGGATTGTTGAGTGCTCAGCATTTAACACAGAGCCTCAAACACAGTAGGAACTTAAATGTTTATTGACTAACTATGGGTCAAAATGGAAGACTAGTCACTAATAATTTGGTTCTGACTCCTTAAAAATTGTTTCTAGTATGTTCTGAGTGTGTTCATGAGCTCTTCACATAGGTGACCCAGCCCATAAGACTTCCTCACCAAGAAACACTGATGAGAGAGACAAGAAGGACCCTGTTTCTCCAAAAACTGAGAAGCAATTCTTAATGGAGTTTCCTTTTAGTTGGGAATTCACCACAGTACAAGATATGAAGGGTATTCATAGGATCATAGATTCAGAGCTGGAAGGGGCATTAGATGTTATCCACCCAACCACTTCTTGTTCCAGATGAGAAAAGAGTAGGCACATGACCTGCCTACTCAGGTAGTTAGTAGCAGACTTGGGATTGAAACCCAGTTTCTCTGACATCAAATCCAGTGTGCTTTTCACTGCACAATCAAGCAATATTAAAGACCAGGAGAACATGGGAACAAGAGGAAGAGAAATTGGCATTCTTTGCCATAATGATTGGAACATAGGAAATGCTTTATAAATAATTGTATTTAACTGAGGTTTTATCGCTGTAAAATTCATCTAGTTTGTAACATCATTGGCATGAGTACATTCCTCATGTAACTGGACACATCACCCTGCATCACTTCATAGATGCAGCAATAGGTGACTGTGTATAAGAATTCAAACAGACATGTTACGTGAGAGGCATCACCAGAGCTAAGAGTCTGGGGGAAAAGTGAAAAGAAATCCCTTCCAAGCCAAGGATCACTGCTGTATGATGGACACTCTGCCTTCACTGGAGATACAAAGACAAAAATGAAATAATCCCCACCCTCAGAGAGGCCTTGTCTTTGTAAGACGTGATATTTGAGCTCAGCTCTCACAGAAGCGAGGAATTCCATTAGAATTGGGAGGGCTGGAGAAGTGAACAAGAGAGGAGGAAATGCTAAAGCTCTGAGACATTGGAGAGATGTTCTGCCAACCAACTGACAACCTGACATCAACACAGGCTGCACTAGGTCTGGATGAAAGATGGAAAGCCACTTCCCATTCATTTCCTCTTTGTACCATATGGATTTTATGTCCCCTGAGAGTCTAATTTGAGAAATACAACCCCTCCCCTTTTGCTTGATGAAGGAAGAGAGGGGTAGTCAATCCCTCCTTTTACCTCTACTCTTGGAATGTGGGCATCACCAGCCTTGACCAGCCACTCCCTTCTCCCAGCATATATGACTTACTTTCTAGCCACTATCCTCAGCTCCATCCCTACAGAGGGAATCACAACTCTTTCCTCTTCCACTTGACAGCCAGTGCTTTAATTAACTCCCAGGGGGAAACTTGGGTAGGTTTATAAAAATAAGAAATCAATAAGATTCTCCTTCACTGAGCTCCTGAGCCCCCCAACCAGGAAGATAAACTCTTCCTTCACTGACAATTCAAACAGTCTGTTCTCTGACCCCTTTTGTTTTCATCTGTATAGCCTGATATCACTGTTCTTCTTCTCACCCCCTTTTTCTGGCTTTTCATTTACAATGAAACATACAGACCAGAAACAGTTAGCATTGCTTAAATCTCTAACTAGAGTAAGCTAATTAAAGTAGAAATTCTAAACATAATTTGAAGTGACAAGAAAACTTTGGAATTAACATCATTCCCCTGGGCAAGGAGCAGGAAGGAGGGAGAGATGGAGAACATCACTGTCCTATATCAGATCTCCTGGAGAGAAAAGCTGCATGAGCATCAATGGGCTTGTGCCACCGCCTTCCTTGAGATGTGCTGGCAGCTGCTTCTACCCCATTTCTGATTTCTCTTCTACCCAACTCTCAAATCATTTGCTCAAACTTTTTATCCTGGTCTCTAGCTGAACCTCCTTGCTTACCTTTTCTCCAGAGGACATCATTTCTTCTTGAGCTAACTTTTCCTTCAGGTGAAGGGAAGCAATAATAAGTGTCTCTTTAAGACTCATTTCAAAGAGCTATGGGACTGTACATACCCTTTGACTCAGTAATACCACTACTAGGTCTGTATCCCAAAGAGATCATAGAAGAGGGGAAAGGACCCACATGTACAAAAATATTTATAACAGCTCTCTTTGTGGTGGCAAAGAATTGGAAATTGAAGGAAAGTCCATCAATTTGGGAATGGCTAAACAAGTTGTGGTATATTAATGTAATGGAATACTATTGTGCTGTAAGAAACGATGAGCAGGAGGATTTCAGAGAAACCCAGAAGGACTTACATAAATTGATGCTGATTGAGATGAACAGAACCAGGAGAACATTATACACAGTATCAGCAACATTGTGTGATGATCAACTGTGATAGACTTCGCTCTTCTCAGCAGTAGAATGAGCCAAAACAATTTCAAAGAACTCATGATGGAAAATGTTCTCGACATCCAGAAAAAAGAACTGTGGATTCTGAATGCAGATTGAACCATACTGTTTCTACTTTTTGGCTGGTTTTTTCTTTTTTGAGGTTTTCCCCTTGTGTTCCGCTTCTTCTTTCACGATATGACTAATGCAGAAATATGTTTAATGTGATTGTACATATATAACCTATATCAGATTACTTTCCATCTTGGGGAAGGAGGAGGGAAGGGAGAGTGGGAGAAAAATTTGGTACTAAAAATCCTATGAGAACAAATGTTGAAAACTATCTTTACATGTAACTGGGAAATAATAAAATACTTTTATGATAAAAAACTCAGTTCCTACAATGCCCAGGGGCATAGGCAGGTAGACCCTGGAGATCTTCTCTTTGGCCTTCAGTACTCCTCTATGTAAGTTTCAGGCCTTCAGACATGGACCCTGGATGGCTCAGGGTTTCTGTTTGATCAAAATTCCATTTAGGGACATGGAAATTATTGAGAATTAAGGTGGGGTGTACGGGTAGGTCTCCCTAGTTTTCATCCAGATGGTGAGATTGAGAGCATTTTGAGTCCAATGTAATTAATTAACCAATAAGCATTTATTAAGCATTTAACTATATAGAAACAAAATGACAAATTATCCTGACTCTAAAGGGATTTATATTATACAGGAGGAGATATCATGTACACAGAAAATACAAGGCAAACTGAGGAAGGAGAAAGGGTGAATGAGGAAAGCCTCCTTTAGTTGGTGGCACATGAGTCAAGCCTAGAAATTATGCCAGGGATTCTAGGAGTTGGAGGTGAGCAAGTAGAGGGGTTGGGGACAAAATCCCAACAACTCCCTAGACTGTTTGTCGCCATGGACACCATCCATGTGGAGACATTGTTCTATTCTGATAAGATCCCACAGGTTATGGGTTCTGCGTGGAGTTCTTTTGATGACATTTGACCCAACTGTTCTTCTCTTCCCATCTATATTGCTGCTTCCTGTGCCTCCCATGCTGGGACATAGCCTGAGGGTTGAGCATCTAAGCAGGAGGCCCGGCAACTGTCCCTTTGAGGCCATAGCAGCAGCAAGAGGAGCAGCTCCCCTTGAACGGGTGGGTGCCCACATGTCCCATTCCCTCCCTTTCCCTCCACAGCCTCTCCTCCTCCTACACTCTCATTGCCTCCCTCCCCACCCAGTTGGGCAGCACAAAGACATTGTTCCAGGAGGCTCATGACTCATCCTTCACTTTGGTTCCCTAATTACCTAGGAGATGGTGCTATTGTGAGGGCTGGATCCCTCTCTTGTCCAGTGCATTCCACCCCTGTTCCTAAGCCCAACCTTAGGCCAACAAGCAAGATAACAGGTTGGCTCAGACTCCCTGGTCTTTTCTTCACCACCCACTGCCTGGGCTGTCACCCTTAAACAACATGCCATCTTAAGCACCCCCCTTGCTGTGGTCTGAATCCAGGCTTGGAATACTTTCACCCTCAGGCCCACTTCACTGTCTGCTACTCATAATGTGAATCAATGCAACAGAGATCACCCCAAATTGACATAAAAAACTTTTCTGAGATTATTGGTTATCTTAATGATGTGTCATCTGTTTAGCTAATTGACACTATGTATCTTCATGTGCCCACGTAGATGGTGGCAGCAAACAGTGGGGTCCTTTGTGAAATGTTGGGTGTAACTCCCAGGCAAGTGGGAGCCCAGGATAGCTGATGTCCAGAGATTTACTCTTTACAAAGAATGTCGTACTTGGAATCCCAGGGCTTGGCTTTGAAACTAGGCTCTGCCAAGCAGCACCAGTGGGACTTTTAGTGAGTCGCTAAAACTTGCTGGGCTTTAGTTTCCTTATTTGTAAAACAGGGTTAGACCAATGACCTCGAACATCTCTCCCAAGTCCAGATCTATGATTTATGATTTGATCAATAAGCATTTATGAAGTGCCAACTTTGTACTAGGGGCTGGCCATACAAAGACAAAAACAAGCAGCCCCTGCCCTCAAGAAGATTCCAGGGGGCAGTTTGGTGGTGCAGTGGATAGATCACTGGCCCTCGAGTCAGGAGGACCTGAGTTCAAATCCGGCCTCAGACACTTGACACTTACTAGCTGTGTGACCCTGGGCAAGTCACTTAACCCCAATTGCCTCACCAAAAAACAACAAAAAAAGAAGAAGAAGAAGATTCCAGTCTATCAGATTAGGGTCCTCTGGTCCTCCATTCCTTTGGTGTTAGCTCTATTCCCAATGTCCAGGAGCAAATATGGAGTCCTCAGCTGGGCATTCAATATGCCCCCTTCTTACTTTCACACTATTCTTCTGGGACCAGACATTTGAAAGACATTGTCATGTGACAGAAAGACTGGGGTCAGGAAGACCCAGGTTGGAATCCCACCTCTGATGCTTTTCTCCTCCTGCCATGGCCTCTTAAGTTTGGAGTTGGAAGGGAGCACTGAAGCCACCCAGTCCAACCCCCTCATTTTATAGTAAAAGAAACTGAGACTGAGACAGGGTAGGTGACTTGCCCAGGGTCACACAGCTAGTAAGTAGATGAGGCAGCATTTGATTAAATCGAGACCACATCTGGCCAGCCCTGGATGGGGTGTTGTTCTCAGAGGCTGGCTCCACACCCAGCACTCTGTTTACTTCTCCACTCAGTTGTCCGGGACTCTGGGAAATGCACTTCAGACCATGGCAGGAGGTTTCTAAGTCTCTGCACTATTGTAAAGACCCACCGTGGCATCGGCTTGCCTCACGTCCGCCCTGCTCTAATCCACCCTCCTTCAGCCACTAAAGTGATTTTCCTAAAGTTCGGGTCCAATCATGTCTTGGCCTCATGCTCACTCCACATACTCCAGCGGCTCCCTATTTTCTGCAGGGCCAAATACAAAATGTTTGGTTTGGCATTTGAAGCCCTTCATAACCTAGCCCCCTCCTACCTTTGCAGTCTTCTTACACCTTACTTTCAGGCTCATACTCATCAATCTAGTCACACTGTCCTCCAGGCTGTTCCACAAATAAGACGATCCCTCTCTTGGCTCCAGTTATTCTCTGGATGACCCTCGTGCCTGGAATGTTTTCCTTTCTCCTCGGTGCCCACTGGACTCCCTAGCTTTTTATGGGAATCAAATCAAATAATGGATAGAAAGCATTTTGCAAACCTTAGTATACAAGTAAATGCCCATGATTATTATTATTCCTATTTTACAGATAAGGAAACTGAGACTCAGAGAGCTTTCTAGAAATAGGGGACAGCCGGAGAAAATACTTAGAGTTAGGATTTGGAGCGCCATGGGCAAGGAAGCCAGTATCATTGAATTACAGGGTCACACAGCTGGTAAGCATCAGAGGTGGGATTCCAACCCGGGTCTTCCTGACCCCAGTCTTTCTGTCACATGACAATGTCTTTCAAATATAGTGGTTGGAGGTTAAAAACTAAACCTATCTCCCACCCCTTTGCCATGCAGGGGCTGCTTCATCAGGATTGAACTAGAATAGGCATGGTAGGTATATGGGGTATTTAGACTTTAAAACTTCTGCTGGGGGCTGCTAGGTGGCACAGTGGGTAACACACTGGCCCTGGATTCAGGAGGACTTGAGTTCAAATCCAACCTCAGACACTTGACACTTATTAGCTGTGTGACCCTGGGCAAGTCACTTAACCCTCATTGCCCCACAAAACAGTAACGATGACGACAACAACAACAAAACAAAAAAGAAACTTCTGCTAACATTCAGCTTGTTTTCCTGCCAAAAGAGAAAAAGACCTATTTGTACAAACATATTTATAGCAGCTCTTTTTGTGGTGGCTAAGAACTGGAAATCAAAGGAATGCCCATTAATTGGGGAATGGCTAAACAGGCTGTGGTATATTATGGTGATGGAATATTATTGTGATATAAGAAATGACAAGCAGGATGATTTCAGAAAGGCTTGGAAAGACTCGTTTGAACTGATGTATACTGAAGTGAGCAGAACCAAGAGAATTTTGTGCACAGAGACAACAATACTGTTTGATGAAGAACTGTGAATGACTTGACTATTCACAACAATACAATGATCCAGGACCATCCCAAAGGATTAATGATGAAGCATACTACCCACCTCCAAAGAAAGAACTGATATTGATTGAACATATACTGAAGCATGCTATTTTTTACTTTCTTTCATTTTTAAATTTTATCCAAGTTTTCTTGTATGAAATGACTAACTTGGTAATGTCTTGCATAATTGCACATGTATAACCTATATCTGATTGCTTACCATCTCAGGAAGGAGAGGAGATGGGGAAGGAGGGATAAAATTTGGAACTCAAAACTATAAATAAAAATGTTTATTATTTTAAAAAATTAAAAAGTCATTTGTCAAAAAAACATTCAGCATGTTTGTGAATTTGGAGGTGGGGGGCACCCAAGCTCTGAACCCACAGAAATAATCATCTCTTTTCCCTAGGAAAACCAGTGCCCTCCCGTCCCACCCACCATTGGAATATCTTAGTCCCTGAAATTGTCAGAGCAGAATTGTGAAATGATTGCTTGGAAGCTTTGGAATCTAGAATGTGTTTATTTTATTGTTACTTTAAGATCGGTCAGGTCAGTAACACCCCCTCATCCCTTTTTTATCCAGAATTATATTTAATGATAGTGTCAGGTTTCTAGCTTGGTGCTCTGAGAAAGCTGAAGGCAGAAGGATGAAAGTGGTAGAAAGTTGCTTCTGCAAATTACTTAGGAGACAACCCTGGATGGTTCAGGTCCCAGGAATGGCTTTGCCACAAAAATATCCTCCCACCCCCAGCATCACAAAAGCTTAGAATAAGAAGGGACTGGGCTGGGGCGGGGGGGGGGGGGCGATCTACTGCAGTCTAACCTATAGCTTGACTGGAGCACCCTCTGCCAAACTACCTGGAAAGTGGTCATCCAGCTTTTGCTTCAAGACCCCCAACCACCTCCTGAGTAGGAGGTGCCAGTTGTCTTTGAACCATAAATCCATGAGCAGAGAATTCACTTCGGTTCAATAAGCACCCACTATATGCTAGGCACTTTACTGGGTGTTGGGGATACAAAGACAATAGTGAAATGGTCCCTGTCCTCAAGGAATTTACATTCTATTTTTAAGAAAAGCCTATCTTCATGAGTAATTTATGAAGTCAGACAAGGTAAAGAATAGCTCAACTTTCCCTCTTTATTCTTGTTTTCCCTTTTCATTTTTTCTTTCATTTTTTCTTCTCTTTCTTGCCCTCTGCTCACATGCTCCTCTGTTTTTCTTTTCTCTTCCACCTTTCCCTTCTCTCCGTTTTTCTTGGAATTGTTTCTTTTACTTTCCCTTTGTCAATCAGCAAGTAACCATTGAGAGCTTGCTATTTACGGAGCCCACTATTTACACTGTTTACTATTCACACTCTTTACCTAACCTCCTAGGATGGAGAGTATGAAAGGAGTATTGGTTTGTAATAGAGAGCTGGTGCATTTACAGAGGGTCTCCAATGGCATCTTAGGGAGACTGCTTCTGGGAAAAAAGGGTTGATATGTAAAGAAAGTACTTTGGAGAAACTGTGGAGCATGTGTAGATATTCTATAATTGGTTCTCACTGACTAACCGCATGGCGAATGAGAAACTCCTTAATTGGCCATGGAGGCATTAAAAGGACCCAGAGCTAAGTGTGGAAAAATAGTTTAGTTGTTCTGTGGTTGGACTTTTGTCACAGGCTCCTGGAATGCCACCTTGCTTTTGGGCCATGGCGGCTACTGCTCTTTTGGTCAATTTTTGTTTTTATTATATGTTTCATGTGTGACAACTGGACAATAATTATAAAATCTCTAAAAGATTCTGAATTTCCTTAGACATGTTTTTGAGAGCTCTCATTGTTTGATTTGGTTATTGGCAAAGCTATTTAAAACTGTGTTAAGATCAATTTTGTAGGAAACTTTTCCAGCTGATTACCAGTATCTGAAACACCTGAGGGACTTTACACTCACACCTGAAACTCTACAGCTGAGACTTGTTAGTCGATCATCAGCATCCACATCTGAAAGACTTTCATTCCACAACTACACCCAGAGGACATCCCAAGAATCATCTCAGAAAAGACTTTCAAAGACTTAAATGAACATTTTCTGGTTATCCTTTTCCCCATTGCATACATTGTTTATAATGTCCACTTACTAAAGGGGAGTGCCCCCTTTAGTTTTTCTCTGTTTGTAATGTCCACCTGCTAAAGGGGAATGCCCCCTTTAGCCTCTGTTAATTCGTTGCTCAATTTCTTTTCTCTCTTTTCATTCCCTTTACTTTGTTAGTCATAAGTATCTGTAATGTTATTGCTTCATGTAAGGAAACAATGTTTCTTCATGAAGCACTGAGGGGAGTGTGAGAACCAGGATGCCACCCCATGCTGAAGAAGACATTGTGAGAACCAAGGCATCGGCCCCTGATGAGAAGCATGTGACTAGCATCCCAGAAGTTGGGGGCTTCTGGAAGTTGCCTCTATTCATAGAACTGCCTGTAAGTCATGTCAATCAATGCTACCAGCCAATTAGCTTGGAGCTATATGTGGGGACCACCCCACTTCTGGTCAGGCAAGGGACTTCCACTGGAGGAGACTGAGGATCTCTCTCCTTGGTTCAGAAAGGAGCTTGTGGTGGCAGAAGAAGGAGGAAGGTAGCCAGGTTTCCTAACTCTTGGAAATTCACTCTCTTGTATACCTTGGAGAAGGCAGCTTTCTCTCTCTCTCTTTGCTAACCCCTAATATACTTTAATAAATGCTTAAAAGCCTAAACTGTTGCTGAATTTATAAATAAAACATAGCTAATTCTTCCCCCACACTGTGGGGGGGGCAGGTAAGGACACACACACACATTAGATTTTAAACATCACACTCCTAAGATTGATAATGCTGCAAAGGTAGCATTGTGAAACAATTGAGACAACTCTCCTCTCTGTAGCATATGTTTTCATTGCCTTCTTCATCTCCCCCTTCCTTCTCTTCCTCCTACTTCCTCCTTGTCCTTTTTCTTCCTTATACTACTGCCTTGAGTAGAGAGCTTCCCCTCCCCAGGGAAAAGGACTAGGTGTGTTTAGAGATTCAAATAACTATCCCCTCTGCTCAGTTCTGCCTCCCAAGGTCCACTATACAGTGTTCCAGACTAGTCCTGAGGAGAGAATATACTAAGAGTTAATAGAGACCTTTGACTCCCCTGGACCTTCACAGTCCACATAACTCACAGAACCAATGAAGGGTAAGGTCCATGTTTGTTCTTCCTCTCTTTGGCTTGCTGCTCCTTGGATATAGATCCCACTTGGTCCAGAAACTCCTCTGCTTGGTCTGTGCCTATCTTCACTTTGTTCTGTATTTGTCTTCAGTTTTCCAGCCCCCAGTTTCTGGAGTCTGTTTAGCCTTGTTTTTTTTTTAAATTGTTATTGATGTCTTTTGGGATTTTTATATCACTATATTCCCCTAAATATCCCCCTCTCTTGAAAAAGACCTATTTGTACAAACATATTTCTAGCAGCTCTTTTTGTGGTGGCTAAGAATTGGAAACCAAAGGAATGCCCATCCATTGGAGAATGGCTGAACAAGCTGTGGTATATGATGGTGATGGAATATTATTGTGCTAAAAGAAATGACAAGCAGGATGACTTTAGAAAAACCTGGAAAGACTTGTATGAGTTGATGTAGAGTGAAGTGAGCAGAACCAGGAGAATGTTGTGCACAGAGACAGCAATATTGTTTGATGAAAAACTGTGAAGGACTTGAACATTCTCAACCATACAATGATCCAAGACAATCCCAAAGGACCATTGATGAAACATACTATCCACCTCCAACGAAAGAACTGTTATTGATGGAACAAACTGAAGCATGCCATTTTTCACTTTCTTTAATTTTTTCTTTTAATCAAGTTTTCTTGTACAAAATGACAAATATGGTAATGTTTTACATAATCGTACATGTATAGCCCATATCTGATTTTTGTCACCCCAGGAAGGGGGGACAGGAAGGAGGAAAGGAAGGATAAAAATCGGAACCTAAAACTATAAATAAAAATGTTTATTATGAAAAAATCCCCCTCTCTCCCTCTGTTTGCCCCATTTTTCATCTGTAAAATAATCTGGAGGAAAAAATGGCAAATCACTGCAATATCTTTGCTAAAAAAACAAAACCCAAATGGGGTTGTAAAGAGTCAGCCACAATAGAAATATGACTGCACAAGATATGGGGACGAAATTGGTCTCATTAAAGTATTGTAAAGCCTTATTCTAAAAGACAAGACTGAGGGTGGAATTCAGGTATATTAAGTGGCCCTGAATCATCCATCTTCCATTATCAATCAGTCATCTTCAGTGTGGTAGCAATGAGATGAATACACAGACTAAACCACTGCCTAAACTGACTTTCTCAATGAGGCAGAAAGTCTTGGGACAAGGGGAACTTCTACTTTGCCAAAGTATTAATCTTGTCCAGGGAATTTCATATCCCATTCAGCAGATAGTAGAAGGATGGGACCCACCTGTGACCTGAGGCCATGGGAATTCCCTGACATTAAGGAATGTTTAACATTCATTCAACAAATATGTGTTAGGCTTCAACTACATGCTTAGAACCTTGCTATCTGAAACACAGACTATAAACAAGTTTACCTGCACAGACTCTGGCCTCAGGGAGCTTATAATCAGGTTAGGGAGACCTGACTAACTTACTTGAAAAGTTAATAGGGGCAGCGAGGTGGCACAGTGGATAAAGCACCAGCCCTGGAGTCAGGAGGACCTGAGTTCAAATTCAGCCTCAGACACTTGACACTTACTAGCTGTGTGACCCTGGGGAAGTCACTTAACCCTCATTGCCCCACCCCTCCCCCAAAAAAGTTAATAACAATAAAGAATTAAATAACAGATAACAAGGAGATAAGATGAAACAACTGGACAATAATAACAACAAGACATTTCCTAAGGCAGAATTTCTTTAAGTATTGTACGTTTGGGAAGATAAGCATTTTGTACTCTGGAACTTGGATGATTCATGGATTCATTCAGTGAGAGTTCTCTCCAACAGTACAGATGCAAGCTCCGCCCCCCCTTCCCCCGCCATGCTTTCTCATGCAGTGCACAAATCTCCCATTGGTGATCTAATCAATGCTTGGATGCCTTCCTCTAATGCTCTCCAGGGTACCACTTACTCTGGCCACTGTTTCTTGCTCACTACAGGCTGCCTCCTTTTCTAGTCCTACGTGGCCTCGTGCTATACTCAGCCCATCACATGTCTTTCTATTAATGTTAAGATGTTTTGCAAGTTTTGTGTTTCTAAGGTCATGATGTTCCATGGCTTGCAGTCATAAAGTATTGCTGAGAGACTCATACCATTGCTGAAGAAATGGACTTGTGTGGCAGTGCAGTTACAAGTCTCTATGTTCATAGAGGTGGAGCTAGAAGACTCCTTAGGGATCTTCTAGTTAAACCCCATCATTTTTGAAGAGGAATCTGAGGCCCAGAGAGAAGAGACTTATCTTGGGTCCCACAGGCAAGGATCAAGGATGATAATGACAGAAAATAAGAACCACACCAGAACCTTCTTCAATGAACATTGGTGATGCAATAGATAAAGTACTGAGCTTGGACTCAGGAAGACCCAGGTTCAAGCCTTGCCCCTAACAGGTACTAGCTTTGTGACCCAGGGTAAGACCCTTCAATTATCTAAGCTTTAATTTCCTCAGCTGAAAAACAGAAATAATTCCTGTAGGACCTGCTTCACAGGGTTGTTGTGTAAAGTGATTTACAAATCTTAATGTGATATGTAGATGTTAGTTATTACTAGGACCTTTGAGTCTATTTGGGGCAATCTGTTGTCCTTATGTTCATCATGAGAACTATGAGGTGATATGACCCAATATTTCATGACATGATGCTCCTTGCTGCTTAGGAGGCCATGATGAAGCCAGCTCTGCCCAATTCCCAGGTACTTGTTTATTGCGTGATCCTGGGTAAGTCGTTTAACCTCCATCAGTTTTCTCATCTGTAAAATGGGAATGATAAATAATGCCTACCTCTCGTGGTTGTTATGGGGATCAAATGAGATAATATTTGTAAAAATGCTTTGCACGCCTATATAAATGCCAGCCACTGTTATTATGATTATTCACCTCTGGAGGAGAATGTGAGAGGCACCCTTCCATTTAGTTGTGGTTCTTGTATATTTCACAGTCAACAAATACTTATTAAGTACCTACTATGCGCCAGGCATTGAGCTAAGCTCTGGGGATACAAAGAAAAGCAATAGACAGTCCCTGCTCTCAAAGAATTTCCAGTCTAATGGGGAAGACAACATGCAGAGAATTATGTACAAACAAGTTCTCCACAGGAACATCTGAGCTGGAAGTGACTTCAGAAGCCATTTGGTTCAATGCGCCAGACCAAGAGTCCATCCAGCCCATCTCCGCATGCAAGTATGTGCAAGATGTACCTTTGGAGAACGTGGTTTCCATTTGCAGGTTGATATGGGGAGCCTGGAGGGGTCCTGGGCTCCAACAACTGAAAAACCTTCTCCATGCTGCTACTTCACAATGCAAATACTCCCGGAAGGAGAAGCAACACATCAGAATCTCAGAGCCAGAGGGAAACTCAGAAGCCACCCAGCCCAACCTATGCCTTGCCTAAGAACCCTTTGGGCAATTGGAAAATTGCCTGAGAATGCACTGCACAATGTTTATATGTCAGCTACTAGACATGTCATATGAAGGGAGCGATAGAGGATTTAATATTAGTAACAGTATCACTAACTGATAAATGTTATTTGTAATATTTGAAATAGTAAAATATTATAAAATGGTAAATATTAATGAAAATTTCCTAGTGATTTTCTATCACTACTAAAATAAAAATAATATTTCAATGAGATAAAGGCTTTAAAAATCTTGACAAAATTTAAAAAAACTTTAAATTTGTTAGTGAGATTAAAATATTATTAATAGCTTAATTATTATAGAGATCAGTGTGATATATAGGCTTCATCACTTTAGAAAAAGGACTATGCTGGAGATTAGAGAGGACTTATAAATATTGCTTTGCATTTATTTGTATTCTTCTCTTTATATTTATATTGTTTGTTGGTAATTAATTTATATTATTCATTAGCAATTAATTATTCAGTTAATTTTTTCAGTGTCACTAGCCAAGCTGGTAAGTTTCTCTTTTAAAAGTACTTTTAAAATGAAAAGATACATTATACAATAATCAAATAATGGTTCCTTAATGTCAGTAATCAAACAGTTTTTTTAAATCAGGATTCATGTTTCTTGCTGTGTAGAGATCCACTGTACACATGCAAAGCCAGTTGGCAAAAATGTAATGTCTTTGATTGCAACCAAAGTGAAGGGTTTGATCCCAAGTCATTCCTTTTTCTTTACATGGTTCCACATGATGCATGCTGCTGTGATTTAATTTCCTGTTAAGGTTTAAAGGTTTTAATTTTGGTTTTGTATGAGGATGAGGTACAATCAAAACATGTGCTGGGTGTTTAATATATTCATTTCGATTAATTGGGTGTTGTTTGATCTTCTTTGTATTCTCAGCACAATGCTTCATATACAGTAGACCCTTCATAGATGCTTGTTCACCATTTAGCACCTATTAAAGTATGCTCACTGATTGGCATCCAATAAAGGTATGCCCATTGAGTGGCACTTGATATGGTATGTCTACTGCCTCAGCTGTATCTCAACCAAGTCAAGTCAATCAAACCCATAAACTATCTCAGGTTTTGGTTTGAAGAAAGGAATGTGGTACTTAGATCCTGGATGAAGGCTGCACACAGCAAGAATTGTGCCTCTTCTCTCTGGGTGGCCACCCCAAGTCCCAGGATTCTGGATCTCTGGGATACCCAGCAACATGGATGCTGATGAGGCTTCAGGCAACCATTTCACAAGCACCAATCAGGACTTGCCTGAGCTGGGGACGACCAGGATAATGAACCAGGTATGAGTTCCTTTGATGGTAAGCAACACTTGGCAGAAAACATCAATTAGTTTGGGCACCAGGGAATAGCCCAGTAGGGATCAAGAGCCACCAGAGGTGTTAAATGTCAATGCAGAACCAATCACAGCAGGCAGTGGAAAGCAGCTTGTGTGAGTGGTAGGTCCACAAGTCATGAAGAAAAGCATGGGACACAAGTGTTCATCGTCTCAACCGCAGGCAGCAGGTGGCATGTGTAGGCTCCACTGTCCTTGCTAATGAGACACCAGTCGTCCCTCCCCTCCCTCCTCTCCCTCCCTACAGCAGCACATACACAGGAGACTAACACAAACACTCTCAAAATACTTTGCATTTATTTATATTTTTTCTATTCGTGTTTATTCTGTATATATACTTAAATACAACCTTGGCATCTCCTCCATTAGAGAGAAGTTCCTTGCTGGTAGAGATGATTTCATGTTTTAATATTTTTATCCCCTGTGTTCAGCAGTGTCTGATACTGGTAGGTACTTAATAAATGCATGTTGACTAATTGGCTGTTGTATGGTCATCTTTGTATTCCCAGAAAAGGGAATACATGGTTGTTGCAGAGTCATTTCACTTGTGTCTGACTCTTCCTGACCCGCTTTGGGGTTTTCTTGGTAGAGAGAGATATTGGAGTGATTTGCCATTTCCTTCTCTAGATCATTTGGCAAATGAGGAAACTGAGACAAACAGTGAAGTGACTTGTCCAGGATCACACAACTAGTAAGTGTCTGAGGCTGAATTTGAACTCAGGAAGATGAGTCTTCCTGACTCCAGGAACAATGCTCTACCCACTGCACCACCTAGCTTCCTGCTTTAAAGTTGGCACTTCATAAATACTTGGTACTATGTGAGGTTCCTGGGCATGGGAGGAAGGGCTTTCCCAAAAGGGAAGAACAGGGAAGGACGTTTTCTTGTGGGAAGCAGAATTTAAGTAGGACTATTAAAAGCTTGGTAGGAAGTCAACAATTCCAAACATATTTTTTGGCTGGACCTGTGATTTTTTCAGACTAAGGGGCTTTTGATGTGCAAACTCCCTCCTTTAATTCAGACTGGCCTCTCCTCTACAATTTGTAATCTCAGAACAGGGTTTCTTATCCCAAGATCCAAGGGGTAGATTTCAGGAATTCTGAATCTGTATGGGGGAAAAATTTTTCTTCTTCATTTTCACTCATCTCTAACCCAAATCTAGTATTTCCTTCAATTATGAATGTAGGCAACAAACAATTTGTGCCTGACCTGTGGTAGAGCCTTCCAAGCCTGTATTGGTCTGATCAGCCACAGTCAACACACCATACATTGACCCCGGTGTGGTGGGATCATTTTGGCCCTCTTGGAATATGAAGCATGACAAATATGGCAGCAAAAACTCCTCTGAGAAGGAGGCCCATTGACTTCAGGAGGCTGCCAAAGGGGGCCCGTGACACAAACGCACGCACACTTGTCTCAGAGATGTGCTTGAATTAAGTGACTTGTTCAAGGTCACCTTTGCAGTTGGGTTTTCCTGCCCTTTCCCTTATACTTATCAGGCACTTAGCAAACATTCATTAAATAGGAGGGAGGGAGGCAATTTCAGGCTCAGAGAATGGCATGGCCAAAGGCACAGAAGTGGGAGGGTGTGGAGGATGCTCTGGGGACAGAGTGGCCCGGTTTGAATAGAGTGCAGGATATGGGCAGAGAAAGGATGGAGCTGAAACAGAAAGGCAGCGATAAACCTCGCTTATGGGGATCATTGGACCAGAACTAGAAGGGACCTTCCAGACTGACCCACCTCCTTATCTAACCTCCATATCTACAGGTGAGGTGGCCTCCTCTGACCTTTAAAACATGATATGAATGCCCATTATTATAAATGTTAGGATACGGCATCTCTGGAATTAACTATAATGATCAGCAGAGGTTTTCAAGGCGCTATGGTTATCTGTTTTGTAGACAAGGAAGATCAAACTTTTCACAAGCCTGGCAGTTTGCCCCAGGCCTCAGATCAGCTGGCTGGACCTGCAGTGGGACTTTCTGCTCTGCCCAGGGCTGCTGTCCAGGACATTAGACCGGGTGCTTTTCCTTCCTCCAGAGGGGACTTGAAGCACCCTGGGGTGGAATCTAATTCATTCATGGGCAGCTCATGAAACAGATCAAAAGAATACATCTATTAAACTTATATCTTTAACTGATGGATTGGTCCCATGCACCTCACACACTCCTAAAGTCAGGGAAATAGTTATGGGGCAGTCTGAAGGATCCTGGACCATGATGCCTTCAGGGAAATCATCGGATATGTCACTGAAGAAGCTGGTGTGATCTTGGGCTCTATAAAGAGTTAAGAATGAAGGAAGGGGGGCGGCTAGGTGGCGCAGTGGATAAAGCACCGGCCCTGGAGTCAGGAGTACCTGAGTTCAAATCCGGCCTCAGACACTTGACACTTACTAGCTGTGTGACCCTGGGCAAGTCACTTAACCCCCATTGCCCCGCAAAAAAAAAAAAAAAAAAAAAAAAAGAATGAAGGAAGGGCAGCTAGGTGGCACAGTGGATAGAGCACCAGCCCTGGAGTCAGGAGTACCTGAGTTCAAATCCAGCCTCAGACACTTAACACTTACTAGCTGTGTGACCCTGGGCAAGTCACTTAACCCCAATTGCCTCACAAAAAACAGAAACAGAAACAAAAACAAAAACAAAAACAAAAGAATGAAGGAGGGAAAAAATGTTAAGAATGAAGGAGGGGATAGTTTCCACGAACTCTACCCAGGCCAGAACACTCCTAGGGTGTCAAGTCAAGGCAATGAGCATTAATTAAGCACCTGTTTTGTGGCAGGCACTATGCTAAGCCCAGGGGATACAAAGAAGTAAAAAACTGTCTCTGCTCTCATAGCTCACAGTCTAATGGGAGGTGTAAACAAGACATATTGAGGATAAACCATAGATGATCACAAAGAGAAGGCCTGGACATTAGGGAGGGTTGGAAAAAGTTTCTTGTAGAAGGTGGGATTTGGGGAAGTATTTTCGAGAAGGAAGCCAGGAAATTCAAGAGGCATTGGTGATAATGAAGAGAATTCCAGGCTTGGGGAATAGCCAGTGAAAATTGAAAGACTCAGGAGATGAGGACCCTTGGGAAGGAACATCTGAGATCACCGAGTGCATGGAGGGGAGTGAGGCTGAAGAAGACTGCAAAGGTAGAGAGAGGCTGGGGTCTGGAAGGCTTTCAAAGCCAAACAGAGGGTTTTCTATTTGTTTGGAGTTCACAGGAAGTCACTGGAGTTTATTTAGTAGATCTGACTGTGGGACCTGGGTTTTAGGAAGATCAGTTTGAAGGCTGAATGGGGAACAGACCAGAGTGGAGAGGGACCCACAGCAGGCAGATCCACCAGAAGCTATTTCTTTCATCCAAATGTGAGGAGAGAAGCCCTCCACAAGGGAGGTGACAGTGTCAAAGGAGAAAAGGAGACATACAAGAGATAATGAAGAGGTAGAATCAACAAGACTTGGCAACAGAGGGGCAGCTAGGTGGCACAATGGATAGAGCACTGGCCCTGGATTCAGGAGGACCTGAGTTTAAATCTGACCTCAGACACTTGACACTTACTAGCTGTGCGACCCAGGGCAAGTCACTTAACCCCAATTGCCTCACCAAAAAAAACCAAAACAAAACAAAAGACCCAACAACAACAACAAAAAGACTTGGCAACAGAGAGCCCAAGAAGGATGGAGAAAAGGCCAATGGATCTGACAAAAAAGAACCTTGGTAACTTTGGAGGGAGCAGTTTCAATTAAATGATGAGGCTGGAAACTTTTGCAGAGAGTTAAGAAAAAGTAAGAGTAAGAGAAAGAAGAGGCACTTGTTGGAGATGACCTTCCCAAGGAGTGTGGTTTTGTATTTTGTTTGGCTCATCTTAAGAATTGCATTGAGAAACTGCAACATAGTCAATCATCAACAAACATTTATTGTGGTTTTTTTTTTTTTATTTTCCAGGCACTGGGCTAAACACTAGGGATGCAAAGAGAGGCATTTGTTCAAAGGGAGCTTAAGTTCTAACTTTCAGAGGAGTCAACCAGGGTGGCAAAAGGCCTCCAAGTCATGCCATAAGTGGAGCAATTGAAGAAAGTGGGGAGGGAAGTTTGGCTGGCATGGAAGGGAAGACTTAAGGGAGACATGATGGCCACCTTCATGTCTTTGAAGGGCTGTGGTGTGGGCTCATTCTGCTTGACCCCAGAGGGCAGAAGGAGGAGGGATGGATGAAAGAGAAAGAGATAGAGTTTGATTCTGGGGAAATAAAAACCTTTCTGATAATTCTAAATAAAAAGATAAAAATCATTCTAATAATTAGAGGTATTTAACCACGGGGTAGTTTGCTTTGGGAGACAATGGATTCTGCTTTGGTAGAAGTCTTTGAGTGAGAGTGGGGTAACCTTTTGGGGGGATGTTGCAGAAGGTGTTTCTGTACAGGAACTGGAAAAACAAGATGGTTCAGTAGATACGGCATTGGACAGTTGGACATAATAGTCTCAAAGCTCTCTCTCTCAGGATCTCTCTTCTAATCTAATGATTATATGATTAGATTAGAAGAGATTCCAACCCTGACACTGAGATCCTGTGCTTTCCAGTCACCATGTACTCACATGTTGAAGCTGCCCACCCTGTTCTCTCACATCATCTGCATCTCTCTGATATTTGCTTTGTAAATAAGCCAGCAGAGTCAAAGCCCTGAATTCAACAGCCTCACCTCCCTTCATGTGTACTCTTGTTTATGGATGGGCAATTCAGTTGATACGCTCTGTAACTTCCAGTTTGTACTTACATCATCATTATCATAAAATCCTCATTCTGTTTTTCCTTTAGATTTGGAAAACTGCCAAAAAAAACCCCAACCCCAACCCCACCCCTCCTTCAAACCTGCCTAATTAGAACACCTACCAGTATGATAGATCCTTTCTCTTAGGAACTCAGCTTGTTTCCCAGAAAATGGGTCCTCTCCTCCTGAGGGCCAAGTTGAGAAGAAATTGAGCGTGCAGAGGTTCACCTCCCTTGTTAGACCTTTTGGCAGCATCTGGCTACTTCCTTTCCACGTTTTGGCAAGAAAGAGACCCCAGTCTGGGTCTTTCCAGAGGCACTTTATTCCCTCCTTCCCTGGATTGTATCTTTCACATCCAAGTTGATTGTCATTTTTCTCTCTGTCTTTCTTTTCTCCAAGTGCCTTGACCCTTCTGAATCTAAGCTTCATTTTCTTTAATCAAATAATAAACAAATATGTATTATATTCCAGTTTTATCCCCGTGCTAAATGCTAGGGATTCAAAGACAAAACAACAGTCTTTGCCCTCAGAGAACTTATACTCTATATGGGGAAACATCATGTGAATATCTAATTAAATTACAAATAGAGAGATAGATACATAAATAATTTGGAAGAGTGGAAGGGAGGTACTAACAGGTAGAGTAATGATTATAAAGATTGTTAATGATCACTAATTTTTATAGAACCTACTATGTTCTGGGCACTGTGCTAAGCGATTTGCGCTTATTATCTCATTTGATCCTCCTAACAATTCTGGGAGGTAGGTGTTATTATCTCCATTTTACAGATGAAGAAACTGAGGAGGACAGAGGTTAAGTGACTTGCTCAGAGTTACACAGCTAGCAAGTGTCTAAGGCTGGATTTGAACTCAGGACTTTCTGACTCCATCCATATCCAGAGCCCTGGCCACTGTGGTTGGCACCTAGCTGCCCAATCCTAATAGGATAGCATTAGAATTCCTGATTTAGAGTCAGCTAGACCTGGGTTCAAATGGTGCCTTAGACATTTGCTAGTTCCGCATACAATATTGTGACTGTTTGGTTTTCTGTTTAGTTGTTCATTCATGTCCAATCCTTCACGACCCCTTTATAAGGTTTTCTTGGAAAAGATACTAGAGCAGTTTGCTGTTTCCTTCTCCAATAAATTAAGGCAAATTGAGGTTAAGAGACTTGCCCAGGGTCACACAGCTAGTGAGTATCTGAAGTTGGATTTGAACTCAGGTCTTCCTGAGACACCTAGCTGCCTCCAATATTGTGAATAGGATTATATATTTAGAGTTGGAAGGTGCCTTAGAGCCCAAAGGACTCATGATGAAAAATGCTATCCACCTCCAGAGAAAGAACTGAAGTTGTTTGAATACTGACCAAAATATACTATTTTCACTTTTTTCCCTTTCTTCCTCCCTTCCTTCCTCTCTTCTACCCTCTGTCTTATACAAAATGACTAATATGGAAATGTTTTACATGATTACAAATGTAGAGCCTATATTATATTGCTTGCTATCTCATTGGGGGAAGGTAAAGAGAGAAAAGGGGAGGGAGAAATAGAATTTAGACCTCAAAACTTAAAAAAAAAAAAAACAACCCCAAACAACAAATGTTTAAAAAAAAACTTTCTTAACATATATTTTGGTGAGGCAATTGGGGTTGACTTGCCCAGGGTCACACAGCTAGTAAGTGTTAAGTGTCTGAGGCCATATTTGAACTCAGGTCCTCCTGAATCCAGGGCCAGTGCTCTATCCACTGCGCAACCTAGCTGCTCCCAAAATAAAATATTTTTAAAAGAAATCAAAGCTATGAATATCTATAGTCTTATGAAAAATGCTCTAAATTACCAGAGATTATATAAATGCAAATTGGAACAACTTAGAGGTTTCATCCCATACCTATCAGATTGGATATTATAGAAAAGGAAAATGACAAATGCTGGAGGGAATGTAGAAAAGCAGGCACACCAATGTACCGTTGGTGGAATTGTGAACTGATCAAACCATTCTGGAAAGCAATTTGGAACTATGCCTAAAAGGCTATCAAACTGGGAATATATACTTTAGCCCAGCAATACTGTTACTAGGTCTATAACCCAAAGAGATCCAAAAAAAGAAAAAAAGGGAAAAGGATCTATATGTACAAAAATATTTATAGCAACTCTTTATCATGGCAAAGAATTAGATATATAAGGGATGTCCATCAGTTGGGGAATGGCTGAACAATTGATATATGATTGTGATAGAAGACTATTGTGCTATAAGAAATTATGAGCAGGATGGTTTTAGAAAAAACTGGAAAGACTTATATGAACTGATTCTGAGTAAAATGAGCAGAACCAGGAGAACATTGTACACAGTAACAGCAGTATCGTATCATGAACAACTGTGAATGACTTAACTCTTTTCAGCAATACAATGATCCAAGACAATCCCAAAGGACTTATAATGAAAAAAGCTATCCACCTTCAGAGAAAGAACTGATAGAGTCAACATAGTTTAAAAAGGCAACAACGCAACAAACCTTTGTTTTTCTTGAGGGTTTTTTGGTCTGTGTTTTCTTTCACAATATGGCTAATATGAAAATGTTTTGTGTGACTACATATGTATGACAGATCATATTGTTTACCATTTCGGGAAGGGGAGAGGGGAGGGGATGAAGGGAGAGAATTTGGAACTCAAAATTTTTAAAAAAGAATGTTTAAAATTGCTTTCACATGTAATTGGGAAAAATAAAATATTAAATTAAAAAAAAAGAAAATCAGGCTTGAGCAACATAATTATGGAGAATCTAGTTTGAGGTCTGCTCTGCATTTCTATATTAGCAAAGGACAGAGAAGCCCTAAAGAAGGAATTCATTGTCACTGGGTTTTGCCTACCAGGGAAAGAGCTGCTAGAGTAAAATCTCTGTGTAGGCAGGAAGGTGTACTATAGAAATTCTTTGTCCCCTCCAGTCCTGGCATGGTTTTCTGCACCCCCAGGGGCTTAATGTCTGTTAAGCTGAATCATTTCTAACATCCTCAAAATCAAATGAAATCATCTCAGTAGCAGTGCTTTGGAAATTGTCAAGCCTTTTACAAATGTTAGGGACCACAACTGTTACTGCCCCTAGGGACAGCATCAGCACATGCTGGAGAGATTGTTAGTTTTGTATTCTGAGGACGTGGGTCCAAATTTGGGCTCTGCTGCCTGTGTGAGTGTGAGAAAATCTGTGCCTCAGTTTCTTCAAGTGTAAAATGAGGGGGCAAATACTAGATTGACCCCTGAAACCCATTCCAGCCTTAGATCTTGGATCTTGTGCTAAACAGTGATGACCACAGAGGGTCTCCAAGAATAAACAAGATAGTAGGGGCCAACATTTCTATAATGGATCCTCACAACAGTAGCTGCTATTATTATTCCCATTTTCCAGATGAGTCTCAGAGATTGGGTCACTTGCTTACACGGGAGTAGCTGTCCTAGTGAACCTCTGAAAAGACCAGTTGGGTGTGATCTCCCCAGCCTTGCTTGTTCTCTGCAGGCTGAGGAAGGCTTCCAACCTAGAGGGGAAATGATCTCTTTATTATTTTGTAAAGTGTATCTTGGCCTGGGGCTCATTCGGAGTCTGGCTAGTCTTTCAATTTTTCATGTCACCTTTTTTCCCTAACACGTCCAATTTAGAAAACAACAAATTGTCATTGACATTTTTTGTTTTTACATTATCTAAACTTTCCATTATATCATGCTTCTAGCGAGTCATCCCTCAGAGCAAAGAATTTTTGGTTGGTTTTTTGTTTTTTTTTGTTTTGTTGTTGTTGTTGTTTTTTAGGGAAAAAAACATTTCAGCAAAACTATCCATCCGAGGGAAAAAAGTCTGACATTTACTGTAGCATTTCACACTTTGGCAAAGATGGTGGGGGATAGCTTCCTGATTTTCAACATTTTGATTCATTTTCCTTTCTCTTCCTGTCCCACCCCTCTCAGTCTTCTTCAGGATCCTTTTATTAAAGGGAGGATTAAGCCAAGCCTGAGTTTGCATTCTGCTTCTTGACATTGACTGTGTGACCCTGGGAAAGTCATCCACCTCTCTGGTCCTATTTCTACCTCTGTAAAAATGAAGATAATAACACTCATAGTCCTTACCTCCCTCAGAGAGTTTTGGTGGGATCAAATGAGACCATAGCCCCTTAGATCTAAAGTTGCAAGAGGCTTTGGGGACCACCTAGGCCCGCCCCTTCATTTTCCAGGTGAAGAAACAGAGACTAGAGAGGGGAAGTGAGTTGGCCAAGGTCTCATAGATGGTGAGCATCAGAAATGGCATTTGAACTTGAGTCCTCTGATGACCTGGGTAGAATTCTTTCTTTCTCTTGTGTAATAAAGACTTTACCTAGTGTAGAGAGGTATTGCTTCTGTGGCTGAGAGCCAGCCTTGAAATCAGAAGACTTGTGTTTGAATCCTGCCTATGTGTCCTGTGTGACCCCAGACAAGTAACTTCACCCAAGCAGCAGGCAACTTTCTAAGACTGTCAGTTACATGAACAGGTGTTGTCTTGCATTGGTAGGAAGAGCTTCTTGATTGGCAGTTCTACCTACCAATTGGGCCTTCCCTCTACCACAGGGCATCCTCCTGCCCGTTAAAATTATTTCCAAATTGCTTCTTTCTTTCCCCTTTTCCATTTTATGTTACCACACTGGACCTTTCTAGCTACATGTTCTTTGAAAAGAATTTCAGTCCTCAAGTGCTGATACATAAAGTAATATAACCTGGTTATTATTCTGCCCAAATCATGGATGTCAATTGTCAGAGTTCAATTACTCAGAAATTCTCATTAATTCTCTCCAGATTAGGACAAATATCTCACATTTTATCCTCATCATTCATCTGATGCTGCTTTCTCTTAAGTTACCAATGATCCCTTAGTCATCAAACTCAATGGACTTTTCTCCACCTTCTAACTACATGACCTCTGCAGCCTTTGACACTGTTGATCACCCTCTTCTTGAAATTCTCTTCTTGATAGATTTTCTATCCTGGTTCTGCTAACCCTAACATTCTGACTCCAACTCTGACCCCTCCTTGATCTCCTTTGCTGGATCTTCATCCTGGGTATCCTTGATAAATGTGGGTGTCTCCCAAGGCTCTGTGCTTGGCTCTCTTTATCACTTGGTGATCTCATCAGTTCCCATACATTCAAATTTACTCTCTATAATAATGATTCTCAGATTTATTTTATCCAGCCCTAAATTCTCTTCTGACCCACAGTCTCACATGTGTACATTTCAAACTGGGTATCCTATGGATAGCTTGAAATGACATGCCCCAAACTGAACTCACTATCTTTCCTCCTACACCCTCTCTTCTTCTATTGAGGGCACCACCATCCTCCCCATAACCCAGGATCACAACCTACATATCATTCTCCACTCTTCACTCTCTCTAATCACTATATGGAATTTGTTGCCAAGTCTTGTTGATACTTCCTTCACAATATCTCTCCAATAGACCTTTTTTCTGTTATTACTGCCACCCTGTGGGTAGGTCATCACACCTCAGACTAATAAATTGCTACCTATGAATCCTTGCCCACTAAGCTGTCGAATTAATCTTCCTAAAGAGCAAATCTGACTAGGTCACCCCCCCCACACACACACACACACATCCCATTCAATCAACCCTAGTGGCTCCTTATTACCTCAAGGACCAAAAATAAATTTTCTGTTCATCTTTCAAAGCCCTCCATAAACTGGTTCCTTCTTACCTTCCCAGCCTTATTACTCATTCCATCCCCCATGTTTTCTGTGATCCAGGGCACTGGCCTCTTATTCCTGATGAGCCCCACACCTCAAACATTCTCCCTCCTCATCTCTGCCTCCTGCCGTCCCTCAAGTCTTTTCTAAAATTCCACTTTCTGCAAGAAGCCTTTCCCGGTCCTCCTCCTTACCATCTTCCCTCTGAGATTCTATCCAGTTTATAGCTTGTCTATATACCACCATCTTCCTCATTAGAATGTGATGGCTCTCTCCTTGATAGTTTTTCCTTATATCAACAGTTTTTAGCCCAGCACCTGGGCTAAATAAATGCTTGTCGACTGATTTGAAACAGGAATAGTGGCATCTAGATATCAGAGATATCACAGGAGAGTCAAATCACCATGTGCACATACAACTACAACAGGTAGGGTCAGAGTGGGATCAACAAGGAAAGCAAAAAGGTATTGGGAAATATAATGTGAGTAGTGCAGCTGCCGCTCACTTTGTAAGGGGCCTTGGGAATTCCCAACCATCCTCCAGAGGGCACAAGTATGGCACGAGCAGGAAAGTAGGAGGCAAACATGGGCAGGACAATCAGATCCATCATCATTTTCTGACATGTTTGGCGTTAGAGGATTAGTTCATATTGAGATGATTTCTAGTTTATGTTCAATTATTTGTTATGTTCTAAGTTTAGTTGTTTTGTACCATTCCTCTCATTGCATCAAAATCACATGCATGCAGTTTCATTTCAGAAGGGGGCTGAAAAATCACAGCTCCCCACTTCTTTGTGTTTGCCTAATTAAAGTCCTACAGATTGAATATGGTTTCTTTCTCTGGTTTTCTATCATTCTTTCTGCTTTTTTTTCACAGGGCCATGTCAAAGTAATGGCAAACTTCTATGAGGGGGCTGATGTATAGAAATGCTTTACTTTCTTTGTATCAAGTCATATAGCCCAAAATTATGCTATAAACAAAAGGAGACCAGGGGTTGCTATTAATTCTCTCTGTCCCTCTCTCTCTCTGGCTCTCTGTGATTTTATTAGTTTCAAGGACTTCTGGAGAGGGAAAAAAATCCCTCCACTAATGCAGATTAGAAACTGTTCTGCCATTCATAGTCTTGGAGTGTGGCCTGACCAAGTCACTTTCCTAGTCCCAGGCAGCTGTGGCTGTTATTAGCAAGGTTTTAAACTCAGATTAAAAGAGGGCAAAGGTGGTATCCTCATGGGAGAGTAGCTAGAGCTGGCCTTTGAGTAGCAACTCTTGGGTTTATGATACATATTGGCTGTATGACCTTGGGTAAGTCACTTAACTCAGTTCTCCAGTCAACTCCCTACCAGCATAAATTGTAGAGGAGGTGATGACCTGAACTGGTGGAGGAAGTTCCTTCACCTGGAAGTGCTCCATGCCAGTGAAATCGCAAGCCTAGTCCCTTTCCTACTATGTCACATATTAGTTCACAGAGTTGAATGCAAGCAAAACATTGAACTGCTGGGAACCCAGTGGAGTTGGTTCATTCAGAGACTTGGAGAAAGTTGTTCTAAAATCATGGAATGTTACTAATGAGCATTTAGTGATACTTAGAGTAAATGATGGCAAAAGAAGGCAGGTTGTCCCTGGGGAGCAGGAACATGGAGGCACAGTTAGCATCCTATTATCTGGCAATGCCGAGAGAAAATGACAAAAGCCTCCAGCACGTTGGGTGGACCCCCAGTGCTGAGCTTTGGAAAGGACCTGGACAAAAGCCTCACTGCAGGGGCAGGAATGGATGTGCATGGTGGGAGGGAACTCCCAAATGGATGAGAGCCCAGGTATATTTGGACTATTTTGAGGAAAAAAAGAATGATGACATTCATAAAGCAATTTAAGGTTTGCAAAATACATCATGCATCATCTCATTCGATCCATAGACAGAAGGTCTGTGCTATAAGTATTATTGGCATCCCTCACTTTACAGATGAGGAAACTGAGTGCTCAGAGAAGTTAGCTGATTTGTCCATGTATACATAGCCAGTTTCAGACACATTCCTTCCATGATACCATGAAGCCCCAAAAGCAATATAAAAAAAAATTTTCCATTTTACTTCTCCTAAGTTATATATTTTTGTTTGCTTTGGGCTTTTTTTAATGGGCATATTTCTAATTTATTGTTTTCTCTCCCCTCTTCTTTTATAGTATTTTTCCCCATTACATGTAAGGACATTTTTTTTTTTAGTGAGGCAATTGGGGTTAAGTGACTTGCCCAGGGTCACACAGCTAGTGTTAAGTGTCTGAGGTCAGATTTGAACTCAGGTACTCCTGATTCCAGGGCCAGTGCTCTATCCACTGCGCCACCTAGCTGCCCCTGTAAAGACAATTTTTAACATTTATTTAAAAGTTTTTTAAGTTCCAAACTTCTCCCTCTTTGCTTTCCAAAGATGGTAAGTGATTTGATATAGGGTATTAATGTAAAATGATGTAAACACATTTCCATATTAATCATACTGTGAGAGAATATTATTTTCCTAAGAAACCCTTTCAGTTAGTATTTCAGATCATCGATTATTTCTTTTGAAAATAGTTGCTATTATCATTTTCTACTGACATTTTGGGTTGAGGTTTTAAAGTACTTGATGCTGGCTTTCCCAGATCTCTCCCCAGACAACCTCAACTTTATCAGCAATTAAAATTCCTCCACTTGACCTGGCAGACCTACTCACCTTCTCTCCCAACAATCAGTCCCATTTATTTCTATTTCCTACCTCGCCACCTTTTCTTGTCTTCTTTTTGTTAAATTGTTAAAAATGCATCCAAAGCTCTCCTCCTCGGGAAAAAAAAAAACCACTGATTTTTCAGAATGAAATACTGATGCCTATTCTGAGAGGGAAAAAAAGGTAGCATCTTTTTAAAATTAAAAAAGCTCCAGACTCAATACTGTATTTCAGTGCATGAAACTATTCACAATCACTCAGGTCAACTAGAATTTCTGTGGATATTCACATAGAAAACAATAGCATCTTTTGATTCCCCCAGGTCTATTCTGGTAGTTTTCTCATGTGAACAACATTTTGGTGGATGCATCTCAGTTTCTTCCTTATCATCTTGGTGTCTTTTGTTTGTTCTGTGCTTCAACTCAGATGACTGACTACTGGACAACCTGTGTGTCTGACTACTTCCCCCAATGACCCAATTTAATTTTTAAAATAGACATATAAATACGGGTATATATACACATAAAAAGACATAAATATATGGGTGCATATGTACACACGCACACACACGCACACACACCCCTGGCTCCCTCCTTCCAACCAAGTCCAGAAATTCATCCAGCTTCTGGCTTATAAATACTGGAAGCCTTGTAGCCAAGGTTAGGATTTCATCTGAGTTTCTCCCTATTTATAAATGCAGTGGACTGGGAAAAGAAAGGTTCCCTTGGCCTCTTACTGTTACAATAACTCTCTTGTAATTCACTGAAAGCAGGTGGGATTCACTTACTCTTTCTTGAAGTACATGGTCAAAGCAAATAGGTACATTTTTGTTACAAAGCTTCACCTGTTGCGTCTCAAACTAGATAAAAGCATGCTCCAGCATACAGAAGTCATTTGAAGCAAAAGGGGCAGAACAAAAATTCTCCATTGCCAAAATGTAAAAGGTGCTGCCCACCTGTTGGAGTCAATCTCTCCACATCATTGTCCGACTCCCAAAGGTTGCCTACCTATGGAGGATGAAAAGGCTGGGTTACTAGCAAAGGGAAATACAATACTCCCAGGAAAATGATGCCAAATAAAAGGTGAGTTTGGGGGTAATGGTTTAGTTCCCCCTTTCTCTATCACCCTCCCCACCCCAGAATTTGGTTTGCAAATCATTCTAGGTTTATAGCTTTTGACCCTGCTGTCTCTGAAAAGGGTTCTCCTAGATAGGGCCTTATAACTGTAATGTGTGTGGCCAATGATTAACTCTCTGCCCCCAACACTTTCCTGTTTTAAGTTTCACGGGTTTCATAATAGGAAAGAAAGAAAGAAACAGGAGTCACCTTAAAATCTGACACCGCAAGCCACTTTTAATGGTCCACACTCAAAAGAGGCATTCCAGTTGGGTACTGCGTGAAAGAAATCCAGACAGCAGGAATCACAGATTTAGAGCAGGAAGGGACCCACTCACTTTACAGACCAGGAAAGGCCTATAAGGTCTTGACTTGTCCAAGGTCACACCGATGGAGGAACCGAGATGCAAAGCTAAGATCTGATTCCAGATTCCTCGCTTTCCACCACCCTGCACTACTTTTAAAACTTCTGGGTAGGCGCGGTTATCAGCGCACTGGTCCCACCGCGGGCTGATACTTTTAAAGTGCCTTTCCCACACAGGAAATTCTGTCCCGGCACTTTCTTTCTAGAGAGAGGTTCTGAATCACCACGGAAACTCCTTCGGTGGAGTTAAGTTTGAGAACGTACTCTTCCCTCTCCCAAAATAAAAAAAGCGGGGGGGGGGGGGGGCCCGGGGGACGGAGGAAGGAATCGATGAGTCTTGAAAAAGAATTCTATTAAATAAACGCCAAGCAGCAGCAGGTGGTTTCTCTTCAAAGTCGATGCCTCACGGAATCCTGAAATCCTGAGAACTCTACGGTCCCTTCCACGCCCACGGTAAGGAAGGCTCGCTGGGCATGACACGGATCTGAGTCCAGATTGGGGGCGGGCTGGGGGCGCGCTGGTGGCGCTCCGGCCCCGCTGCGCCTCGGGTCTCCCCCACGATCAGGAGTCTGCAGGGCAGCGCCGGGCTACTGCCTCTCGTCGCGAGGGGGGCAGGGGAAGGCCAAGTCCTCCTGGGGCCCGTCGGGGAGCAGGGTGGCCCGCACCTTCCTTTTCTCCTTGAACCTGCCGGAGCGGGAGATCTTCAGGTTGCGGCGGCTGCCGCCCGATTTCTCCCCGCCCGAGCGATCGAGCCTGGGCGGCTCGGCCGTGCCGGGGAGGCCGGGGTGCTGGAGGTCGGGGCTGGGCGGAGAGGGCTCCCTGGGGCCCGGCTGCGGCGCGGGAGGGGGAGGAGGCTGCGCAGTCCCTCCGCTCCCGCCCCCACCGCTGTCCTTGCCTTTCTTCTTGCTGCTGCTGCTGCCGCTGGTGAGCGATCTCCACCAGGGACCCGAGCTGCCGCCGCCACCGCCGCCGGGGCCGCCGCTGTCAGCCATAGCCGCTGGCCCGCTCCTGGCTCCCCGGCTGCCAAGGCCAGGTGCCCGCTGCTTTCTTCTCTCGCGCACTCCTGCCCCCTTCCAGCTGGAGCCGGGGCCGCTGCCCTGCGGAGGGAACCAGGCCCGTGACTTTTCCTTCCTGCCTCCGCCCCTCCCTGACACACCCCCTCCCCGGCTCCCCCCACCCCAATCTGGGCTCCTTATCTCCTGGAGACGGGGAGGGCGGGGAATGAGGGTGCAGGCCGTCTAGGAGGCCAAGTTCATCCCACCGCCACCACCCCCGTACCTGGAAAGGGCAACAGCTGAGCGCCCTCTCTCCCTCGAGCCCGGGGTCGCCTGCTCTCCCCTGGGTTCACAAACAAACTCCCTGGGGGCCTCTGGGCTCGCTTAGGTGTGACCGCACCACCAGGTGGAGACTAGCTCCCGAGAGATCAGCCTCCAAAGGGCGGGCTCAACGCTTAGTTTACCGAAAGGGGAATTCTGCGGGGGTCAGGGCTCCCGAGGAACCGGAGGAGAGCTTCCCGTCACTTGGATTAACAAGGTCTCCGGAGTTCAGGGCAGTGGGGGTGGGGAGGAAACCAGACAGGTCTGTCCACTCAGCACGGACAGACTTTGCACTACCCCTTGTGAGATGCAGGCTCCAGCCCTGGAGGCCTTTCTACTGGGAACAGGTGTTTAACCAAGCTTGGCCCAGGCCTCCCTGGTCCGGTGAAGGATGAAAAATTCGAGAGGGAGGGGCAGGCCTTTCAAACATTGCTGATTTTAGTTTCCTGGTCTACAGATGATAGCAGACTGGAATTTATACCCAAGGAAAACCTGAGGGCACTAGGCTGTAGTTTTTAAGGAAACAGAAACTCTTCTGCCCAGTCTGCAAAGGGACTACTTGGTACTTGGAAGAGCTCTGTCCCCCCTTCACCTTCCCCCATTAAGAACCTGCCATATTCTCAGTTGGCATAAGGGGGCTTCAGAGTGTAGCTGAGCAGTTGGGAGTGGGTTAGACCCTCAAACACTAGATTATAGTCCTTGGTTTGTCTCTTGGGAGTTCTTGTGGGTTGGGGTCAGTCACTTATCTCTGTCCCCACAGGAGAGATGGAATGAGCGGTGTTCCTGGAGGTGGCCTCCTTGCACTGACATGACTTTGAATGGATGCTTTCCTACTTAGGATCAAAAGAGCAAAGTCTGGAATGGCCCTTAGAGGTCGTCCAGGTCAGAGCCTCAAGCTTTTTAACTTGTGACCCCTTTTTGCCCCAGAATGAAATCCCTGGTATATAGGTATATAAAATAGGTATACATAACTTTTTTTTTTTTTTTTTTGCGGGGCAATGGCGGTTAAGTGACTTGCCCAGGGTCACACAGCTAGTAAGTGTTAAGTGTCTGAGGCCAGCTTTGAACTCAGGTACTCCTGAATCCAGGGCTGGTGCTTTAACCACTGCGCCATCTAGCTGCCCCTGTATACATAACCTTTTACAGTCGCTCAAGTTTTTGCACCTTCACATTCATTTACCAGATATGGGGTTGAGACCTACAGTTGAAGAAGTCTAGGCCAACTGGCTCAAGCAGGTTGTGTGGCACCTCCAAAACTACATTGGTCCAAAAAGAAAAGGGGGAGGGCAGCTAGGTGGCCCAGTGGATAAAGCACCATCTCTGGATTCAGGAGGACCTGAGTTCAAATCCATCCTCAGACACTTGACTCTTACTAGCTGTGTGACTTAACGTCACTTAACCCTCATTGCTCTGCCAAAACCAACCAACCAAACAAAACCTACACTGGTACAGCCAGGGGTGGGAATGGGGATTTGAACACAGCTCCTGCACCTACAGTCAGAGGCCTCTTTCCAGGGAATGCTGTTTGTTCAGCATCAGGCCTTGGGCAAATCACTGTATGCTTGCAGATTCCCTTTCCTTATCTGTGAAATGAGGGGGTTTGACTAGAACAGGGGCTAAACTGGTGTCTATGAGCTTATTTTAAAATACTGTTGATAATTTTTTTCAATATAGTTAGGTTTCTTTTATAATCTTATTTTATTTTGTGCATTTAAAAACATTACTCTGAGAAGGGATCCATAGGCCTGACAAAGGGGACTGTGACACAGACAGGCAGGTAGACACACGCGCGCGCGTGCATGCACACACACACACTCTCGCACACACACATACACACACATACACACACATGCAGAGGCTAAGAACCCTGGAGAATCTCTAAGGTCCCTGCAGCTCTACAACTGTGGTCCTCTGATCAGTAAAACGAGATTGTTCTTTTCAATAGGAGCACTCCAGCATCCCAGCTGCAGAATCTTAACTTGGGCACCAGGTGTTTAAAAAAAAATGCTTCATAATTCTCAGACTTTAGACTTGTGAATAGTCTTGAATGAAAGATGCTAAAAGATGGGGGAGGGGGAGGAAAACGGAGTACTCAATTAAAAAACTTCAAGCCTACAACCAGGCTTGTTTCAATTGAATTTTGATCTTAAGGGGTATAAATGGCTCCTTTAGGAATCACAGCTGGGAGCCCCCATTTAATTCTGGTGCTAAACAGTGATTACTTGGTATCTTAACATTCTTCTAAGCCTCTAAGACAACCTCCAGTTCTAGCAGAAAAAGCAGGGGGCTTGAAACCCGACTCAGAGATGACTCATGACCCACCCTCCCTGTATGCAGTCCTTACTGACCACAGGTAAATCACTTGCCCTCTTAACCTGCTCTCTCCTAGTGAGTGTTCTACCTCACTCTCAGGGGACACCACGAGGAAGCACTCACTATAGAAATGTTACCTGTTCTTTTCTTTTCTTTCTTTCTTTCTTTCTTTCTTTTTTTTTTTTTTGGTGAGTCAATTGGGGTTAAGTGACTTGCCCAGGGTCACACAGCTAGTAAGTGTCAAGTGTCTGAGGCCAGATTTGAACTCAGGTCCTCCTGAATCCAGGGCCGGTGCTCTATCCACTGCTCCACCTAGCTGCCCACTGTTGCCTGTTCTTATGGGGTCGGCTGACATGTTTGCATTTCTGGTAGCCCAAGTACAGCAGTGACAGTAGGGTGTTTAAAGATTCCTTTTTTATGGGATACTTTTTAGAGCTGCAAGGAACCTCAGAGGCCATCCAGTCCAAACCCCTCATTTTGTCGATCAGGGAACCAGGGAAGTTACTGTGACTTGCTCAAGGACATACAGGAACTAGGCATAAGAGGCAGGATTTGAACCCTAGTCCTCAGATATCAGAACCAGTGGTCTTTCTAAAAACACCAGAGGTTGCTGGCATGTACTGGAAAGAGCCCTGCCCTGAAATAGTTTCCGGTCCAGATATGTGTACCACACTGGGGCAAGCCACACACAGTCTTTCTGAATCTGGTAACATGAGGATACAAATCATGGACTCCTTTTGTGGCCTGTGAAGGACTGTTGGGAGTTCTGTGAATTTTAAAGGGCTCCAGAATGCAAACTTTTCTTGAGGAAACAAATCTCTCCTTTTGTCTGGGCTTGGGTTTTTCTCAGGCTAGCTGGATGAGTGACATCACACTCACTCTTGTCCCAGAAAGCCACATTCGGGCACCTGTTACACTGCCAGTACCCAGGAGGGCCACCTGCAGCTACCACTGCCAAAGGCAGGCTGGGTTCTCTTCCTCCTCAAAGCCAAGCCACAGCCAGAGGCCACAAGGCCAAGTTCTCTGAAAAGTGGTAGAAAGACTGAAGCTGCGGATCAGAGAACCTGGCTGCTCTTCACATGCCTATCTTGGGGGCACGAGAGGCCAGGCCAGTTTGAAAAGGCTCTGGAAGCGACTGCTCGCACCGGGACAGCCTGAGACTGCACCTGTGAGTGTTTGCAGAGTGATCTTTGCCAGCCTGCTCCCCTTAGCTGGGCTTTCCTCCCAGGGGTTAGGGGTAGGGGTCAGCAGTGATGGGGCTAGCTCCTAGGTAGGTCCTGTGGGGAGACTACCGGAGGGACCCCCAGCTCCTTCTCAGTTATGCTTGCATGTCCCAGAGTAAAATTCTCTCTCTCTTTCTCTCCCCCCCCCCCCCTCCCACTCCTCACCTCCGGCTGCTTCTCACCTATTCTGGTTTCCTCTTCAGCGGAGAGCGGAGGGAAGAACGAAGGAGCGCTCTCCTGGGCTTCGGTCCCAGGGGTGAGCAGATGGGGAGGGAGGACGGGTGCTCTGCGCTTACTCCACTAGGGCAGGAGGAAAGTAGGAAGCAATAGCTTCTCGCAGGCAGGTGTCCTGGAGCCAGGGGATGCTCTGTGGAAGGCGCAGGGTTTCGGGAGCTGGTCTCGTCCCAGTAGGTTCCACCAGCAGCCAGCTTCCCCGCAGGACGGGAGATGGGTGGGTGGGGCACCCGCAGGACTGCTTTCCCGTGAGTATTCGACCTCCCCTTGGGGTCCCGCGGCAGCTCCTGGGTGACCTTGGCCCCAGGGAGCTTGGAGTGCGAGCGCTGTTAGCCCAGCCCGGAATAGGAGGAGGTGGAATGCTCCCTTGGCCTTGAGGGAAGGGCGGGGTCCCCCGCGCTCGGGGCTTCGGGCTTTGCCTGCCCACCGCCTCCCTCCCAGGCCAGGAAGGCCAGGGGTTCTGACTCGGGGGTGGGGGTGGGGGGCAGCGGAGGCCTGCGGAGGCTACAGAGGCAGCCGCGGACGTTCTGCGAGTGCCGAGCCCCAGGTGAAGGTGAGAACTTGGCGCTGCCGCCCTCTGGCAGCCCCGATTGGGCCAAGGTACCGACGACGTGGCGCCAGCTGAGGGGGTTTGATTGGAGCTGCGGGCGCCGAGTGGCCGGGAGGAGGCGGGCTAGTTGACTGGCACACCTGAGAGGGAGCGAGGGGTCTGACGGGCACACCTGGGGGGGGGCGGTGTATGGGTACACTTGGGGGTGGGTAAGGGGGAGGAAAGGGGTGGGGGAGCAAGTGTTTCGGGGGCAGAGAGCCTTGGAGAGAGGAGCAGGACCATCGTTCACTGTCACACGTCCGTTTTTTGTAAAACTTCCTTTTTTCCTAGTAGGTAGAGCCCGGAACCCGGAGCCAGGAGTGCCAAGGCATATTAGATGTGTGACCCTGGACCAATTCCTTAACCTCTTGAACCTCGTCGTCTTCGTTTTTAAAATGAGGAAATAAAGTACCTGTAATACCTACCTCATGGGGTGTTGTGAGGTTCCTCCGAGATGGTGTCTGTCAGAAAAGCCCTTTGGGGACCTTTAAAGGACGCTGAAAATGGCAGCTCTTAATATTGGGCGGGGGGAAGGGGGGGGGATTAGGATTTCATCTGAATAAACAGCTTCCCCTCCCAAGGCGGATACCCTTCTGCTCCGCAAAGTAGTTTGAGAAAGTTTCCTGAGTCATAAGTGGCTACATGACTGGCTGGGTTGGGATCGCACAGGATGTATCCGAGGCTGTCCCTGAACCCAGATCTTCCTCACTCTCTACGCCTGTATGCCTCATTGTCTTCCTGTTGGTAATAGATCATGTCAGCTATTGTTGTTTGGCCATAAGTGCCACCCGTTGTTGTTATGGGGCAGCTGCTCTCGGGGCCTGCCCGCTTTCCAGAACCATGTGGTTCTTTCGAGTTAGCGAGTCCCAAATGAACAGTTTTCTTTGGGGCAAGGAGTTTTAGGCTTCCAGGTTCATCTGAAATGTTATCCATGTGAGACCCGATAAATTTAGCAATCCAGGCATTAGGGAGATGACATTTCCTTCTCCCCAGTACACTTTCCAGCAGTGCTGATCACTGCCTTCTTGCTGGGACAATGGCTTTCCAATCATGTTCCAAAGTCAAGCTGCCTCATGCACTGCTTATCCTTCTCCAACCTCGTTGCTGACCTCCAGTCTCACAGATCCAGGGCCCTTCAAATGCTTTAAACTCCTGTATATAACCCAGAACTCATTATCTTTCTTCCGAAACCCTTCCGTGCCCCTCCTAACTTTCCCATTATTGTCAAGGGCTACATGATCTACCTAGTCCCCGTAGGCTCACAACCTTCCTCACTGTTTCTCACTCCCCAAAGTCAATCTGTTGCCAAAGTCTATGGAGTTCACCTCTGCAACATCTCTCTCTTCTGCCCCCTACTCTCTTCTGACACTGCCTCATCACCTCAAGCCTGGCCTATTGTGATAGCCTCAAGCCTCTCCCCTCTCCAATCCCTGCTCCCTCCATTCAGCCCCCAAAGTGATTTTCCTGAAGTAAAGGTCTGCTCATGTCAGCCACTACTCAGCAAACTCCAATGGCTCCCTATTGCTCCTGAGATCAAACATAAGATGATCTGTTTGGCAAAGTCCTTCACAACCTAGCCCCCTCCTACCTTTCCAGTCCCTGAAGTGACCCCGGGCTCTTGGCTCTTCCCGAACAAGACACTCCAGCTCTTGGTTCTGGGCATTCTCTCTGGCTGTCCCCCATGCCTGGAATGCTCTGCCTCCTCGAAATTCCATCTTCTGCATGAAGGCTTTCCCAACCCCTCTCAATTCTAGTGCCTTCCCTCTCTTATCTCCTATTTACCCTGTGAATTGTTCCTTCAAAATAATGGTGTACATGCAGTCTCCCATGTTGGATTGTCAACTTCTTGAGGGCAGGGACTGTCTTTTGCCTCTTTTTGTATCTCCAGTGCTTAGCACAGAGCCCAGCACATAGCAAGCACTTATTAAATGTTAGTTGACTGACTGATTAACAGCATTGGAGATCTTCCCTTAGGTCTGTCACCATTTTGTAGATGCTGGTGCATTTATTTTGTTGTTCTTACAACACGATCTATCTGCCTCTTTTTTTTTTCTCATCACATATTCATTTCCTAGGGGAAATCTTTTTTCTTACTTCCTTTGGTACAGGTCAGTACCAATTCCAGGTTATGAACCATTGTCTAGATTATGGGCATGACCTGCTTCCTCCTGGCAGAGCACTACAAACACATTTGTTCAAACAGGATTCTCCTCTCTTGGCCATAGTATTGCCTAACTCTGCTGTACTGGAGACAAATGAGGAGAAGAAAACTCTTGCCATATTGCTTTTTTGCGAATTACAGAGCACATGGGAAAGTGATGGATGAAAACTTTAATTGGTGTCAACATGATTCTCTCCTCAAAGAAAAGAGGAAAGGAAATAATTCTTTTACCATGTTTGATCTGTCTGTTCTCCTTATAATCAGATTACTTCAGTGTCCCAGAGTATCTATTGGCCAGCCTGCCCTTGCACTTTAAACACACCAACTCAAGGTCTCTTCGACCATTATCCTAATTCCACTACTGAGAGGTCTTCACAGCGGTGTCCTGGTCCTGGAATGCCTGCTGGTCCTCCTCCATGAAGCATCTCTAAGCTTTAGGTCAGCTGATGATTTCTTATTCTATCCTTCCTAACCTGGACATGAACTCATGCGATATTGGGCTGTGTTAAAAAAAAGGGATGGCATACAGACTTAGGGAAGGGATGATTCTGCTCTTTTCTGATCTAACCTACTCCTTATGAGACCTTGGCCAAGTCTCTTTGGGCCACAGTCTCCTGATCTGTAAAATGAGATGGTTAGATTAGAGCCCTGGAGATCTCTTCCAGTTCCAATCTGCATTCCTATGTATACCTCTAGAGGGTTTTGTTTTGTTTTGTAAATCAAAGCTTCCTTAAAGTGAGAGCCGTCCCAAAGTGCATTGGGCTCCTCCCAACCCCCAATAAAGGTCTTCAAACAAAGACTGAAGGACTGCTGTTCCAGGCTATTGTAGAGGGCATTCCTATTCAAGAAGTCAATGGGCTAATTGGTCTTGGAATTTCCCTTCCATCTTTAAGATGCTGAGATTCTAGGATTCTGACTCTGTTTTTTTGGTAGAGGAATCTTCTGCATACATTATTATATCTCATTACATGTAAATCAGATTGCTTATTAAATGCATAAATTCAAAGCTTTTACTAAGAGATTATGTACCTTATGAAAGTATTGTCCTAAGGGTGAAAGACTAAAAATACAAATGTTTATGAGAGACAGTGTGGAATAGAGGATGGAAGAGATGACTGGTCTTATGAGATAATGGAAAGAGCTTGGAACCCAGTGACCTGGGTTCAAATCCCACCTGTCATCCTTATTACCTATGTGACCTTGGGTAAGTCACTTAACCTGGATGGGTTTGTTTCCTCCTCTATAAAATTAAGGGGTGGTGGTAGACTAGATGATCTCTCAGGTCCCTTCCAGCTTTAAAGTAATGGTCTTATGTGTATTCAGGTACCCCTCCTCACCCACATGTGGCCCTGGGCAGTTTTCTATACTAGAAGTTGCAGAGAAGGTACCAACCTGAACAGGTAGAAGGAGTTTTCTCCCCATCCCAATACAATCACAGGCTCGGTTCTAGGTTCTCATTGCCTCATACTGGGGCTATTGCATTAGTTTTCCAATTTATCTCCCTGCCTCCAAGTCTCTGACCAGCCTAGCCCATCCTCTGCTCAGCTACAAGTGTGATTCTCCTAACTCAAAGGTCTGACCATGTCACTCCCTCCTCAGCCAACTCCAGTGGCTCCCTGTTACCTCGAGGATCAGATGTAGAATGTCCTCCAGCACTGGGAACTCTTCATCTCTTCATAACCCAGCCCCCTGTGTCACACCCCCTCCCCCGCCCCCCCCAACCGTTACCCTCTTAGCCTTTTCTTCTCTCCATATGCTCTATGATCAGGAGGCACTGTTCTTCTCACTGTTCTTCACAAAAGACACACCATCTCCCAGCTGTATGTCTTATTTCTTGCTATCCCCCAGGCTTTGTTTTCCTCTTTACCTCCACCTCCTGCCTTCTCTGACTTCCTCCAATGCCACTTCCTGCAGCAGATCTTCCTTGTCCCAGTAAGGTCCTCCTCTCCTCCCACCTCCAGGCTCCTCAGAGATGATTTCCTCTTTACACTGTCTATATCTTGTATGTGCATAGTTGTGCATATGTTGTCTTCCATGTTAGATTTTGAAACCTCTGCGGGCAGGGATTATTTCTGCCTTTCTTTGTTCTCTTAGTGCCTGACATGGGAAACATTTAATAAATCTTGTTGGCTGACTAGTCCCCTCTAGACTACATTGATACATGCATGTAGATGATGAGATCTTAGAATACCTCAGTCTCCTAAGGCTCAGGGGGCAGGTGAGCAGAAGGCCAATGAATAGACTCATGGTGGCTGGAAGTTGGCTCTATCATCTTTCCAATGATGGTCTACCTCCAGGAAGTAGAGGAGATATTCTCAATAAGGACCCGTATGATTGGAAAAGTAGGAGGCCCAGCCATGGAGTAAATAGATGGGCTCACAAATGTGAAACCCAAGTGTTGTAGGAGTTCTTTTGGAATGTGAAAAAGAACTAGGCTTTATCAGGCAGGAGAAATACTGCCCTACCAGGTCTGTACCTTACCAAGAAATCCTTTACAACATGCCCCTCAGAATGGTTAAGGAGTGACTTCTTGAAGCCTTCCGGTGTGTGTGTGTGTGTGTGTGTGTGTGTGTGTGTGTGTGTGTGTGTGTGTGTGTGTGTGTGGAAATCCACTTCCTCCTAAAGCATCCCTCTGTGGGGAATCTATAGAACATGTTAATGAAAAGTCATGGATGGTTTGTGGTCCATGCCCACAGGGATGCCCATGCAGAGCCATTGAAGCCTTGACTATGTACTGTTCCTGGGGTTGCATCATGTGATCACAGGTGGAAATCAGCTCTGAAACACCACACAGAACTTGGTCAGGAACCTATCAGACATCAGGTATCCCAGAGACAGAGTTCTCAAGCCTGTTGGTGCCCAGTCCCCAGCTCATTGTTTGCAGAGAATGACCTCTCTGGAAGGGGAACCCAGGACCCCCTGTTATCCCTGGGCAGAGAGGAGTCTGTTCTGCTCTGTTCACCAAGTGACTCAAGCCTGGGCTTTTTCTTTGTGATCTGTAGCCCATGACAGGAGAGAAGGGGCAGAGAGGAGGTGGCTACCTGCTGAAAGGGTCAGCAAACCTGATTCCATCACCTGGGAGAGGTCTGGGACCCTGCTTCCCCAACTGGCCACCTTCTGGTGGCAGAGGCTACCATGTTGTTAGCTCCACAACAGCCTCCTGTGGTGTTCTATTTTGGGAAAGAGCAATAGAAACAATCCCTTTGAGGTTCACAAAGCATCTTTCTCATGACTGTTTACCTTTCTTGATAGACCTTCACATTTTACAAATGAAGAAACAGAGGTTAAGTGACTGGGTCAAGATCACATAGCTGGTAGTTGGTAGAACTCTTGAATCTTGTGTCATCTGACTTAAAGACCAGGATTACAGCATCACAGAATTTGGGAACTGGAATTTGACTCAGTGGAAGTCTAGTCTAGCTCATGTTCTAAAGGAATCCTCAATAAAAAATCCCTGATAAGTGCTCATCCCGTCTTGGTTTGAAGACTTCCAAGGAGGAAGAACCTCTACCTCTTGGAGCAACCCATTCTACTGTGGGCAACTCAAATGAAAAGGAAGTATTTTTGTGGCCAATGTACAGCAACCACACTGCTCGACCCTCCTTTATAACAAAACCACATCTGACAGCGCATGTATCATTATGCACCTGTAGCCCTCCACTTCTCTACAGAGAGGGGGGAAATGTATTTCATCATCTGTCTTTTTGACCAGGAATTCTTCACCATTTTTGTGTCATGCTTTCCTCTGACAGTCTGGTGAAACCCAGGGACCTCCTTCTCAAAAACCATGTTCTTCTAGAATTAAAGAAATGCTAAATTTCTGTTAGAAGTTGGTGAAAATAAAGATGAATTATGTTTCCCCCATGCAAGTTGGTGGACCCCATGAAATCTGTCCAGACACCAAGGTGAGAGCCCTGTCTTAGATGGAGATTGGTCACGATAACTAATCAGTTTATCTGCCCTTTAGAATTGTTCACCTTTGTGGTATTAGAGTCAGCCTGGAGGCAGGGGCACAGAGAGGTTAGAATGTGCTGGACATGGGGTCAGGAGGACCTAGTTGTGTGATGCTGGGTGAATCACTTGAGCCTGTCTGAGGCTCAGTTGTATTTCAGTCCTGACCCCATTTGGGGTTTACTTGGAAAAGATACTGGAGGAGTTTTGTCATTTCCTCTGTGAGATATAAATTGGATATTAGATCATAAATCTACCCTACTTAACCTTATGGCCCAATTATAATTTTTCTAAACATATAATTTTTTATATAATCATAATTTTTCATATAAATCCAATTATATAATTTTTCCAAATTAGATTAGCTAATAATTTATTTTTTTACAGAACTGAGGTAAACAGGGTGAAGTGACTTGCCCAGGGTCACACAGCTAGTCCGTGTCTGAGGCTGGATTTGAACTCATGAAGATGAGTCTTCCTGAGTCCAGGCCTGGCACCTGGTGCACTACAGCGCCACCTAGCTGCCCCTGGTGCTACCTACTTCACTGTATTAGGTGAAAGGAATCTTCCCAGGGTTCTCTTTTAGGGTTTCCTAGTACAAATTGGATTCTAGGTAAGTAGGGTTAGAATGTAAGTGCCCTGAGGCCAAAGACTATTTTGACCCTTCTTTGTACCCCCAGTGCTTTGCGTGGTGCTTGACATACAGCTGGTGCTAAATAAAGACTTGCTGAATGACCACATCAAAGGAGGGCTTCAGTTCCCCCAGAACAGGAAGGGATCTTAAAGACCATTTGGTCCAACCCCTTCATTTTACAGATGAGGGAACTGAGTCCCTCAGTCCCAGGGAGGTTCAGTGATTTGTTCAAAGTCGCACCGGGAGTGAGTTCGGATTTAGACCCGGGCCCACTGATTTCAAATCTAGTGAGCCCTCTTCCCACCACTGTGCCAGGAACTTCTGTGTTTAGTTCAATTTGAAAGCATCCCCCCACCCCCATTCCCCAAAGAGGGCAGATACATCTTCAGCCAGGAAGGCTGGGCTGTGGACGGAGCACAGACTGAGGAAGCAAGTCCCTTAAAACAGAAAATTCATGCTTTGTTAAGTCTTGGAATCTGGATGCACGCAGCAGGTTTCTGAATCAGACCAGTCCAAGAAGGAAAAGAATGAGATCATCTTTGTTTATGCTCCTGTGGCCCGAGAGGCATTGTTCCTATTGACTTTATGATTTATTGGTCCAGCTCCGTCCTAAACGCCTGCTTTTGTGTTGTACAAGAAAACTGCCACTATTGCTTGGGAGAGAGCTAATGGGAGACAAGGCAGTGAATCCTTAGGATAGGGAATGCTTCCAAATGTTTACATTCAATGCTGTGCTGAGCTCTTGGTTACAGGTTAAGGAAGCGCTCAGAGAGACAACAAATAAATGTAACCTACAATAGCCAGTCCCTTTTTTAGTCGTTTGTCATTAACTTCTCCAAGGGCTGGACCTGATCAGGTCAAGGAAGACCCAAGGTCCCTGTGTTCAGATCAGCATCTTACTGACTATATACTATTTTATATGTGTGTGTGTATATATATATATATATATATATACACACACACATACATGTGTGTATGTATATATGTGTGTGTATTATATATGCATATGTGTATACATGTTTGTACACACGTATACATATATAAATCTACACATACATACACACTCATATACATATATATAATATATATTCCCCTTCCAAGTTCCTGGACCCTTTAAAGTCTGTCGGGGTCTGCTCTGAGGGAAGGGACCTCAGATACCATTAGGTACCCAACCAAGATGAACAAGAATCACAATCCCTGCCTTATGAATGCTCATCTTGCCTTTTCCTAAACAAAACTTTGGCAATGGGGGCAGGGCCAATGGCTACCAAATGCCAAAGGATCCCAGCCCACTTTGGGGTATTTGAATTGTTAGATAATCTTCCCTTATATCGAATTAAAATCAGTGTCTGTGAGAATTCATCCTCTAGCTTCTGAAGTTTGAGACTGGAAGACTTTAGGTGGAGATCAATTCCTCAATCAGAAAAAGGCTAAGGATTGATGAGCTCCAGAGACCATCTCTGATAGCTCCAGTTTGGGAGGCAAGCTGTCTGTGCAAAAGCAGGTTTTTGCCTTTTGTCTGTAGTTTTCTGGATGTCTTCTCTTGAACAGAAGAGTGTCTCCCATGATTACCTGACAGGGACTTGAGGGTCCAGTGTGAACAAAGCCCCCCAAACTACCAGGACACAGCTGCTCCCTTATTGACTCCGAGGCTGTCAAGAACAAAGGCATTGTATTGTCATCAGACCCTTCAAAATGAAAAGGGCTTTATACATGCTACACAGAATACCCCAGATCCTAGTCAAAGGCGCTCCCAGGAACACTCACCCACCTAGGGCAGAAGGGATTATCAGATGAGTCATAGCTGGGCAAATACAAAAGGTGGTGCCCATAGAGGCTTTCCCATTTCCAGCCTTTTGCTCATGGGCTTCCCTTCGTTCCCCATCCCCCATCTCTGCTTGGTGAAATTCTGCCCATACTAAGGCTGCCCAATCAACAAACACCTACTGTGCGCCTGGCACTGTTTTAAGCACTTGGGGATCTGGAAAAAGGCGAAAGCAGTCCCTGCCCTCAAGAAGCTTACATTCTAATGGGTGAGAGTCTTCTCTGATCACAGCTGGTTGGCTAGGGTAGGAGTGTTGGGCACTTCTTGACATCCTCCCCTCCATCCCACAGCCCTTTATTTGGTACTTTTTTTTTTTTTTTTGGTGAGGCAATTGGGGTTAAGTGACTCGCCCAGGGTCACACAGCTAGTAAGTGTCAAGCATCTGAGGTCAGATTTGAACTCAGGTCCTCCTGAATCCAGGGTGGGTGCTGTATCCAGTGTGCCACCTAGCTGCCCCTATTTGGTACCTTTCTAATGGAACTTATTGTGTTTTAGTTAAATGTGTACTTTCCATCTTTCTATTGGATTGCCAGCCCCATGAGGGCAGGGGTTTATGCTCCTCCACTTGACACTGCTGTCCTAACCTCTGGTGCCACCTCCTGCACGAGGACTTTCCCGAGCACCTCTGTTGGTGTTTGGGCTACTCTCCCCCAAAGTACTTTATAAGTATTTACTGTTTACTTCTGAGTCTTGGGGACCTAACCTGATCTCCTCCCTGCCCCCATCCCCCACCTCCACCCCATGTGGGGTGGAATGACTTTGTATTACTTCCTACATGACATGCTGTCTTCTCTCGGTGTGTTTTGTATACCCCCACTAAGGTCCCCTTGGGCAGGGATTGATTTTGTTCTGCCTTGCCTACTCTCCCTGCTTTACACATAGTGGGTGTTTAGAAATGCTCATAGAATGAATCATTTATTTTGTATTTCCCCAAAGGTTCTTCATGGGGATAGGAAGTGGACTTGTGATTTCACTGACAAAGAGAGCTGGGAGGGGAGGCAACTCATTCTCTCAGTGTAGGCTGGCACCTTCTCTACAACCTCAAGTCTTAAGAGACTTGGCTAGTGCCCAGAGGGTAAATGCCAGGATCCTGCCCCTAAGTATGTGTCAGAGGCAGGATTTGAACTCAGGTCTTTCAAAACCATGAAGGCAACTCCTTATCCTTGTACAACCCTGCCTCTCAATAATTATTTATTAAATTAATCATTATAATGAACATACAACTTGGTGAAATAAATAAATAAATAAACATGCAATCGTAATAAAGATATAATCACAATGTATAATTAACTGAATAGAAAAATGAACATATAAAATCATAATAAATAATCACAGTAAATATATAATTAATAGATAATTATATACAATTATAATAAACACAATCACAACAAATACATGATCAAATAAATGAAATGAATATAAATATATAATTGTAGTAAATAAGCATATAATCCCAATAAATGTATAATTAAATAAATGAAATGAATAGGTGGATAAATATATAATTATAATAAATGATTATTTTAAATGTCTTGGGGGGAGGGAAGACAAAAATTCTATTTTATTGAGACCAGGCTTCTTCAGTGACAGGGACAAAACAGTGACCAAGGATCTAGCCCAAACCTCATCACCTGTGAAATGTGCCTTTTCTCAAGCACAACTGTACATGGGATTATGGAGGGAGAGAAAGACAACATCTATGGGATGTGAAAAAACAAACACAAGAAAACTTTTTTTTTCATTCTCTCTTTCATCACCCTTTTTTGTTGTTTGTTTGACTCACCCAGCTAAGAATTCCAACCCTTGAGCCTCTAAATCCAAGTTGTAACAACCAAGGGCATTATATTTTGTAAACAGTTCTTAACTCTGCTGCCTACTGTCTGCATGACTTTGGGCAAGTCACTTAACCTCTTTGGCTTCGATTTCTTCCTCGGTAAGGAGAGCGTGAGCTAGTTTACTCGAGGTCTCCTCTAGTTTCAGACCCTACAATCCTACACTAACTGATGTTTGGCCGTCTTCTGGCTACAGGTTTCTAATGACCCTGTTTGGGTCACAGGCTGGCTGGCTGTGTTCAGGAAACCTGAGCTCTGTCTGTTGACTGTTGTGTTGGTTCTGTGGCTCCTGAAATGTTGGAATGAGGTGTGACTGGCCTGTGGTAGCAGACAGGTGGATTGGATGTTGGAAGGATGATCTATGCTAGAAACCCAGGATTCAGGTGTGGTCAAGCTGAATCATTGAAGGACCTGGCTCAGGGTGGCTTCTCCAAGCGCTTATGGATTTCTCTGGATGGTAAAAGACACTAGCCAGGGCTCCTTCTGAAGTTAAGAGATAATGAGGGAGGGGCAGCTAGATGGCGCAGTGGATAGAGCACCGGCCCTGGAGTCAGGAGTACCTGAGTTCAAATCCGGCCTCAGACACTTAACACTTACTAGCTGTGTGACCCTGGGCAAGTCACTTAACCCCAATTGCCTCACTAAAAAACAAAAAACAAACAAAAGAGATAATGAGGGGGGATCCCTGAGAGGGGGCCACAGAGCTAGATCATTGTGGTTGTGCTGGACCCTGCCTTTGAGGAATGGTAGAGGGGTGGTGGGGCAAGAGGCCAGCTAGGAGGTACCCCATAGCATGTTGGAAGAGGCCTCTGAAGTCACACAGTCCAGACTTCCCTCAACCAAAACCCTAGTGAGTTTGGGCATCTAGCCTTGGTTTGAAGACCTTGAGAGAGGAGGAGCCCATTACCCCTTGAGATCCATTCCACATTCAGACAGTGCTAATGGTGAGGACAATTTTCCTGACATGGGGAGCCTAAGGCTACTTCTCAGCGACTCTCAGGAGTCACTCCTTGAAGTGCCCTCTGAAGCCAAGAGATATGTGCACGAGTCCCCAGAGGTGGCACGACTTGCACTCTTCTCCTTCTGGGCACAATTTCCCTCCTCACACAGCTCCTGACCCTCATCAGATAAACCCCGGAGCTTCTGCCATCTTGGAATCTTGAGGCTGATTTTGGGAACCCAAGGGTTAGGATTTGATATTTGACTGTGTTAAATTTCAGCCTCTGAGGTTTGGTCAAGCATATCATAGTCTTTTCTGATTTGGTTATAGCATTGGCATCCCTCTCAGATTTGTGTCATGGGCAAATTGAGCAACTAAATCTTCTTCCGGGTCATTGATAAAAATGCTGAAGAGTGAATTCCCCCATTGGGAATACCCAACCAAAGTCTGTTCAAATATGACCAGATATGACCGAAAAGGCACCTTCTTAGACAAACAGACCCATCGCATGACAATGGACGGAATGATGGACGATCAAAGGTTGGCTCCTCCTCTGGAAATATCCAGTAATTCCCCACTTGTTCCAAGGTCACTCAGCTAGCAACTGGAATTGTCAAGAATGTAACCGACAACCAGAGAGTAAGCAAATCTTGGGAGGAAAGTGTCTGAGCAGAGACTACATGGATTTAACTTTACTCCTTATAACATACTCTACCTTTTGTAACGATTGGAATAACGCCACCTGCTGGATACTTACTGTAGAAGAGTTCTGCCCATGAAGGAAAGGTCTTTGAGGGCAAGACCAGGAGTCAGGAAGTGACGCGGGCTAGTGGGAGGAGGAAGGAAGAGACTGGCGCTCAGTCTCGCTCTCTCTTTCCTCTGGACTCTGGCGGAGAAGGGAGCTAGAAATGTGCTCTCCCTTTAATAGATAGGAATCTAGGCCTTTTTCTCTCTCTTTACCAAATTCTTATTCTCCTTAATAAATGCTTAAAAGTCTAACTCTTGCTAAAGCTTATAATTTATTGGCGACCACTCATTAGATATTTTAGACAGTTTAGCTAGAATTTTAGCCCTTAACACTTTCAACACAGATGACGTTGCCATTCTTGGCACAAGACATTCCATCTCCCATCTCTGTGCCCCCCTTTCTGACTCTGTGCTCTGAGCCTTTCTGACCTCCACCTTAGAATTCTCACAGCCTCCAAAGCAGGTGTGCCATCTTCCGCTTGCTCTTTCCTTAGTGCCCCTCCTCCCCACCTTGTTAGTGCATTTCATTACCTGAAATTACTTTGTATTTACTTATGTCTGGGTCCACAGGGTAGCAGCACCCAGTAGAACATTTGCTCATTTTTATTTTCATAGCCCAGTGTCTTTGATGCATAATAGATGGTTAGTGGACCCATATTCAAATTTGGCCTTGGATACTCACTGGCTGTGTGACCCAAGGCAAGTCATTTAACCATTGTGTGCCTCAGTTTCCTCATCTGTAAAAGGGGATAGTAATAGCAGCTACCTCCCAGGCTGTTATGAAGATCAAATGAGTATTTGTAAAGCACTCTGGAAACCTTAAAAGTGCTGTATCAATGCTTGTGGGATTGAATTATGACATAAAACTCCAAAAGGCAGATGTTGTGGGAAGGAAAAGGATGGGGCTTTGTCAGCCTGGATTGGAAAACACAACTCTGTGTGCATGCATATGTACGTATATATGTATATACACACATGTATAAATACAAATTACATAAAATAAATAAAATAACAGACCTCTAATTCTCTTCTTTCCATCATCAGCAAGACCAAGTATGGCCTGGTCTTACTTCCACACCTAGTCCTCTTTCTTCGGCCAACATGATGCCGTTTGGTGACTTCCTGTTTTCCCCATGGCCCTCCTTTAAGGGGTGGAGAAGAGAAGGGTCACACACAGGAGCCTGCATCACATTAGGCTCTGAGCTCCCTGAAACCCAGGACTGGGTTTTTTCTGTCTTTCTTTGTATCCCCAGGGGTTATCCCTATACCTGGTATACAGTAGGTGATTAATAAATGCTAGTTGAATTCCCCAGTAAAGGTAAAATGCTCCTTGAGAAGTGAGGAGAGAATGAGAGAGGGATCGCTGGGAGGGCATCCCAAAACACAGAAGAGGGGGATTCCCTCCATCTGCAGGTTGCAGAGTTTAGAGGATGAAGACTAGATGAAGACAGAGTTAAGTATTAGAACTTTAGACCCAACTTTCAAGCCAGGAGCAGCCTAGGCTACATGTGAACAACTGCTTTTTGCTTCCTGACTGTACACGACCTGCCATCTTTCTCATTCGGCCAATGCTGTCTTGAGAGCCGCACACTCACCAACACCACAGGCACATGAACTCTCGATACATTTAATGTTTCTTCCTTCCGTTTACACTCTCATAAATTACAAAGCAGGTTCACTTCACAAAATAAAACCATTTCCAGATAATTTTTTTTATGACAGTATCAAGAATTACACACGCTACGACAAAGCTGCACAGTCATGGGGAAGTCCAAGAGTGGAAGCACCACCCCCAAACCCTCACCCACCCACACCCACACACACACTCATACTGTGCAATCGTGCTGCCCAGGCCCATAGCCCGCGTGACCCCTCTGTCTTTGAGAGGACCGAAGAATGCACTCTTCCTTCTCCTCCTCCTCCTCCTTCTCTGCTTCACTTTGCACGTAATGGAATATCAATGATTAATTTTGCTTTTCGAGATCATTCAGAGAACAGTGAGTAATTAAATCACTTGATCCAGACAATTAGATGAAAAGATTAAAAAAAAAAAACTAAACCAGGAACAATCTGGGTGGGCAGTGGTTTGAGTATATTTGTAAGGTTTTGTTTGGGTGGGAATTTAGGTGCAAAGAGGCATATTTTTAAGAAAATAGATGAACAACATAAAGAAAACAGAAGCAATCACAGGATGAGATTAAATAATCAATTACAGATCAGCTTCTGAGAGGAATGACAAACTCTGAGGGAGAACTAAATTTACCAACTCCCCCTGAAGAAAAGAAAATGACCTATTGGCTTACTTGTAGGAGAGCCCAAAGAGAGCACCCTCAGCGGTAAAGATGGGCTTTTGTTTGGTCTTTCTATCCCCAGGCCCAGCGCGGTGCCTTGTACATAGTAGGCACTTTATTAATAAAAGCTGTTGGGTTGGAATGGAATTCACACACTGGGCAGAAGCATCACTTTTTTCTGCAGCTTAACCTTCATGTGAACATTGATGTGGCAAACGGCTACCTCTGCCTTGAACAAGTTAACTTTCAAAGCTCTCTCAAGAAAGAAGAAAGAAGCCAAATGGTCACTTACGCCTGTGGCCAAAGTATAACCTGCATCCCACAGCCCCCCACTCCCTTCCCTTCTAAGTGACCCGCACTGGAAGACCCAATGGGGGGATGGAAGGCCATTCTCCAAACTCAGCCTTAGAAAACTGATGCTGGTCTTAGGGGAGGAGGAAGGACCACCATGCTTGTGCTCTACAACAGGATGAAAGTTGGAGTGCGCGGGACATTTGGAGTGCCAGGGGAAGCTGGTTATACCAGAGGTATGCCAAGATAATACTGCAGGAGCGGGCCACATTTTCACGGGATCCCGCAAGAACTTAGGCTAGGGCCTACCAAAGGGCAATAATAAATGCACTGCATTGAGTTCTCTTTTGCTAAAATAAAATACCATTCTTGCCATTCATAAACGTAAAAAATAAATTTTATAATATGTTCTGTCCAACATTTGACTTAAAGAATTGTCTTTTTAGCAGGTGGGAAATGTCTTAAGAAGCTGCCCCCCGGCAAGGGGCCATTTGCACGTCTGAAAACGCTGCTGATGAAAAGGTCTGTGTTCTTTGAATAAGTTAAAGAAACAATAATCCAGTGCTCTTCCTCAGAACAAATATACATGAGTGGCCAGGCCGGAGACACAAGGCAAAAGGTTTTCTTTCCCTCCCCCTCATTCTTTCTAGGAGAGGGACACATGTCTGGGAGACACAGACATTCCACGGTGGGCCGGGACCTCCTTTTCTTTGTTTAAAAGATAAAGCCAGGCAAAAAAAGAACTGTTTTCATTCCTTTCGCCTTATCAGCTGGGGCTGGGCTGAGGCCACACAGCCCACTTCCCATCTACTTAGAACAAAACATCTTCATTCTCTATTAAAATCTGCACAATGAGCTTCTGGTACCGCATGTCATTGAGGGTGGCGAGGGTGCTCTCCTCAGGGGGCCTCATCAAGGTGGGGCCAAACACGATCCCAAGGTTCTCGGCGTTCATGAAGTTCTCCTTCTCGTTCAGCGTGACCCTGAAAGACAAGGCACCTGTGCGTTACATTTCCGTATAGTTCAAACAGAAGCAGCATGGTGCCTGGGGAGACTTGGCCTCAAGACCTGGGTTCAAGTCCAGCCAACGCATGACCCTGGGCAAGTCATAACTTGTTTTGAGACATTTTGTTCGATTCAATAGGCAATTATTGAGCACTTACTGTATATTAGATTAGGTTCTGGGGACCGTAAAGACAAAAAACAATTCCTGCTCATCAATCCTTCCTTCAACTGTCTTAAGACAGATAAATAGAAAAAGCATAAAGCCCATCTTACAGGTGGGAAAATCAAGGAAAAAGACATGTAACTGACTTGTTTGGCCACAGAGGGATCCAACTGGTCAAAGGGGATCCTGAGTCTCCAAGTTTCTGGCTTATCTAAAAGATCATGGGCATCTGGTTCATTTCTCCCTCCTCCTCCCCATCTCACCTCAATGACTAATGCTCGTGTCTTCTCCCCACCTCCACCCAGGACACCCTGACTCCCAGCCCAGTACACTTTGGCTTTTTCTCTCTGGATCAGATATTCGAACCAAGCAGACTCCACAGCACAATTTGATGCAATTTAAACATAACCCAAGTTGTTGTTTTTAATCAGTGGGAGTGGGTCTAAAACTATAAGAACTCAAAACAGACAGTAACCCTCCTTGGCACCCTGGCCTACTCTACAGTTTCAGCGTTCCATATTTGCTTTTCTGCACCTGTGCCCATTATCCACCATCCTCAGGGGACTTTGCTCAATCTTAGGAGTGGAATCAACGCGATCATCTTTCAAGTTAAAAAGTCAGAGAAATTAGGAAAAGCAGATTCTTCTGTATCAGAAGCAGAGGGTAGGGAGGGAGTCCAGGATCAGGGGATCCCACAGTGAGAGCCGGAAGAGACCTTAGGAGTCACTGAGAGTCTGTCCCCCTTATTTCACAGATAAAGAAGTGGAGGCCCTGGGAAAGTCACACAGGGAGTAAGTGGCAAAAGTAGGATTTGAACCCAGGTACTCTGCATCTAAATCTATTGCTCATGCCACTATTCCATGCTGCCTTTTAGGGTCCAGGTACTGAAATGGAACATAGTTGGTCTAGTCTACTGAGATTCTACCATGCACATATGGTGAACACTATCCATCCCCATCCTACTTCCTCACCACCCCCCCCCCCCTCGAAAAAAAGCAAGGGAGAGTTTAAGAAGCTTACACGGTTATGAACACGTCACTGTTAGTTCTGACTATGAGGCCTTGATCAAAGACCAAGCCAACTGAAAGATGGAGCCAGCAAATTGCAATCTCCTAATTAGGTAAAGGAAGCGTTCCTTATGACTTAAAATTAAGCAGATGAACTATCTGGCATCAGAAACAGACATTTCCTTTGGGGAGCAGGGGAGGGGTCAGGAGCCAAGGTCCCTTTCCCATCACTGGCCACTCTGACTTAGAAGATCACGGATCACAGATTTAGAGGACATCTTGGAGGTCACTGGATCCAACTTTTGTATTTTACAGGTGGGGAAATTGAGGCATGGAGGGCCCCAGGGTCACATGGTTAGCAAGTGTCTGGTAGGGGATTTGAGCCAAGGTCTTCCTGACTCCCAGTCCATTGAGCGATCCCTTGTAGCACGGTGCCACTCTCCATTTTTCATGATCCATCAGGCACATGAAGCAATATGGTTTTCTATTTTGTTGGGTCTGATGCCTTATCTTCCTGGATCAATTTTATTGCTTCAACAATAACGCTGCCCTTCTCCAATAGACCAAGGAACCCATGGCCTGACCTCTCCACAGGGACACATACTAAAATGTTGGAAATGGGGCGAGCCAGGTTTGAAATGGACTGCCCACTGCCGCCAGTCTCCGATTCCAGGGCTTCTACTTCCATATGCCAAAGGCATAGAGACGCAAGACAAGAGGACAGGACAGGGGCTAGGCATGACAGGGCTCAGACCTGCTACAGTTCAGAAGGTGGAAGACAGGGCTGGGGAGGGAGGAGGGAGAAGCCAACAGGTTGCTGTGAGAAGGAAGAAGGAATGGGGCAAAGGTGGGGCATGGTTCAGAAAGGGAGGCGGGTGTGTGGATGAGCTGGGGAACAGTCTGGGGGCCTGTTTTACTTGAAGCTGCCTGCCCACCTTTTCATTTGTATAAAAATTCTCTGGTGTGTGACCCACACCAACCCTCCCCCTGCCCAAGCATGGCAGAAGCCGCTTGATCTCAGGTGTCCACTTACTTCTTGAGGTGAATCATTAGGTATCTGAGTGTCTCATAATGCGCAGGGGGCAGCAACATTAAGACTTCATGGACGGCCTCTAACCTCTCATCTGGATTGGAGACTTCTGTGGGATCAGACAACATGGATGTCAGGACCAGAGAAGACACTCTGCTGGTGTGGCCGCTGTTTAAAGAAACTAAAGAGTTCTGTTTTGAAATTAAATCCTGCACCTACCCAAGGAGAAATGACACGAGAAAGGTTTTCACTCAAAACTTGCCAGTCCCGACAAATATCCCAAAGAGTGAGGAGGGCAAGCACCTAGTTCTACTGGTAAATGTGTCCTTCTGGTGGTCAAGGGGGCCCAGGCAGCTCTAACCCTAACCCTAACCATCAGGTACTTGTTTGGAGCTGGGGCACCCATTAATAGACAGCTAAATAAGTCTCAGGGACCCTCTAGTGCCAATCAAAGACTTGCTAAAGGTAGTGGCAACATGAGGTCATAGTTAGGGAAAGTTAAAACCTGAATGCTTCTAGAAAAATATTCAGGCTTCTCTATTGAGAGGAAAAGCCCTTCCTCACACCATTGATGGAAACTTTATATTACCAGCTCCTGCCACCAAATAGCTTAAGTTGAACTAGAGAAGGGGGAGAGAGGAGAGAATACAACCTATACACAGAGAAGTAAGTACCAGATACTTTCAAGAGAGAGAAAATGTTAACAACAGAAGAGAAAGGGAAAAGTCTTAAAGCTGGTGGTGTCTAAGCTGTGCTTTGAAGGAAGCTATGGTTGATTGGATTGGATTTAATTTAATTTCATGGGAGACCCGATGGGGGCTCATTTCAGATCAGTTTGATTTTTGCTGTTCAGCAGAGCAGATGTAATACCAAGAAGTTTTAGGGAGAAAGGGTACCTGTCACGAAGGCTAAAAGCCGTCAGAAGAGGTGGCAGGTGCTGGCTCTCTCTATTCTCTGAATAAAGCAATGGTCTT